>NC_047114.1:73784063-74384063 GCF_902500255.1 Thalassophryne amazonica
TATGTGTGTATATGTGTATATGTGTGTGTATATGTGTGTATATGTGTGTGTATATGTGTATATATGTGTATGTATGTGTATATATGTGTATGTATGAGTATATGTGTATGTATATGTATATATATATGTATGTGTGTATAGACCATTCAAATCCAGCATACAGTATATATCTATAAACTGCAGAGATTGCCAAGAAATTTGCTCTTTGGAATGCTGAAACAACGTCCGATTTCAGATAACAGTCGTTATCTGATAAAACTATTGTTTACATGATCACTTGAATAACCGGATAACTCCAATAATCAGATAACGAACAGATTTTTAGTGTGCATGTAAATGGGACCATTGATTGGTTGATTTTATGTTGTTCCCCAAACACACCCTTGCTTAATTATAGGACTTTATTCAACCCTTTTGCAACCAGCATCCTACTGGAGGTGCCCACGCCTCAAATCAGGTTGGAGCCCTAAAAAAAAATTGGATTTGGTTAGAGAAGTGGCTGTATCATCACTGGGTTGTATTTTCTATGCCCACAACTAGCTCGACAAGCGTGATTTAGGAAGGTGAAAGAACAGTATTCCTCTCCTCCCCACTGCTGTTAATGAAGTTCCTTTGAGAAAGATTCTGATTCATGAAAAGCTGAAGAGTCAGCTTTTTCTGAGTAAAAAGCAGAATCATTTTTGGCTTTACTGTTTTTTTGGTGGAGAGGTGATGGTCTAGTGGTTAAGCAGTAGGCTTGAGACCAGAGGATCCTTGGTTCAAAGCCCAATCTGGCCAGAAAATCATTAAGGAACCTTGGGCATGGTCCTATATCTCCAGGATGCTCCTGGTGTGTAGTGAGTGCCTTGTATGGCACCACACTGACATTGATGTGTGAGTGAGTATGTGTGCATGAATGTGAGGCATTACTGTAAAGCGCTTTAAGCTTCTGCTATAGATGGGAAAGTGCTAGGTATATAAATGTGGTCCATTTACCATTTTACAAAAGAAGCCCTGCTCTGGGGTAGGTAATGATTTAAAAAATGAGAAAATCTACATTGCGGCCAAAATTGTCACAGAAAAATTACATCACTGTCAAAGTTGCTGCATGAGGCCAATGGGCCGTCACCTCAACGGAGACACAATGGCTGAAAGGGCCAATTATGGGGCCGTTCCTGCAAATGTAGCTGACATCTGTGAAGTAGCTTGAGTTCCGCCGGTGAAAACGAACAAGTTCACACAATCTGCAAAAAGGCTTTGGTGTCATTAGACCAAGGTGTAATGTACTCCTCGCTATGATGGAGTGACGTGTTCGGAAATAGGATACCTGAAGTAATGCTGTTCTACTGGATCCACCTCTATTTACGTTGTGTTCTTCAGGTAAGGGCAAAAACACTTTTGGTGCTGGTATAGCGATACCAATGACACTCAAGAAGCCTTGTGATTTGATGCACTTGAGGATGAGATCGGGCTGGTGTCATTGTCATCGCTGTCAGTTGCGATGGATAATCCTGTGAGACAGACTAGTTGGAGTGTGGCTTTAATCTTAGGCCATCTCACTGGCCAGTTTTTGAGGGCTGTATTTTCCTGTCTACATGCATTTATTAAAATTCTTTTGGCGGTGGTGGTGGTTGATTTGGGGGTGGGGGTGGGCTGGGGTGGTGCGGTGCGCTCCTGTCAAGTGTTTCGCCTCCTTCTGAGAGTATAAGATGCACATCTATGAGCACCGGACATCTTATTGTCATTCTGCTTCATCCTCCCTGTTCAAGAAAATGACCTCCTGTTGAATTAAACATTTTGGTGATTCTTCTCCGTGTCGCCATTATTGGCCGTTCTGTTGTGCCACTGGCTGGGTGTGAAGACGCAGTGCCGCCATTAGGGCCGCAGTGCCACGCTAAGCTGTCATGTCGCGGCAGCCGTTCCTTTGTACTCATTAATTTGTTGAGCGAAGTGTGTCACATCCTGTCAGGGTGAGTGCTGGTGTCCCTGTGGTCACCCCACAGTGCCCGGTGCCCGTTGATGCTATTGTGGCAGTGATGAGGTGCACAGAGCCCCCGCAGGATGTCAGACAATACTGGGAAGGAAGAGGAGGGAATCCCGGAGCAGTGTGCAGAAGCCCGGTCAGACAAGTGTCTCTGAATGTGTTCCCCTGTGACCTCTCGCCCTCCCCGATGATATGCTTTGTCATCCTCTCACCTTTGAAAAGAAAGGGGAATTAAAATATAGAAACATGTAGTTTCCTCACAGACGGTCATTGTCCTTACATCATAAGAGGGGATATCTGCATTTAGCTAATGTCTTAAAGGGGCAATATTGTGGAAAAAGGTTTTTTCATCTATCTTTTACTGTTACATTCCAAAGGTTCCAACATTCTATTATTATGCATGTAGAAATTCTGCAACAATAAACTAAATTTAGCAATTAAACAGTTTCTTTTAGACTTCTGTGACATACTTAAAACAAGTTGATAACTGGGCTAGCGTTTGTCCTTTGGGACATGCTCAATGAGCTAGTTTGACAAGCTCACATGGTCTTTAGGATGTGTAGACTGTAAAATGTATGTAATTGTGGGCAAACCCTCCTCAACATCACCTAGAGGTTTTCTGAATAGCAGGCTTGAAGTGTCAGTGGGGTACTTCTAGAAGTTGCCATCTTATCATCCTAGCAGTGCCTGACCAGTAACTGACTTCTGGCCAACCCTTAAATGGGTAAAGGCGTGAAGTGTGCACAAAACTGGCGTGACCTGGGCAGAAAGGATGAATCCTGCAAATGGCCACCAATTTCGAAGTTACCAAGCTAGCTCACGATAAAGCTAGTAAGCTGGGTTCAGGTGTATGGTTCAGGCATGGTTCAGGTGTGGTTCAGGCATATATTTGCAGACTGGGCGGTGAGCCCGCAAAAGTATTCAAAATTATAACTGGCATATAGCCTCACTAACTGTGACACTATTTGTGAAGTTAATGAACAATTGATAGTTGTTAATTAGTGCTAACAGTGCTAACGTACGAATTACTAGAGCACTGCACTCATAGAGCGCAAACCTCCGCCAACACTAGTTTCCAATTCCACACATTTTTACCTTGGAAAACATTTTCAAGGTCAAAGTCCTGTTAGAAGTGGCTTTTCATAAGCTAAAATATCATACAAAATATAGATCAAAAGGGTTTTTCAATATTAAAATCAAATATCAGCTAAATCCGCAGTACAGATCAGATGTGCCAGTTTGCACCTCATTGTCACAAATGAGTGATTGAGGCACTTCTGATTGAGATTTAATGCAAATGTACACCAAATGGGCTTTTCAATGTTAAATTCAAATGTCCACAAAATCAACAATCCAATGTTGCCGACCAAACAGTCCCTCCTAAAAATCGGTCCCCCCTGCCTTCACTGCACATGCGTCATTTCAGAGCGTCAGCAGCGATTCACCGATTATTGCCTCGTTTCTGCTTAAAACGGCTTCGTTTCTGCTTAAAACTGATATTAGAATGATTTAAGAGGTTTTGCTTTGTCATCTGATGGTTAATAATCACATCACTTTGGGTGTAGAGAGTCAGACTCAGACAGTCAGACTCAGACGTGCAGCTGTGGTGCTCTGATCGATCCCTGATTATCTGATTGATAATGCTAAATTTATGTGGAAATGATTGTTGTACAAAAGCTTCAGATATCTGTCACTGAGATAGTTGACAACTGGAGTGTAGCCTAGTTTTAAGCAGAAATGAGGCGATAATTGATGAACTGCTGCCTACACTCCGAAATGACACTTGCGCAGTGAAGAGAGAGTGGACCGATTTTTAGTAGTGGTGGGTACAGATCCGCTAATTAGCGATTAGCTTTTCAGCTAACTTTGAAAGCCATCAGCGGACCAATTAGCTTCCACTAAATTTAGTTCCGCTAACTTTTAGTCTAACATTTTTTTGGTGGTAAATTGAGTAAAGTTTAATGGTCAAAAACATTTGTAAACCCTAAAATCATACATACATACAATATAATAAATATAATGATGATTTACCACCCCCTGCTGGAATGGCGTGTCAGTCCAGAATGCAATTAGCAACAGCCATTGTTCAATGTTGTTAGGTAATATCTGTAGTTTGTCCAAAAATATTAGTCCTATTAACTTTCTGTTTTTGCAGCATTCATCCTTGACCCAAAATACGTAAGCAGGCATGCACATAATTGGTACTCATGGTGCTTGCACGTGCTAAAAATAAATGATGTGCAGCAGAAAACACAAGGGAAGAGGAAAGAGGAAAGCAATGACAAATTATAGGAAAAGTGTTCCCCTCTACTTTGCATCAATGATGTTTAGCACACACGAGCACACCATTTATGTGCACCCCTGTACATAAGCATACCAAACAGAAAATGTCAGCTCTCCTCAGTTTGTCCATGATTAGTTATATACACGCACACAGAGCTTTTTGTCTTTTCTGCATTCTGTCACAAGCAGGTGCTTTCATTGTTACACACCCACAAACAGAGATGGTGGCAGAAGACATCAAACGCAGTACAGATTTCAATCATGGAAACAGCAACATGACACTTAAGTAAACTGACTAAACCAACTGAACTACAAAAACACAACAAATCAATAACACTAACAACACTGCTAAACTAACATGACCCACAATAACAACACTTAAACCCCCCCAAACCTGGAACTCCCATGGTGCATTGCAGCACAACGTCCATTGTTCGCTGTTGTTACCTAATATCGCTAATTTCTCCAAAAATATTAGTCCTATCATCTTTAAGTTCTTGCACCCTGCTGAGACCCAGTGTGCTCAGACCAAAGAACTAAAATAAGATTTTCTCAAGCAACTGCAGCACAGTAGCAAATACAGTACAGTTTTATTGAGCAATCCGCCTGAAATCTGAATTTATGAGTAGTTATGAAAGCCCGTGCATGGCAGGGATTGACTACACGGGTACCGTTGGAAGATTACTGATGAAGAATCTGTGGCGTTGGGATGTGGTTGCAATTTGGTCTTGGCGAGCGGTTGAAATTCAGTCACACAATAAGAAAAAAGAAAGTAGGCAAGCACAACCTATTGAGGTTCTGCCTCTGGCCACTTGAAAACGTGTCTCTCAAGCCACAAAAGATGATGCACTAGTTGCACTACAGACAAACGGGGAGCACAAAGATGTCCAAATATTTCCATGGCTCCTGTGGCCTTCTGCTCGCATAGTGCTGGCGTGAGCTCATGTGTATGCGGCTAGTTTGTGCTCCCTCAGCACTCTTCTTTCCCAGTCTGTAAGTATCAATGTCAGAGCTAACTAGACGTTGACAAAGTCCTCGGAAATCCCTCTCCCACTACCCACCAGACTGGCTCCACTGAGAGCAGAGGTTTTTAATAAAGGCAGATTATATCTTTATGTCACCTAATTCTGAAGAAGTACAGGATAATATCTGGACTGTTTTACTCTCTACTTTGGTCATTCTCGGCTCAGGCTGTGGATAAAAGCACCATTCATCATCAGTTGCGATACGATATGCATTTTTTTTTTTTTTAATGGCTCATAATGTGTTTTTAAGTGCACCAGACACATTTCTTTAATTCCCCCTTAAAACTTATTTCTGTAAACTCAGATTCAAAAGGGAAAAAAAAGTCATCAAGAGAGGTTTGGAAGACGCTCTTTTTGCAGATAAGCATTCTTTTCAGCTTCAGTTCAAATCTCCCACAAGATGATTCTCTGCAGTATTTATGCAAAGAATAAATTGACCTGAAGCGTATTCTTGATAATGCAAACATCAAGAACAGTGGAGCCAGAAATAACTCTCACCATCAAGATGTGGAAGAGATTAAGACTCAACCGATGAAAGGAGCAAGTGGAGGCGGGAGTTTGGAAAATGAGTTAATGGGGGAGGAGAGGTAAGGAAAGGTGACGGTGTCTGCGGGGGTGAGCGCGGGTGTCTGTGTGTTGGGGTGGGGGGGGGGGGGATTGGTCCACAGAGGGCTGCAGAGTCGAGAGGTGAAAACTCTGCAGTGTGTGTGTGTGTGTGTGTGTGTGTGTGTGTGTGGTGGTCATGGTGGAGGTCGGGGGGGGGGGTGGGGGGGTCCAGTGAAAAGGAACTCATAAAAGTCACATTTGTTGGTGATGCATGGGGAAGTGAAGCCAGCTTTGGCGCATGTGTCTGTGGTGCTAAATTAACTGTTAACACAAATAATCAAAGTGCAGGGCCCATTGAGCGCTGGCGCCAGTGAAATGAGGGGGAGAGGCCGCCTCGCGCCTGCCTGAGAGGTTGGAGCAGACGAGTGAGCTAGCAGGTGGAGGTCTACCAGGGGCTTTCACAGGATGGAAGTGCTTACAAAACAGGCCAAGCAGCCCACTGACAGAGGAAAGCACCGCTGCACTCCTGCTTTCCAGCTATTGTGTGGAAGCGTGCTTCTCTTTTTAGATCTCTCTTTGTAAAGCCTGTCGTGGAGTACGAAGGACGGGACACCAGCCGGTTAACCTCTGAGACTGGTACTGACGGTAATTAAAATGTGACCTTGAGAGGTTTTGTTTTCATTTATTATCAAAGGCTGAAGGCTCGATCTTCCACCTGGTGCACAGCACAGTGCAAATCTCAGTGCTAGTTTCCACCTGACACAAATGTATTTTTTACGCGCAGTGCCCACATCCTCTAAATCACCATACTACTTGCACTCATGTGGACGTGATGGTCAAAAAATGAGGTGTGCTCAGACGAGTAAAAACGTGGTCTGAAGTCCAGCGCTCTCTCGCGCTACATTTGCAAAAGTGTAACGCTCAGATATACCTTACATAAGCAGGCTGAAAACACATGCACACCCTGCTTGGATTGTACGTATCATCACCAGTTGCCTACATTGAGTTGCCAGTATGGATTTTTGATGGCCGATACCAATAATGATATTAGGGAGTTAAAAAATGTATGATTTTGGTATATCTGTTCATATACACATATAAATTAGTAATGCCTTATGACCAAGAAATGTAATTGAGACTTTATGTTTCACAGTTTAAACATAAACTTTATCAAATAACTATAATTATTATATGGCAGCAATGCTACACACACTCTGATTGGCTTATTCCCGCTCAGATATTTTCCCGTATCCGGACGGGTTACCATGACAATCGGTGTTCAAAGCGTATTTCCGTTACAAACCAGGAAACTAAAAACATGGTTAGAAAAACCAAGTCAGACATGAACATACTCCAAAAATATATAAACAGCATCGGAACAAAAACACAGATTGAAAGCTTACCAGCTAATGACTGGACCATCTGTTAAGCTAGTGGAGGTGAAGAAAGTGAACGAGCCCGACACCGTCAGCAGCATATTTGGGCAATACTGTAAGTTTGCATGTTTATATGTATATAACAGCCACATAATAAACAAATTATTAACTTCGCTTGCTTGGTCTGTGTAGAGATATCAGACCGGTCTGATATTTTCTCATACAGACCTCTCGCTCATTTAATCCGTTAATATAACCAGTAACCGAGCAATGTGCATCACGCTGCTGTCATGGTGCTTTCACTAGGATTGGCGGTCACTTTGTGTTTGTATTTGTGTAAAATAGACTTATTATTGATTTTGGCCCCATCTAGCTGGTGGCATAGTGATCAGTTGGCTCTTGTCCCTGTAAAACACCCATTCCAATTGAAAATGAATGGCATCTGATCACTTTTCCTTTGTCTTGTGGCTAATTTCACCAAGGGATGATGGGGGCTCCAGCCATGCTTGTCAGCATCATAAACAATGCAGTTGGCCCTCCTTCTGTTGGACAAACTATGTAATGACACCATTTCCAACAACAAAATTCTTTTTTTTTTTTTTTGCATTGTTTATCTAGTGAACATAACAGCAATACCGATATGTTCATGAAAAGCTCATATCGACCGATATTACTAGTCAACCAATATATGGGTGGGGCTGTATATGGAATATTGTGGCCGGTGTGTGTATTAGGGTGTATGTCTCATATATATATATATATATATATATGTATATATATATATATATATATATATATATATATATATATATATATATGTATATATATATATATATATATATATATATATATATATATATATATATATGTATATGTTCTGCACATTACTCTATCAACCACACGATGGAACCTCCCTGGGTCTTGGATGGCAACCATCCACACAGCAACCAGTCCATCCCCACTTTTCAAAACCATGTTTCACCTGGCTGTGTCAGGTGAAACATGGACATCCCCCTTTCCTTTTTCTCCTGCTGGGGTCCTCAACATTCAGAAACCTGTGTCCTGGATCATGCACAGAGAAACCAACTGCATAGCCAGAATGTTGCAGCTGATATTCCTTCACAATAAAAGTAATACTCCTCATCTGAGTGTCCGTACGTAGGCATTCGTTTGACACAAAGGCATTCCAGTGGTACTCAAAGATCCTTCTTCATTTTCTTTTTGAATTATGTTGACTAGAAGCACACTCATCAGAGCGCTTAAATTAACCACTACCCCAAACGCCCTACCTTGGGATATAAAAGGGGTCATAACAGGGTTTCTGGATGGTAACCACCCGGCAGAGAACCGGTTCATTTCCACATCCTGCAATGAACCATCTATTTGCTACAGGTACATGAAATGTGTATACCCCCTTGACCTTTTCCACTTACTGCTGTGCTCAACACTGAGGCACCTGGGAGCTCAATCATTCCCAGACAAGCGTGTCCCATGGCCAAAGTGTAGTAATACAAGTGGTACCTGAGTTGAGTTTCCTAAAGCAGCCCTTCATTTGATGCAGAGTAAATGGTAAAATGGACTGTATTTATATAGCGCGTTTCCATCTGAATCAGACACTCAAAGCGCTTTACAATTATGCCTCACATTCACCCTGATGTCAGGGTGCTGCCATACAAGGCGCTCACTACACACCGGGAGCAATAGGGGATTAAAGGCCTTGCCCAAGGACCCTTAGTGATTTTCCAGTCAGGTGGGGATTTGAACCCGTGATCTTCTGGACTCAAGCCCAACACCTTAGCCACTAGACCATCACCTCCCCGACCATCAGAGTCATTATAACAGTACCCAAGTATCATCCAAAGAGACCTAGAACAAAAGGTAAGGTCCAAAGGCTGAAGATCCAGAGACGTGAATGTCACTGCCTAAATAAGCAAATCACTCATCATGATCGACACTTTCACCACAGACAGATATACTTCCCAGGAAGGCATTGAAAGCCTGGATTTTTTTCTTAATCCAGGACAATTGCAAACCCAGACACTCCGACTCCTCACTCAGCTCGTCCAAGATCACAGCATCATCTGCAAAGTCAAGGTCGATAAACCATTCCTCACTGACAAAAGCACCTACGCCGCTGTTCTCCATATCCCTTCCCAACCGGATGAGCCAGAACACATTCCTGAGGAATGCCAGAATTCCCTGGGAAGACATCAGAGAGACTCTGTCCTCACTCCACACAGCACTCATAGTATATTTTGGTCATTTATGTTGTCCAGGAAATTATTGAGGATCCGGCAAAATTTCAGGATGTCCTACAGAGCAGCCTGGTGGACTGAATACTGGCACTCACAGAGGTGTAGACTAAGCAGCATAAGATGGATCAGCACAATTAGAATTCTTAATTCAATCAATTAAATATATTTTATTTATACATCGCCAAATCAGAACCTAAGTCGCCCCAAGGTGCGTTTTATGTTGCACAAGATATCTTTGAGGCTTTTCTGCAAAGACTGCATAAATACAGCAGAGTTCCTGATCTGACTAATAGGTCCTTGCAAGACTGTATGAGCTTGGTTTTCCTTTTGCCAAAACAGCCAAGTTGTGAGGGGAAAATAAAATGCTACAATTTGGAAAAAGTAATTCTCTGCAGCTTTGTGACATCAACACAAAAGAAGCATGGCCCCTGATGCTCCCCACTTCCCATGCTGCCCACAACTGGGCTGTAGACCGAGGTTGCCTGGCGCCACAGTCATCATGTGTGTCAGTCACTTGCAAAACTCACTGTTTTCCTTAGAGGATGAGCTAAGCTCCTCCTTTGGCCCTAACGATTTATTTTAGACTCCAACGTTCAGAGACCCCCCCCTTGAAAATCCCAGTTTATCTTGGCCATGTTGTTTCAATATGAACCAATCAGCTTAGCCTCCAGTGGAATGTCCCCTGAGATTTGCCTTGGTTTCCCAATACGCCCATTCATTTTGAGGACACAAGTTTAACATCTGGTTTGTATTAGCACTGCCTACAATAGCGCTCAACGTGGGCTCAGTCACACGGCGCGACAGGAAGCGCGTTTTGTAGACTCAGTCATGTGGAAAGTTAATAGTCATATCTTTTTATGCACTTTAAAAGTCAGTTTGTCTTGCATATCTGTTTGAATTTAACTCCTTAATTCTAGCTGCACATATAAGTTGGATGTCTTACACTTTGGTTGACCTCCCAATGTGTGAAACTTGGGCTACGTGCCATTTGCAAAGTGCTGCGCGGACAAATCTCTGTGATAGTGTATAAGAACACTCCAGTAATGAGCCTCCGTATTCCAGATGTGGCTGTAGGGGTTGGGGGGGGGGGGGGGGGGGTGTCCTTCATGGGAACACAGTGAACCAGCAGGTGCATGTCTCAGGTAAAGGCTGCTGCTCCCAGGTCCTGATAACGGGGCCGCTTTTCCCTCCCCTCTCATTCCGACTGTCCTTCCTCCCCGTTCTTTATCATCCGTACCACCCTGGAGAGAACAGGTCATTGATGTGCCTGCCAAAATGCTTGCCAAATAGAGAACAAGGAGGACAAACAAGCAAGGGTGTGCTGAGTATCTTATCTAGGTGCTATAAAATTTTCTTTAAAGAAATAATTCATTCACAGTAACCTTCATCTGATGTGTGTGTGTGTGTGTGTGTGTGTGTGGTGTAGTCTTTTAACCTTCACCAACTGCCTTTTTTTAAATGGTTTATCATGTAACTATCATATAAAAAACCAAAAACATTTTCATGAGGTGGGTTTCCATTACCCTCTAAACTGTACAATTTAAAGTAACGACTTGAAAACGCTCTTAGAGGAAATGTGTGTATTTTGGAAAGACGTTTTTACGCGTGAGATGGTTTTTCAGGCAATTTGAAAAAGCCACGTTTTGCAAAATTGCAGTGGAAACACTTTCCAACATTATAGGTCACATGACATACAGAGAGAGTCACATGATGTTCTAAAACGCATTGGATGAAGTAAAAGATGGGGAACTTGTTACATCTTCTAAAAGATGACATTACAGCAAATGTTGAAGTCAAAAAAACAAAACAAAAACAAAATGGTAATATTTAGCCTGACATACTCATATTTCACCTTGGCTGTTGGAATTACAGTTTTCAAAAGAGTCTCAGTGGAATGTCATTTATTGTGGAAAAACCAAAACCCAGCAGTCACATTCCATCATTCAATGGAAATGCTTTCATTTCACTATTGTGTTTTGGCAATATTCTTAAAATATTGGTTAAATTTGGCAAAAACCTGTAATGAAAACCCAGCTATTGATGTGTTCTTACACTGTGTTGCCAAGGGCGGAGCTAGAAGGGAGGCCAGGGTGGCACCTGAAATCTGATTGGGCACCCCAGGTGCCCAATAAGAAGTAAGAAAGCTGGTGAATTACATCAATAACACTTTATTTAATGATTGTCTTTTATTGATAAGTAAAGACAGTTAGTTTAATTATTTGAAGAAACATGATCTAGAAGAAGATATGTTCAGTTTAATGAGTCCAATAAGGTCTGTAAGGACTTTTTAAATAACCTCTTAATTTTGTTCTCTGAGTGACACCAGAACGATGCATTTCACTTAAAAATACACATGCCCCTGAGTGTTTCTCAATAAGCTATACAGTGCCATCCACAAGTATTGGAACACTTGGTATTTCACACATTATAATTTGTTTATGCCATTTCAAATAACAAAAAATAAACATTTCTAAAATTATCTTGCTTAAACTCAAACTGAAAGCAAATCTCTACAAATTTATATAAATTAATTAAAAATATAAAAGCCAAGATGATGGGTTGCATAAGTACTGGAACACTTTGGTATAATACCTGTAAATAATAATCAGTTTTATTGCCAGTTTTCTTCAGAGAAGTCAGGAGATGGATACATGAACATTTCTAAGTCACTGAATATGTCTTGGACTTTATTTACATCAATTATGAAGAAATACAAAATTTTCTTTCACCAAAACATCAAATCTAGGCTTTCATCTCAAATGTACTTTCTGGCAAATTGTAGCTGAACTTTCAGGTCTTCTTTTTAAGAAAATCCTCCTCTATGCCACTTCATCAAGAAGCTGTATAACTGGTGCTACAATGATTTTCTGGTCAGGCTGGGATTTGAACCGAGGATCTTCTGGTATTAAGCCCAACACTTAACCACTAGACCATCACCTCCCCGAAGTAAGTGAAATAGTTTTGATGTAATCCTTCAAAGTCTATATAAAGTGAAATCTTGATCTAGAATCTGGATCTGGATCACATCCAAAATTTAATGGCACCTTCCATGGCCTAATATGTATCTGTTGTGAAAATTTCGTCAAAATCCGTGCAGCAGTTTTGCCATAATAAACAGTGATCTAGACAGACAAACAAATAAATAAACGCTGATGATTTTATTACATCTTTGGTGGATGTAATTATGGAGGACAACCCCCCTTCCCACCTAAAAAAAGAAGAAGAAAAAAAGCTTCCACCATGCTGAGCGCTGGCTCCTTCCCTTTGGAGCAACAGGTATAGAAACAGTTTCTAATAGGCTGGACACATTTGCACATTATGGATCCAACAACACCTCGCTGAGTCAATTTGTACTTAAAGCTATGCATTTCTCCTGTTTGCTGTTCCTTCAACAGTTGAATTCTCCTCATAATAACCCGTTTCTCGTGCATGGGTCACCTGCAGCTGGACCTGTGCACCTACAGCAGAGGGCGGCCCTTTGGATCGCCAATTCACAGGCAGTAATTATTTGTCAGCCTGACCATGCTCGGCCCATAACGTGAACTCCAAACATTTTGACCTTTGACCTCTCAGGAGGCTTGGTTTACAGCCGGAGTTAACTGTGCTCATAGCATGCTGAGAAACAGTCCGTTTGATCCAGCAGACGGCTTGCAAGCAGCTGTTTACAGCCGCTATGATTATTATCAAAAGAGGTTTTTCTTCACTGCACTGCAGATCACAGTGTGTCTGTTATTTAATTACTGTGATACTGTGTTGACACCAGGCAGTACTGCGTATCACTATTAATTGAGTTAATTGTGGTTGGCAATGTGAAATAGCAATTTTGTGGCAAACGAAATATGGAAGTATTTGTGCTGTAAACACACTTGCTTGTTAAAAACTGTGTCTGGGACTTTTCAGAGGAGGAAATGGTGAGAATCACTTTGGTTGGTAGGTGGTTTTTAGAGTTTCAAAGAACACCTTTTTACAAGTAGGATCTATAATTTTTGTCATTTTTACACAATAAACTCATTTGCTATGTGTTGTACTATATTTTGAGAAACCTTTGTCCGTACGTTTGTTCCCTTACTTACCCCCAGCTTCTTTAACCAGTTTTCACCCAACTAGATATAGTTGAAGACAGTCACCCCCAGAATTGTCCATTTTTCACTTCGATGTCCACCAAACCTGGTACACTTGTGTAGGTGGGTTCTGGAATTCAACCAAGATCACAATAATGGAATATCACATTTCAACATGGACACCTTCTCGGGCATGCTGAAGTTTCCAAGAATGAGGACAATTTGTCAGACTCTGAGCTTCCAGGATGCATATCCCTGAAAGTGAGAAGCAGGCTTATTTGGGATTGTTCTAGATGGGTTAATACACCGATTGCCCCCCCTCCAAAGAGACCTACAGTAGTACCAAAGATGACTGGTGGTTTTATGTTAGGTTTGGTCTAGTCTACAACATACTAAAAGTTTGACAAAACTGGAGTATGGGAAAGTGTCCAATTTCGAAGATGACTTTTGTCAGTTTTTAAGTCATTTTCCACACTTTGTGAACACTACAGAAAGAAATAACTCAGTCAATTTTCATGATAAATCAATAAAACTTGTATTTATACCCAGGTTTTCAGGGTCAATCTTTCATATGAAAGGGTTCTCAGTGATGTTGAATCACCCCTCATGCCATATCTAGGGTTACCCCCTACCCCACACTTTTCTTTTGTTTTTCATGCGGCCCGTCATGAAATGAGTCACATTTTCGTGACGTTTTTTTTTAATCTTAGTACTAACCCTCCCCCTCCCCCTAACCCTAATCATAACACCTCCCCCCAGACCCGCCTGCATCAGTTTTCATTTTGTGCTGCTGTCACGGAATGTATTCGAATGAATTCGTGCTCCCGTTACGAAAATGTGGCACTTTTCGTGACAATATCACGAACCAATAGATTAATGTATATTTTGTGATGCTGAATCACGACATGCCATGAGATAAGGTAGGTTTTAGTTGGCTTACCAATGATGATTACCAATATGATTTTGTCATTTTGATATGTTGTAGACTAGACCCAACCTAACATAACACCAGCAAAAAACAAAATTTTGCCATTTTTTGGGGTAGGGGTACTTTGGTGTTATAATGATCAGTCTATTTTACGTCTTTCTGCCATTGTACAATGTGCATTTCTCTGCTGGTTGACTTGTGTATATGTTGCATCCACTTGTAACCTTTTGAGACCAACATATTCTCTTTCATGCAAATGCGTATCAAATCTGTCAGGTCCAGTGGTTAGTTAGGGCTATGGAATCCAGCAACTTATGTGCCTTTGTCAGTGAGGAAAAGTTTACTGACCTTGACTTGGTGATGATGCTGTCATCTTTGTGGAATCAATGGATACCCTGATTGCAGTACTTAAAACGCTGAGTGGGGAGCCAGAGAGCATGCATGAATGTGGGAGCATGTGTTGCACATCCACTGCTGTACAAAACCACCCTGGATCCTATCTGGATCCACCTGGTGGAGTTGGTGGTTATAAAGAAAACCTACACCCTCTTGGCCCTTTCTGGAATCAGTTTGATGCCTATGGTCTAATGCCACAGTTCACCACATCCACACCACCATGGAACTACCTTGGGGTATGGATGGCAACCATCCATGAAGACAACTGGTCCATCGCCACATCTTTAAAGTAACCATCTATCTACCACAGCCAAGTGAAGTGTGGGTGTACCCTTGGCCTTCTCCAGCCACTGGGGTCCTCAGTATCCAGGCATCTATATGCTGGATCATGCATAGAGAAATGCGCCACATGGCCAAAATGCAAGCGATATTCCTGTCTTAGTCTCCCTAAGCAACTGTTCTTTGATACAAAGTCAAGTATCCAAAGGTCCTCCAAAGAGACCTACAGTAGTACCAAAGACAATCAGTCATGACCTTAGGTCACTGGTCCAAACCTCACAGCCATAGAATAAGAGAAGTAGCACCAGGACCCTAAAGACTCCAGTTTTTAAAAGAATATTACAAATCTGGTGAATGTTGATGCACCAGATCAATCAACGTTCACCATAAAGACATATGGATTGACCTGAAAATGTATGAAAATATATCCATCCCCTGACTTGTGATGATTTGTTTGAACAATCCTTCTGTTTAGCTAGTCCACTGGTGTAGTGTAGTCTTTCCAATGGAAAGACTGCACTACACCAGTCCATTGTGGTGGTATACAGAGGCAGAATTACAAAAATGGTGTCACTGTCCCAATACTTATGGTAAATGGACTGCATTTATATAGTGCTTTCCCATCTGAATCAGAAGCTCAAAGGGCTTTACAATGATGCCCCACATTCACCAATTCACACACACACACACACACACACACACACACACACACACACACACACACACACACACACACACACACACACACACACACACACACACACACACACACACCAATGTCAGGGTGCTGCCATGCAAGGAGCGCTCTACACACTGGGAGCTACTAGGGGATTAAGGACCTTGCCCAAGGGCCCATAGTGATTTTTTGGCCCGATGGGGGTTTGGTCTCTGGTTTCAAGCCCACTGCTTAATCACTAGATCAGGGGTGGCCAAGTTCGGTCCTTGAGAGCCACATTCCTCAAAGACTCCAACAAAGACTCGTTAGCAAAGTCAAAGTCAAAGTGTGTTTATTTGTCTCCCTAAGGAGAAATTTGCCTTGGACAGAGTCTGCTACACAACAACACATCCAATACATAGCACCCATACATTAAAAACAACACAGTAAGTCAAAGGATAAAATATAAATACACATTATTAACATCCTTGTGTAAATTCCGCAATTCATACCCTTAAGCTATCTTCCCTGAACTATCTGCAGATTTATGAGCTTCACTGATAATGGAATAAATGAATATTTATATCGATTATATTTACAAAGAGGAACCCTGTACCTCCTTCCTGAGTTAAGTAAAGTATATTCAGAGTGCAGAACATGAGACTCATCTGTTAAAATATTGTCAGCACATCTGAGAACTGCCTGTTCAAACAACTCTTGGGCAGTTACAGGTACCACCATACCCATGATTTTGCCAGCTATCTTAATCAGATTTAATATTTGAGTTTTTGATTTAACCATTAAATTACAAAACCAGCTAGTAATACCACACCGTAACATGGAATCAATCATTGCTCTGTAGAAAATCAGCATAATATTCCTACATACACCAAACAGTCGGAGTCGACGGAGAAAGTGCAAATGCTGGTGGATTCGGGCACAAACACTTGACACTTGCATGTGCCAGCTTAAGTTATTATCGATATAAACCCCCAGATATTTATATGAATCCACCTGTTCAATGTTACGTCCATGTATGGTGACCACACCACGGTCTCCAACAGCCCGAGGGTCCACCAGCATCTCCACTGTTTTATTAACATTAATCTGCAATTGATGGACATCACACCAGTTCACAAACCTGTCCACTCCAGATTTGTGACAACTCGAATTAGTACTAGTGTTCAGCAGACTGAGTATTACAGTATCATCTGAAAATTTAACAACATACTGGTTTGGCTGATAGCTGATACAGTCATTGGTATACAATGTAAATAAAAAAGGTGAACTAACACAGCCCTGAGGGGCACCAGTGCTACCTAATGCAATATCAGAGCAGACAGAATTGACCTTCACCTGCTGTGACCTGTTTGTCAAAAAAGAATGATACCACTTAATTAAAAAAGGGTTCAGCAGACTTTTAATGAGTCTTTCATTGGATTCAGGTGTGTTGGAGCAGGGAGACAACTAAGAGTGTCAGGAATGTGGCTCTCAAGGACCGAACTTGGCCACTCCTGCACTAGACCATCACCTCCCTTATGGACCTGAGTGCATTTACCAGAGGTGAGACAAAGTCACTATCAAGTAATTCTCATGTCATCAATCTGCAAGTCCCAAGTCAAGTTTCAAGTCAGCTTGCAAACATTTGGTGGTCATTATGATTTGAGACTTGACTTGGGACTTGCTGCTTCATGACTTGAGAGTGACTTGATGGTGACTTCATCCCAGCTTTGGCATTTACAGTTGTTCTATATGTGCAAATAGTGACAAATTGTTAAATGCGCTGCTATGTGGACATCTTGGGATGACAGCAGACTGAAGGAACATCTTGAATGTTCTGCATAGGGTCCCATGAGCTTAATGCAAATTTTCTGAGCTTTGTTTGTTGGAGACCTTTAGACAGCCTGAAAACAAATATGGATGTTGTGACAAAAACGAGATGAGTTTGAGAGTTGCTTCCATTACAAAAGTCTCTTCGGGCACCATTCTGGAAAACAAATGAGTGCATACATCCAGTTACATTACCACAGAACAAGAATGCATCACTGACAAGAAGAAAAAAAAATCCTAAATGTTCACATTGATGAATTACGCCTAAGTAAGCCTAAAATGTCATAAATTTAACTCAGTGGCTCCCCGGGAGATAAAACAAATACATTCAGAAGCCTATACACTGTGCTTTTACAAATGGTCAGGGGTGATATAAAGTATATGTGACTGGAAATGACGGGGCTAAACAATTTATGCAAAAACACAAGGATAAATCCTCCAAGCAGAACTGAAAAGGAGCATATTTGTGATGTAAAAGTCAGATAAGTTTGAGTTTCTGTGTAAAAATAAGAAGTTCCCTTTGTAGTATGTATAACATTCTATGGCACAGCAAAATAAATAAATAAAGATTATAAAATGTATGTCAACTCACATAGAAGCTTATTATTGTCACCATTCAAAAATTTTTTTAATCCATATTTAATCTGACAAGTGATTTGACTTTTGTCACTTTGCACACTAAAAATGCTTTTAAAAACATCAAATGTGTCACAGCCAGCCTCAGGTCTCAGAGCATCAGTGGTTGCCACACGTTGGTTCACCTACCACATTATGGAGCTGTCTCATGTGGCAACCATCCAGGTAGACAGGTGGTCCATCCGCACCACCTGAATGTAGCCGTCTCTCACAGTCAAGTGATACGTGGGTATGTCCTTGGCCTTTTCCAGTTACTGAGGTCCTCAAGACTCAGGCACCTGTGTGGTGGATCATGCCACATTGTCAAAAGGTCCTACTAGATGTTTTTCCATAATGCAAGTGGTACACGTCATCTGTGTCTACCTAAGTAGCTGCTTGTTTGAACAAAGCCATTCCAATACTATCCAAGGGACCTCCTAAGTTACCAAGTACCAAACACATCCAGTCATGATCTTAAGTCACTGGTTACCTTCCAAGTCTCACAACCATACAGTAAGACAGGCAGCATCAGAACTTGAAATTGTTGGACCTTCATTCTCCTGGTAAGATACCGATGTAGTCAAACACATCGGTGACCTCATAACTCCATAAGATCTTCTCAGGATTCTCTTGATCTCAAAGGCTGAGGAACCAGAAACATTAATGTCACAGCTGAGATATGTGAATATCTCTGCAAGTTCAACGCTTTAATCGCGTATGGATGTATTTCTGATGGCAGAGTTCCAGAATTCACTGAAAGCCTGGATCTTAGTCTAGATCCAGGATAATTGTAAACCCAGATGCTCAGTTTCCTCACACAGCTTCTCATGTGATGCCATCAGAGAATCTATTGATTCCAGAATGATCACGGCAACGTCCACGAAGTCAAGGTCAGTAAACTGTTCCTCACCAAGAAAGACATAAAGTTACTGGTTTCCACAAACCTGCCCAACATGCAAGCACTGGACAATGTAGGAGCCACAAAATAATATTTTAGTGCTAAAAAGGACAAAAAAGGTAGTGTGACCATAAATGGGAAGCTATGGTCACTGGACTGATGTCACTGTGGTTGCCACAGGGGTTCACCTAGCCTTCATGCTTTAGTTTGCAATGATTATGACAAAGGATTAGATCAGATATCCTTTGATAAAATGCTGAGTAGCGAGCTTGTGCGGCATTGATGTCAGTCCTTCACTCTAGCCTCCTGCCTATGGTGACAGGTCTGTGACTGTAGCCACCCCATAAAAACAAAAATATCTAATGGAACACCATCAAAGTGGAAAGGACCCTTTATGATCCAGCAATTAAGTGTCTCTTTAGAGGGTTCTGCATTAACTACCGCATCCTCGACTCTTTTACCGCACGTTTATTTCCCAATTAGCCGTAATCCTCTGAATGGCTGACAGAGGTTCTTGCGAGTTCCTCCAAGTGGGGCTACAATTGGAAGCATTGTATTAAGTTAGCATTGTGGAGTCTGAAGTGCCGATGCCGTGAAGGCTCCACTGTTTTATTTGTCACCTGGGAGCAGCGCTCCCAGGCCGGGTCACGGCTCCGCACAGCAGGGAGCCTATAAATCGCTTGCTGCTGCCGCTTTGGCTGACCTACAACAGGGCTGCCATTCAACCATCATGTGAGGAATGTCTTCTGCACCAGTAGGGGGTTAAACAGAAGTTAGATCTGGTTTAAGGGGAACAGACAGATGAACCATGTGCGGACAGTGTTTCCTTTGAAGAGACATTCAAAGAATCCTTTGACAGCACCCGTGTCAGCTGATAACAAGACTTTTGACTTTATGTGCGTGTGTCCAGTGCAGTGAAACAATTCCAGCACTGCAACATAATGTGCTTTTGTCTTAAAAATTTTTTTTTTTTTTTAAACTGTGATTGGTGGACTTTCAAGAATGATCACTTTATAAAAATTCTAATTATTGAGCCGAGAAGGAGACTATTTATGTAACCATTAAATACACTCACATGGCCAGACATCGACTGAATTTAGGATGCAGGTTTTTTTTTAAAGGGGAACTTCAGCATTTATCAAACTGCGCATAGGAAATGTTCTAAATACTGTTATACAAACAAATTTTAGTACACATTTAAGTACAAAATAAAAAAAAGTATTTATCAAACAGGAGGTCATGTGCACATCAGTATGTATCAGCTGCTGATGAATCCCACACACGTCTTAAACTACATGTTCGTGCACGGTCATGGTCATTTGCATTCAGAAATGCCCTCAGTTATCCATATATGGTAACAAGGCATCAGTTTGTTGCTTGTGTTCCACACCCGAAAGCGAAGAAAATCCACTTTTGTGAAACAGAAACTGAAGCGATGGTGTGTGGTCACAGCAATGAGATGAAAAATCTAAAAATAAAAAGCATATCAAACCTATCAGATATGCATTTATTCTCTGTGAAATGTCTCTTTTTTTCTTAATTGAGACATCAAAATCTCTTATGGGCATAATTTTCAGAAGCTTTAAGAAACTTTAACAAGCTCACCACAGCAACTAGCATAAAACTTCCCATTTAACAGAATAAGTAGATAATATTTGTCGTTACAGTTGTCCCATGATCCTCTGTGCTCCTGTGATGTCATTGTGCTGCTGTCTCTATTTAGATAAAATCTTTCCTAATGAACTTTTAGCAGCGAAAATAAAGTGGGCGCATTTTTAATATAAAATTGCAGGAGGAAAGCTATTTTCTTCATACCGTGTATTACCAGTCAAAAATTGATGTGCTTGTTGTGATAGTCAAGAGCTGTTGTTGTGTTCACACAGGTGTTTTTTATAGGTTTTAATTTCACTTCAATTTATTTATATAGCGGTGTAGCGGCTGCACTCTGCATTGTGTTGTGACTCCGCCCATTTGCTCCCCTCGGGATGCGAACTCACGAGCTCCGGCATGGGAGTCGGACTCTCTAACCAGAAGTCTAAAACCCAGGGCTCTGGCCTTGTGACCAGAGAATCTTTTTGAGCTGTTGGGAGCGAGGTTTAGTAACTACATCTGCACAGCGACACCTGCTGGCCTCCGTTACACTCACCCCCCTAAACTCACTCCCATCCGGGTCACGGCACCATTGTAGCAGCTGCACTCTGCGTTGTGTTGTTATGACTCCACCCATTCGCTCCCCTCGGGACGCGAACTCACGAGCTCCGGCATGGGAGTCGGACTCTCTAACCAGAAGGCTAAAAACCAGGGCTCTGGCCTTGTGACCAGAGAATCCTTTTGAGCTGTTGGAAGTGATGTTTACTAACTACATCTACACAGCGACACCTGCTGGCCTCTGTTACAGTGGCAAATCACAAAAAAGCTGCTTCAAGGCGCTTTACATGGGTAACATATAACCTCACGAACCCCATAGGTTTTGACAGCAATGTGACTGTATGTATGTGTCGAACCTGACATAATTACTAACTGTGCACTTTTTAATTTGAGGAAACAATGTATATGCGTGAGTTTGCATGTTGAGCCCAGTAGCAATGCTTTATAGTTGCAGTTCCCCTGTTCTACCACTAGATGCTGTGCATATGCGTGGTTAGAGTTGCGTGTAATTACAAATTGGTAAATTCCGTACTTTGCGTAGAAATGTTCATACGCCCGGTTTAAGCACAAATCTCTGTACACTTGCTTGATAAATAAAGCCCTTGGGCTCTATTTTTAGATACTTTGGTGTTCATTTTTTTCATTGGCATAAAAGATAATTTAATTGGTCCAATATTGATTGAGAATGCAAACATGATCATGGGCTGTCTGGCTACATAATGTTATTGTATTGGGCAAATAAAAAACAAACATAATACTCAGTAAACAGCATCTTCTTGCCACTGAACAGGTGAAAATGTCATTAGAACTGTGTGAAAGCAAAGAGAAGGTCCCCATGAAGGTAAAAGTGTGCATGTTTAATGTGTTAAATTTCAATTTCAATTTATTTTCATTTATATAGTGCCAAATCACAACAAAGCTGCCTCAAGGTGCTTCACACAAGAAAGGTCTAACCTTACCAACCTCCAGAGCAAGCACACAGGCAACAGTGGTAAGGAAAAACTCCCTCTGATGATACTGAGGAAGAAGCCTCAAGCAGACCAGACTCAAAGGGGTGACCCTCTGCTTGGGCCATGCTCCCAACACAATTTACAAAACAATTCACAAAACAAATATACAGAAAATGTTGCTGGTGCACAGGACAGGAGAGTTTCAGAAACAGACACCACACCCATCTCTGGATGGAGCCGCGCCTCAAACTGAGAGAAAAAAAAAATAGAATCAGGCATCAGAAAGACAACAAACATAGTAAAATTTGTCAGCATTAAGCAGCAAGAAAGACAGAACAAATACTATGGTGATCGCTGGCCACCAGCCCTAAGCTTCACTAAAAGACCCTGAGAATGCAGAGCCTGGGCCGGTACATAGGGTTTAATTAGGTTAGTTAAGTAGGGAGGTGCCAGTCCGTGAACAATTTTATAGGCTAGTAGCAGAACCTTAAAATCTGATCTCACAGGAAAAGGAAGCCAGTGAAGTGATGCCAAAATGGGTGTAATGTGGTCAAACTTTCTGCTTCATGTCAAAAGTCTGGCAGCAGCATTTTGAACCAGTTGGAGACCACCAATGCTGGACTGCGGTAAACCAGAAAATAGAACATTGCAGTAGTCCAATCTAGAAGAGACAAATGCATGAATCAGTCTCAGCATCAGCCATAAACAGGATGGGGCAAATCTTCGCTATATTTCGCAGGTGGAAGAAAGCAGTCCTCGTAATATCTCTAATGTGGAGGTCAAAGGACAATGTAGGATCAAAAAATTCTTCCTCACTTTGCCTGTATGATGTATGACACACGAGCCTAGGCTTAGGGTTAGCTGGTCAAATTGATGCTGATGTCTCACTGGAACAAGAACCATCATTTCAGTCTTATCAGAGTTTAAAAGTAGGAAGTTGCTAGACATCCAGCTTCTTGCTAATGCAAGGCAATCTTCTAAGGATTTTATGTGGATGAGATTCCCAACGGTTATCGGCATGTATAACTGAGTATCATCAGCATAGCAGTGAAAGGTAATCCCAAAATGCTGCAAATAAATGTTTTAAGACAGCTGATTATGTAGTTAGCCACTTACCTTAGCCTTAGCGATGAGAAGCTCATTCTGTAAGACACAACCTCTCATTGCCAATTAATTTGTAATGACTCAGTGGACAGCAGAGTTAACATTTAGTGAGGTAAATGTGCATATGGATGTTCTCTATGCTACTAGAAACATCTAATGATGCTTTCACCTATTCCATGGCGACAAGAAGTGCTTTTAGCTTGCCCTATGGCATTGCATTATAGAGCTGGTTAGCCCTTGACACTATTGCACTGATCAAATTTGTTTTGTCTTGAGTGAAAATATGAACACCAAACCTTCCAAAAACAGAGTCCAAGTTGAAAAATGTCCAATTTCCCCTTTAAATACAGTACATTATGGTGACACAAATTACTTTTTGTTGAAACAGTTACAGTGTTTTCAAGTGAAAGACATATTCAGCTGGCCACAGGAGTCAGAAGGGAAAATTGTGATTAAAAAGGCCAGTCTGGATTTCTGGCTGAAGTTGGAAAAATGGCATAAAGCACTCGCTCGCTGCAGCCAAAAGCACCACAACGTGTGCGTCATCAAATTACCATGAGTGTTGCCATTCTCAATTGTAGGGTAACATAATAAGTGTACTCTGCTCTAATAGCGAATAATTGCAATTCTAACGGTCTATTTGTCTGCAGCTCTGTACAGTTTCATCATAGCTTTGACTGCTTTAACCCCACAGACCCTCAGGGGTATTGTTGTTCTCTATGGCGTCTGTCTGTCCGCCGTCTTTAAAAATCGAGCTACAGATCACAGTTCAGCATCTTTGGGGAAGCTATTGAAGCTCAAGGTCAGCGTACTGTTTACGACGATCATTTTTCCATGTCAGAAAACAGCATTGATACTCTTTTCATACAATAAAGCTGTCCTATTAAAATTACCAGTGCATCTTTAAGTCAAATCTGTTAACATTGAAGGTTTATGTGCCAAAATAACAACAAAAAAACAAACAAGAAGTTCAAAACCCCGACTACAGAAAATAAAAGTCCTGGTAGAACATTTATAGATGGGTTTTCATAATGCAACACACATTTAATTCAATTCAGTTTTCAATTTGTTTCATTTCTATAGCGCCAAATCACAAAAGTTGCCTCAAGGGAGGGGGTGGTGGCTTAACAGCCTGCACATTGGACTGGGATGCCAGCGATTCAGGTTCGCTTCCCGATTGCAGCCACGCTCCCGACCGGCACCCTTAACAACAGTGCTGGGGTGGAGTGGGAGACACGTGCCGTGGGCCCTTCTGGAAATAAGTTTTGTGCTTTTGTTGGTTACCCACGTTAAAGATAATCCTCATTTCATTCATTTCAAGGAGCTTCACACAAGTTTAGAATAATTCCAGTTGTTCCAGTGTCATTGATGGCTGTGTTAACTGGAGGAATATTAGCATTAACATTGTTTTAACATCTAAATTATAATAGCTAAGTGGTCTCTGTGTACGAGCGTGTGTATGGCTTCGATCACAGCGAAATCGGGAAGAGCTGACAGTTGCTGTTTGGTATGCTTATGTATTTTGGGTCAAGGATGAACGCTGCAAAAAGGGAAAGTTGATAGGACAAATATTTTTTGAGAAATTAAGGATTTTATCTAACCAGTAAACAATGGACATTGTGCTGCAATGCACCATGGAAGTCCAGGGTTTTGGGGTTTTAAATGTTGTTATTGTGGTTCATGTTAGTTTAACAGTGTTGTTTGTGTTATTAATTTGTGTTTTTGGAGTTCACTTGGTTTAGTCAGTTTAGTTAAGTGTTATGTTCCTGTTACCATGAGTGACTTAAGTGTTCCCAGTACCATAAGTGAAAAGTGTTGTGCTTTTAATGTCTTCTGCCACGTCTCTGTTTGTCAAATTAAAAGCACCTGCCTACAGCAGAATACAGAAAAGAAAAAAAGCTCTGCGTGTGTGCAGTTTTGTTCACACACAAACTGGGGAGAGTTGACATTTGCCGATTGGTATGTTTATGTATTTTTGGTCAAGGATGAATGGTGCCAAAACCGAACATTGACAGGACTAATATTTTTAGAGAAGCTACATAGATTAGCTAACAACATTGAACAATGGACATTGATATTTATATTATGGACTCACATGCCAATCCAGCAGCGGGCGGTAAACCATTTTTAAATTAAAACCATGAGTGAGTGAGTGCATGATTTTATTTAGTAAATTCAATGTAACGTAATAATAATAATAATAATAATAAGAAGAATAAGAATACTTAAAAATACATGAATGACACAAGAAAGTGAAAAGACTTATTTCCATTGTGGTTCATTTAAAAATCAAACAACAAAATCGAAGTAAAAATAAAATAATAATAATACTGATAATAACAATATAATAATAACAACAATAATAATGGTGATAAAAATAATAATAGTGTGTATATGATAACAAGAACCTAAACAATTTATAAATACATTAAGACAGTAAATTAACATAAAAATACGTAATTAACAGGAAATAAGATTTATTCTTCTAAAAACTGTTGCGGTCTAAGGTTCTAAAATCATTCTGGAATCACACACCATTCCGACTGATTATAGAAACTTTGCACAATTTATTGCCACCCTCAAAAAATGTCAGCTACCTATTTTATAAACACTACGCAATCTGGAGCCCATGGATCCCCATGGGCAACACACTAGTAAAATTTATGTGTGAAAAGATCACGGGGCCTTGTGTACAAAGACTTGCGTGAAACATGGCACATACTCCAAAACCTAGAAACTGGGGTAAGCACAGATATATTCAGATGTATGAAGGCGTGCATACGCATGGATCCAAGCACGTTCCTTTTGTACATGCCAATCAACATGGAAATGAGCACACATGCAGTAGAACCAGACTCTTCCCTATTCACGACCCACCTGAATATACAAATTCATTTAAATAGTTTGATTGTGTCATGTTGATGGTACCATCAATGTGAAGTGTAATGTGTTTGATGACGTTCGTCATTGCCTCTGTGTTGTCGTGTGTAAAAATTAAAGCACTTGTAGAAGCAGAAAAGATGAAAGCTGTGGCTTGGTCTTCCTTGTCCCATGCAGCTTGCCGAAATGTGAAACGAAATGAAAATGAGTGTGTGCGTGTGAGGCTATATAAATGCTGTGGCTTAGACTGGGCACACACACTGAAATAAGAAAAAAAAAAGGTCAGATGGAGGATTTTAAAGGAGGGGACAGAGTGGAGGAATTCACCTCCTTTGACAAAAACGTGATCGCGATAGTGGGTGACAGAGCTCTCACTGGAGTGGTGGAAGCCCATGAAGGTGACATGGATCAGCTTATGTTGAACTCAGAAATATTGTCATTATACTAATCATACACAGCTATATATGTATTATATGTGTATTGTGAGTAGGCTGTTCACAATACACATAGCCGTGAATTTTCACTGGTAAAGATTCACCTGCGGTGAAGTTTCACTCCCCAGCATCGTCACATCAGCTGCTGACGTCCACCCAACTGGCCGTGTCCCGATTACCCCCTCCACTACTGTCCGAGTGGTTGGTGTTGGGGTTCATTTTGCAGCTCCATTTTCACCAGCAAAACACAAAACAAATACAAATAAATAAATAAAACATTTGAATGTGCACATGCCCAAATGCCCCCATGCTAGTTTCATTCAGGAAAATTAAACAAATAAACTATGTACTCACTAAGTAGCCACCCATCACACACCCTGCCAACCTGATGGTTCCCAACTAGGTTTGGGTATCGAGAACCAGTTCTTTTTGTGTTCGTTAAGAAATTATTTGATCACCAATATCAATAGTGTTTTTGCTTAATGATTCCCTTATCGGTCCTTCAGAGCGGCCATTGTTTTTTAGGGTGTTTGTCTTCAAGGTTGGGTAGGATTACTTTGAAAGAATACATGTGGATTACATGTATGTATGTACATACATTTGGATTACTTGTAATCTGATTACTTTTGGATTACATTTCAAAGTAATCCTACCCAACCTTGTTTGTCGGTTAGATGTTCATTCCTCTACATTGATTGCAGACCCTGCAGCGGGTCTGTAATCAACCGTTTCTGCAGCGCAACTCCACTTTGAAGCTTGAACCAATGAAGCAATGTTTCGATCCACTGGCTCGTTGGTTCTTTGATTCACTGTTCTTTAGAAGTGGAAAGTCCACTTCTTATCCCCTCTCAAAGCCATTAAAATATGTCAATTGTGAGTCACTTTTGTGTGGATTAAAGTCACTAACTGGGAGTCTTGTCTTGTTGCAGTCAAGAAATGAGAATGTCCTCCGTTCCGTTCGCACAGCTCCAAATACTGCGTGGCTCTCTGCTGAGACAGAGTCCGGTCGGAATTAATAACTTCAAAGCGAATCGCCGTTTTAAATAAAATGGCACCTCTTTTCAATACAGACAATAAACTACAATTGACTAAAACATTTTTTTTACTCCCAAAATGAGGCGTCCTGCATTCTTTATGAATTACATCCTGACATGCAGCACAGTCAGCTGCAAGAGCTCAGCTCAGATGTATGGAAAGACATTCATGCCAATAATGTCTGAAAGGAAATGCTTTTGACAAAAACTACAGATTTTGTTTATTTCTATTTACAGTAGTGTTCAGAATAATAGTAGTGCTATGTGACTAAAAAGATTAATCCAGGTTTTGAGTATATTTCTTATTGTTACATGGGAAACAAGGTATCAGTAGATTCAGTAGATTCTCACAAATCCAGCAAGACCAAGCATTCATGATATGCACACTCTTAAGGCTATGAAATTGGGCTATTAGTAAAAAAGTAGAAAAGGGGGTGTTCACAGCATCTGCTGTTGACGCTACAAACTCAAAACTATTATGTTCAAATTGCTTTTTAGCAATCCTGTGAATCACTAAACTAGTATTTAGTTGTATAACCACAGTTTTTCATGATTTCTTCACATCTGCGAGGCATTAATTTTGTTGGATTGGAACCAAGATTTTGCTCGTTTACTAGTGTGCTTGGGGTCATTGTCTTGTTGAAACACCCATTTCAAGGGCATGTCCTCTTCAGCATAAGGCAACATGACCTCTTCAAGTATTTTGACATATCCAAACTGATCCATGATACCTGGTATGCGATATATAGGCCCAACACCATAGTAGGAGAAACATGCCCATATCATGATGCTTGCACCACCATGTTTCACTGTCTTCACTGTGAACTGTGGCTTGAATTCAGAGTTTGGGGGTTGTCTCACAAACTGTCTGCGGCCCTTGGACCCCCCCCCCCAAAAAAAACCAAAAACAATTTTACTCTCATCAGTCCACAAAATATTCCTCCATTTCTCTTTAGGCCAGTTGATGTGTTCTTTGGCAAATTGTAACCTCTTCTGCACGTCTTTTATTTAACAGAGGGACTTTGCGGGGGATTCTTGCAAATAAATTAGCTTCACACAGGTGTCTTCTAACTGTCACAGCACTTACAGGTAACTCCAGACTGTCTTTGATCATCCTGGAGCTGATCAATGGGTGAGCCTTTGCCATTCTGGTTATTCTTCTATCCATTTTGATGGTTGTTTTCCGTTTTCTTCCACGCGTCTGTTTTTTTTGTCCATTTTAAAGCATTGGAGATCATTGTAGATGAACAGCCTATAATTTTTTGCACCTGCGTATAAGTTTTCCCCTCTACAATCAACTTTTGAATCAAACTACGCTGTTCTTCTGAACAATGTCTTGAAAGTCCCATTTTCCTCAGGCTTTCAAAGAGAAAAGCATGTTCAACAGGTGCTGGCTTCATCCTTAATTAGGGGACACCTGATTCACACCTGTTTGTTCCACAAAATTGATGAACTCACTGACTGAATGCCACACTACTATTATTGTGAACACCCCCTTTTCTACTTTTTTTTTTACTAATAGCCCAATTTCATAACCTTAAGAGTGTGCATGTCATGAATGCTTGGTCTTGTTGGATTTGTGAGAATCTACTGAATCTACTGGTACCTTGTTTCCCATGAAACAATAAGAAATATACTCAAAACCTGGATTAATCTTTTTAGTCACATAGCACTACTATTATTCTGAACACTACTGTATGTCCAGAGATCAAGGATCCACCATGTAGAGTTTATTATGTCCAGAGTTTAAGGATCCAGTGACCAATTTCATATTTATTTACTTTAAGACTCAATAAAATGTTGTTGACATAGATAAAATCTTACCAATACCCATCCCTATTCCCAACCCATTCCAATGCATTTGCGCATCACATGTGATTTGTACATTGATGGAATTAATTTTTTTTCCTATTAACGAAAACAAATTCATCATATGATGGTGCCTTTATAGCAATATGTGTGCAGTCAGTAGTTCTGATTATAGTACGGAAACCGGCTCTCGCTGCAAGTTGCGCTATAATGTTGGAATGTGATGTACCTGGATGACATTTGGATGAGTGTGTTCCACACAGCTGGTATGGCTCAGCACAAGGTTGACAGGCACACTCCTGACCGGTTGGCCAGCTCCTGCTGGAATGCCCCTGTTGCCCAGTGTCGTCAGCAGCTGTGTGGGCACAGACAGCTCCCAGCTCCTCACCATATTGTGCTCTGGGCCGGCCGCAGTTCTGCATGCAACTCTAGTAACAGTGGCCTTGGTAAACAAAATCGGCTTATGAGCTAATTATTGTCATTTTAAGTAAATCCTCGCGTTCCCTGAATACACGCTCACCTCAGATTTCCCCATTTTCAAGCTCTTTCACATATATACTCAACAAAAATATAAATGCAACACTTTTGGTTTTGCTCCCATTTTGTATGAGATGAACTCAAAGATCTAAAACTTTTTCCACATACACAATATCACCATTTCCCTCAAATATTGTTCACAAACCAGTCTAAATCTGTGATAGTGAGCACTTCTCCTTTGCTGAGATAATCCATCCCACCTCACAGGTGTGCCATACCAAGATGCTGATTAGACACCATGATTAGTGCACAGGTGTGCCTTAGACTGCCCACAATAAAAGGCCACTCTGAAAGGTGCATTTTTGTTTTATTTGGGGGGGATACCAGTCAGTATCTGGTGTGACCACCATTTGCCTCATGCAGTGCAACACATCTCCTTCGCATCATCCGTGAAGAGAACACCTCTCCAACGTGCCAAACACCAGCGAATGTGAGCATTTGCCCACTCAAGTCGGTTACGACGACGAACTGGAGTCAGGTCGAGACCCTGATGAGGACGACGAGCATGCAGATGAGGTTCCCTGAGACGGTTTCTGACAGTTTGTGCAGAAATTTTTGGTTATGCAAACCGATTGTTTCAGCAGCTGTCCGAGTGGCTGGTCTCAGACAATCTTGGAGGTGAACATGCTGGATGTGGAGGTCCTGGGCTGGTGTGGTTACACGTGGTCTGCGGTTGTGAGGCTGGTTGGATGTACTGCCAAATTCTCTGAAACGCCTTTGGAGACGGCTTATGGTAGAGAAATGAACATTCAATACGCGAGCAACAGCTCTGGTTGACATTCCTGCTGTCAGCATGCCAATTGCACGCTCCCTCAAATCTTGCGACATCTGTGGCATTGTGCTGTGTGATAAAACTGCACCTTTCAGAGTGGCCTTTTATTGTGGACAGTCTAACGCACACCTGTGCACTAATCATGGTGTCTAATCAGCATCTTGATATGGCACAGCTGTGAGGTGGGATGGATTATCTCATCAAAGGAGAAGTGCTCACTATCACAGATTTAGACTGGTCTGTGAACAATATTTGAGGGAAATGGTGATATTGTGTATGTGGAAAAAGTTTTAGATCTTTGAGTTCATCTCATACAAAATGGGAGCAAAACCAAAAGTGTTGCGTTTATATTTTTGTTGAGTTCATAAGTGTGTCTCTGGTGTGCACATCAATCTGATGACTTCTTCTACAACCCCTGGCAAAAATTATGGAATCACCGGCCTTGGAGGATGTTCATTCAGTTGTTTAATTTTGTAGAAAAAATGCAGATCACAGACATGACACAAAACTAAAGTCATTTCAAATGGCAACTTTCTGGCTTTAAGAAACAGTATAAGAAATCAAGAAAAAAGATTGTGGCAGTCAGTAATGGTTACTTTTTTAGACCAAGCAGAGGAAAAACTTTCTGAATGAAAACAATGAATTTAATTCAGTCCAACTTAACTCTTTAACTATACTTAACTTGCCTTTTCTGTTCTTATTACTGCACACAGCAAAACTTCAGAACACTTTTGTTCCTTCAGAAAGCTTCAAGAGACCGATATTTCACAGATAAGTGAATACAAGCATAAACCATGTGCAAGGAATTATCCATCCATCCATTTTCTATACACGCTTACTCCAATTTAATGGTCACCGGGGGCTGGAGCCTATCACAGCAGTCACAGGTCGTGAGGCGGGGTACACCCTGGGTGAGGACTCCAGTCTATCGCAGGGCCACATATAGACAGACAAACACATTCACACCCGCAAGCACACCTACGGACAATTTAAAGTTTCCAACCCACCTGCGTGTCTTTGGATGTGGGAAGAAGTCGGAGCACCTGGAGGAAACCCACACAAACACATGGAGAACATGCAAACTTCACACAGCTGCAGGTTTGCATTTAAATTTCCCCCAACACTCACTTCAATTCAATTTATTTATTTAGCACCAAATCACAACACAAGTTGCCCCAAGTCACTTCACAAAGGTATGGTGTGAGCACGCCCATCATGCTAATATTTTGCTCTGCTGTACTGGAAAACATTATCAGATACTGCATGGTAGTATGGCTTGACAATCTCCCGGTGCAGTTATGACCATCACCAAAAGATGCATTTGATAGGATCTCCCTCTTATTTTGCACTTGAGCATCTTTCTGCACATTTTTGCACACTGGCTTTTAATGTCAGTCAATCAATCAATTTATTTATATAGTCCTTTACAGTTGCTAATACATGACCAAAGTGCTTTACAGTAAAATAAGGAATAAAATTCACAGGAATAAAAAAAAGTGCAATAGAACAACAATAATAATATAAAAAAAGACAAAATGTCACAGCACTGCTAGGTATTAAAATCCATTTTAAATATATACATTTTGAGCTTTGATTTAAAAAGTGCTAGATCAGAAATAGTGTGTAAATCAGGGGGTAACTTCTTGTACAGCTTGGGGCCACCTACGGCAAAAACACAACTACCCCCAAGCTTGTATTTTGACCTCAGCACTTCTAAACAAAGTTGACCAGATGACTGCAATGTCCTCCCGTAATTGCGGACAGTTAAAATTTCTGACAGATAAGATGGGAGAAGACTGTCAAAGGCCTTAAAAACAAACATTCAAATCTTAAAATTGGTTCGACAACTAAAACAAACTGGAAGCCAATGGAGTGAGTAAAGTACAGGGGGAATATGCTCAGCATTTTGGACAAGCTGGAGGCGTGAAAGGGAGGACCGGTTAACGCCAACGTAAAGTGCATTACAGTAATAAAGTCTGGAGCTGTGCTGCCACAGCTCTAGATGTGATTATATCAACATGATTGGTAATGATAATTAATAAATGGAATAGTTTTGACCATGTTGAATGCTTGAATGCCAAAGTAAAGGTCAAACAAGGTCAACGTCTATTGGATTCTGTGACATCCATTGGGTCCATTGGATTTTTTGATTCTGTTGCCCAATAACTTGATAACTAAGCATGAGATATGGTGCAGACTATAACCTTTTTAAAACCCTATCAACTCAACCAATAATTTGCATCACTTTTTACCAAAATGGGCGCAACTTTAACATTTTACCCCTGTACAAACAGAAATTGACCTTTGTCACCATTTTTGCAGTTTTTACCCCATAACTCCATAGCATTCAGTCGTAGATAGTCCCAGGTATACCTTTTTGGAATCTTTATGATCAGACAAATAATGTGGTATACTTTGCAATATGATTGTAGCACTTTTCAGTTTTGACCTCTGTGTTATTCTTTATTGACCTCTGCCTGGCTACAGCTCCAATCCTGGGATGGTCATCATACATTTTTGTGTAGGTCGTGGTATACCGAGGCTGGATTGTAAATGTTGTTTAATAATGTTGAGTGTTACTCAAAACCTGCTTGGCCCATGGACTAATATGATGTTTTTCTATCTGAGTCACAAGTTCCAGCTGCTTTACAAAGAAACATCACATTTAAACACACTTACACACCACTATCAGAGATGCTGTGCTTGACTGCACATCGGGAACAGCTTGACCACCTTATTAAGCCAAGTTCTTTCACCTTTGCAATCCACAATTTCCACTCTGGCTGAGCGATTGAACCAATTTTCTAATCTTTAGGCCAAAACTTGTCAATGTTTTAAAGTAACAATATTTTTATTTTTATGATTATTTCTTAGCTGATTGCCTCCAGCTATAAATGAGAGCTCAGCCGTAGTCCGCTGCACCAGTTTTTTTCCTAGCAGAGGTCCATTCTCAACAATGCAGTTCAGTTTGATGGCCATTTTAAGTGAACAGTTTCACTTCTGGTTTGCATTTTGCATTTACAAGGTACATAGTCAGCGGAGACATGACGTAAGAAGTAAACAGAGGCCAGGACAATAAAATATTTATCACATTTATTATTTAGTGGAGTTTGGCAGTGGCGGCATTCACCACCCTCTATTCAAGATGGAAAAAAACTCTATTTTTAGTTTAAAGTGCAGAGGACTTAATATAATGAATGCCATCATCTCTCATTCAGGTTTGTAGGCATGTCAGTGCCGACGCTGCAGCAACCTGCCAGAAGCAGGTCGAAGTGCACTGAGACAGGCCATCCTGTGCCAGGTTGTGGTTGAGCTTGTGCGCCGCGCTGCCTGGTAGAATCGGTCCAGTCAGGGATGAGGAGTGAAAGGACGAGGGAGGTTGTGGCAAAAGTGTAGGCAAGGATAGACCTTCAGTGTTTGTGTAGGGAGGGGAGGTCGACCAGCTCGGGTTCTGAGTGGATTGTGGGTCTTGTGGGCCAGCTGGGTTGTGTGTGTGTGTGTGTGGTGGGCAAGAGGGTTTTTTAACATAGAGACTGTAACTCATTGTAGCCTGACTCCACTGGCTTGGGTGGCAAAGATCATGAAGTCCTGGACATTCATCAACCTGCCGAGCAGGCCCGACTGACTGGAGCCAGGGCCTGTTTTCTTCCCCCCTTCTTCTCCCTCTCACCGTGTCAACGGGATCTAGTGCGACTGTGCCGAGGCAGCCGCCCTGAGGAGACAGACCTGGGTCAGTGCAAATAATCAGGCCTCTGACGCCTTACCTTGTTATTGGGCAGAAGAGGAAAACCCCCAGCTGGGTGATGGATCCCAAAGGAAACCAAGAACAAGGGTAGTGCAGGGGGTCTGTCTCTCTGAAAAGTTTAGCACACGGCCTCTGTAGCTACAGATGCTTAATAACAAGGTCACCGAATACATACAAACCATTTTTAGTCATGCTACCTGCGACATTGTAGGTATTGTTTGGTTTGCCTTTCAAGCATCCATGTCCTTCATGACCTTTAACTCTATCAAACATGAGGATCTTGACTGAAAAAGCTCCACGCAATAGTTGCCATTTGAAGACATTTGTCAGAGCAGAACATTGTGCCACACTTTCATCTATATGAGGGCTGTCAATAAAGTATAGGTCCTTTTTATTTTTTTCAAAAACTATATGGATTTCATTCATATGTTTTTACGTCAGACATGCTTGAACCCTCGTGCGCATGCGTGAGTTTTTCCACGCCTGTCGGTGACGTCATTCACCTGTGAGCACTCTTTGTGGGAGGAGTCGTCCAGCCCCTCGTCGGAATTCCTTTGTCTGAGAAGTTGCTGAGAGACTGGCGCTTTGTTTGATCAAAATTTTTTCTAAACCTGTGAGACACATCGAAGTGGACACGGTTCGAAAAATTAAGCTGGTTTTCAGTGAAACTTTTAACGGCTGATGAGAGATTTTGAGGTGATACTGTCGCTTTAAGGACTTCCCACGGTGCGAGACGTCGCGCAGCGGTCCCAGGCACCGTCGTCAGCCTGTTTCAAGCTGAAAACCTCCACATTTTAGGCTCTATTGATCCAGGACGTCGTGAGAGAACAGAGAAGTTTCAGAAGAAGTCGGTTTCAGCATTTTATCCGGGTATTCCACTGTTAAAGGAGATTTTTTTAATGAAAGACGTGCGGACGCGTCAGGACGCAACCGGCACGGTGCGGCGGCACAGGAAAAACACCTCCGTGTTGATAACCATTTGTAAAATCCAGGCGGCTTTTTATGGCTTTCAGTGGAGTGAGTATATGAGAAATTGTTTAACAGCTGGACATGTTCCAACTTGTCCTTAAGGCTTCCAACAGAGGTGTTTTTCCTGTGGCGGAGCGTCGCGGCGGCTGCGAGCCGACGCTGCAATCCGCCCGCACGTCTTTCATTAAAAAAATCTCCTTTAACAGTGGAATATCTGGACAAAATGCTGAAACCGACTTCTTCTGAAACTTCTCTGTTCTCTCACGACGTCCTGGATCAATAGAACCTGAAATGTGGAGGTTTTCAGCTTGAAACAGGCTGACGACGGCGCCTGGGACCGTTGCGCGACGTCCCGTTCCGTGGGAAGTCCTTAAAGCGACAGTATCACCTCAAAATCTCTCATCAGCCGTTAAAATTTTCACCGAAAACCAGCTTAATTTTTCGAACTGTGTCCACTTCGATGTGTCTCACAGGTTTAGAAAAAATTTTGATCAAACAAAGCGCCAGTCTCTCAGCAACTTCTCAGACAAAGGAATTCCGATGAGGGGCTGGACGACTCCTCCCACAAGGAGTGCTCACAGGCGAATGACGTCACCGACAGGCGTGGAAAAACTCACGCATGCGCACGAGGGTTCAAGCATGTCTGACGTAAAAACATATGAATGAAATCCATATAGTTTTTGAAAAAAATAAAAAGGACCTATACTTTATTGACAGACCTCGTATATCAGTGTGGTTAAGCCACAGACTAAAAAGGTAGTTTTTGCAAGTCCCAAAGGCTTATTCACCATACCTGAAAATGTATTTCATTAATGTGTTGTAATAGTCTACAGCTGTTTTGTGGCTTTGCAATTGCGTTTTTGCACATTGTAACTCTAAGAAGTTTGGCGGGAATGTTAGTAGATTTTATCAACCAAAAGAGAGGAAGAGAAGTGGGCCACTTCAATTTCTATTTATTTTACTTATATACAGCCAAATCACAACAAGGCGCTTCACGCAATTTTCGGTCTAACTTCACCAACCCCCCTGAGCAAGCACACAGGCGATAATGGTAAGGACAAACTCCCTCTGATGATATTGAGGAAGAAACCTTAAGCAGACCAGATTCAAAGGGGTGATCCACTGCTTAGGCCATTCTAACAGTTACAAGGTTTTCACATAATTTTACCAAGCTGAAGAAACAGGAAACAGAAAAAAGAGAATAGCATCAAAACAGAGTGCATTATAGACCATGTTTGCTCCTTTGTGTATTTAGCAGGATGAAGTCCAGATTGAAAAGATGTTCCCGCTAGCTTGGCTCATGGGGAATTCCCCTTTGGCTGACTTGGTAGAGTTCTGGTCTTTAGAGCAGTCCGCCGTCTTGGCCACAAAGGTCCTACAGTCACAACCACAAAGGTGCTACGGTCACAGTTGGCATTGTCGGCAGGATTCGAACCCCGGACTGCTCGAACTAAAGACCAGAACTCTACCAGGTCATCCAAAGGGGAATTCCCTGTTAGCCAAGCTAGCGGGAACGTCTTTTCAATCCGGACTTCATCCTGCTACATTTACATCTGGGCCATTCGTGTGTGTCTGCCATTTTGCAGGGCAAGTGAAAAAAAAACAAAACACAGATGGTCACGAGACACAGATGTGTAAACATGACCTCGATGACAACAAAAGCAAAAGTTAAATATAGAGATGCGTTAGATCCCATTTCTAAGGAGAGATATGAGTGTAAGCTGTAATTAACCGGCGGAAACGATCCTTACGAGGACTTGACTGGCGGAGAATGGCCCAAAGACAGAGATGGATTTCTTGAAATTACTTATCTGGACATTGTTAATTAGCTTGTGAATGGTAAAAGTCCTTACACATTGGAGCAGTTAAAGGTCTACATATCTCTGGAGGTGTACAACCAATTCGTTTGCGGCTGGGTGAATGATGTGAGCCATGCAGCAGTAAACAACAAGAGCCTTCTTCTTGCTAAAGTAAGTGAGTTTAGTGAATTATTTTAATTTTATAGTTTTGGTGTCTATGAATGGTCACTTGTTTTTGTCTATGAATTTTGCACATTGTGTCTTTTTTTTTTTGGTCAATGAAAGGGGTTGGGGGGGGGGGGGGATTTGGTATTAAAACAAACTAATAACAAATACAAGATATATGGTATGTCTTCTTAACCGAAGTGAAATGATCTGAGCACACTTTGGAGTGCTTGGAAGGCACAGACTCTTTTCGGTTGATGCGAACAATCCACAGCGTTTGTCGTTGTTTACTAAGTTCCTCTGTCCTCTCACCCTTGGTCCCACGTACTGCTGGTATCAACAGAAATTTACGTTTTACTAGGTCATCGGAGCGATTCCAACAGCCATTCACAACACAGGTATGAACCATTGTTCCAGAAGCTAGCAAGAATAAAATATAATCACACTCGCGGCTAAAGGGTGCTCCGAAAAATGGCGCCGCACATGGAATTTTGGGATATGATGATGTCATGTAAAAACAATCTATTGAGGTGACCACACAGTCATTGGCACCACAGGCAGGTCATTGACAGATCTGTCCAGTGCCTTGGGTGCAGGGCCAGCATCCATCCTTCACCTTGTCAGTTTCACTTTAGTAAAAGCTGTCTTCATGGAAGCCTGCATTCCAAAAGCAGACTCCAGTGGCTCAGAGAGGTCCCCCTCAGAAAGGTGGTCCATGAGCCACTGTGTCAGCTTCATCCAAGGCATCTCATGGTCAGTCCAGCGCCCTGTAGTGTGTAGCTATCATCCACACAAGGTCTCATCAGTGCCTCAGACAGAGGGAAAAAGAGCAGTATCAGTCGGCCTGGAATAACTGCACCTAAGGCATGAGTTCACCAACAGCAGATCGACAGGGAATAACATGTTTTGAACATGTAAGAGCTTAAAGAGCTCTTACATGTTTTGGATGTTGAACTCAACTTTACAACTCAACTCAACTTGTAAAGTTGACTTCAACATCCAAAACTTATAAGAACTCTTTATGTTAAAGAGAGGTAGCAAGTGGACATAACTAAATGCAGCTGCAGCATGTTTTAGAGTGTACCAAATCGGACTGTTTTATTGCCATAGGGAGATCGTTCCACAAAACATGCGCACGTTAAAGAAGGCCCTGTGGACAAAGATTTTAGACCATAGAGTCAAATCACACATGTATTGATGGTTTCGTATACATCTTTGATTTATGTTTGTCATTATTAAGATGGCAAAAGTATGTGCCACAAATGAGTAATTTGACGTAGCATACCATAGTTCATTGGCGCTTAGGGATGGGTTGTCATGAGTGTGTTAACCTCCTAGAATTTCTGACTTGGTATGAGGTTCACGACTAGCAACAGAGATGTCCAATTTGTTGTTGGCAAAACTGTGCCGATTGAAAGTTAATATCAGTTGATCTAGATTTTTTTAGAGGACCCATGCAAACAGATCATCATAGCCTGATGACTTTGTTGTATATTATTATGGTTATGTCAAAAGTTGCTGACCAGCTAAAAATAAAGTTACAATTTTACTGGCACTTGTAAGCATTGTCTTGGAAGAGAAATTCTTATAATCATAGCTGTTCTCTTGACTGTTGTGAGCAAGTAACAACTTCCAGTGTTGAAAATTAAATCCAACGCAGAACTGCCAAATATGCAGATCCTTGAATGGCCACTTGAGGCTGGCACTATAAACAGAATTAACCATGCTTACAGCCTAGTACAAAAAACGTTTGCCTCTACAGCTGGATTTAATAAAACTCTCAAGTTTAAATTTGATCGGGCCATAAAGTTATGCATAATTAGGATGATTTGTGTGACAGATAGTCTGGGTGTTTGTGGTGAAGGCGGTCACCTGGAACTGGTCTGCCAACTCTTTTCTGAGCATTTTAATACAAATATTTTTCATTTTTATGTTGGCACCAATGACACTAATGAGCAGGTATCAAAGGTGAGGCAAAATTTCCTACAGTGCCATGGTTATTGGCATGCCATGGTTATTGAGATTAGATACTGGTCATAGTTTCTTAATCCTTGCACCCAAGACAACTGTTAGAACCATTATCCAGTCTAATTGTGTGTTACTATGCTGTTGGCCTTGGTAATTTTGAAATAGGTGGGTCTGTTCATCTTGCCTAGGTCATGCCAGCCTTGCTCAAGCTCCACCCCTTTACCCATTTATGGGTCATCCGGGGTTTAGTCAGGCACTGCCAAGATGGCAACAACCAGTTTCACCCCACGTGAGCTTCAAACCTGCCAATCAGAAAACCTACGGGTGACATCAAGGAGGTCTTGTCCATTATTTTTATACTGTATGGTTGTGAGCATTTTTTGCTTCATAGTTGCTCACTACTGCCGACTGCTGTCTTGGAGAATATCACTACAGAACTCCAGACAAAAGAGTGACCAAGGCTTTGTATCAGTGAAGGGTCTCTGTCATCTACACTCTACATCAACTAGATGTATTTTGGCCTTCAAGACTAGTCACCACTCATCCAGGCTACTTGAAAGTTTTAAACAGTAAACTTTCAGACAAGCTTTTGTACACTGTTCCTTCTCGAGTCCACTTGAAAGCTTAATTTCTTTTATGTTATCTATTGCTTTCTCAAGCTTCGACTGTTCATTATGCAGCTGAAACATTCATCAGGATGTGATAGCCTCACTCTGTAAGTCATCAGCATATGACTTGGACTCAGTGATAATGGCGTTGAGTCAGGGCCTCAGCTCCGAGCATGGGAAAATCTAAAGGGAGGAATGTGTGGGAGAAACACTGTCTGCTCTGATGACACCTCCGAGTCTGCTTTGCGTCCTCTCCTTAAAGTGCTTTGCCGTGACTCAGGATTTATGCATTTTTACTTTAACTGAGTGATATTGTATTGTTCTCGTCCTCTTCAGTATTTATACTTTTATTCTGGTATTTCTGTTTCATGTTGAGAAAAATGAGAGCGGAGTGACAATCTGAACATTTACATTTTGAAGTGTTGCTTTCTGCTTTGTGTCATGTCTCCTTGGATTGTACTGACTTTTTTTCTATAAATTTGCATTGTTTTCCCCACTTGGAAATGGTGGATGAACTAATTTAGACAGTGGTGGGCACAGCTAACCTGAAAGCTAGTTTCACTAACTGAAAAGCGAAAAAGTGCAATAACGCTAAACCACTAAAACATTTCGCTGAAGCTACCGATAACCACTAACAAAACCTATATAAATTTAGCTTTGGCTTGGATTGTTTTTTTGTTTTTTGTTTTTTACTCCACAACCCTGAAAAACAGACAAAAACTTGCATAAACTGTTATCATATAAACCGGATACAAAAGCAAAAGTCCCAATGCTTTTGTATGGTTTTCCATGTAATAAACACCATATGTAATGCATTTTGTATGATTTGTGTTCACATCAGACAACATCCTGTCCAGTCGCAATGTATTTCCATTAAAAACCCCTCTCATGTATCAGACAGAGCAGTCTGGATGTGCCCAGTCACAACAAAGGTACGAAATGAAGTTCAGCCAAATCCAAATTCACCGATTTAAGGGAAGTGGGTACTGTATTTCCTTGATTAAAAGCCCGGGCATTTATTTTTTTCAAACCATGCTCAGACCCTGTTCCTAAAGGAGTCAGGCCTTTATTTGAGGCTGGCGATTATTGACAAAATCTTGCTTGCTGCCTGCACTGAAATATGGTGTTAGGTTTCACACATATCCCTGGGTGTGGCAAACCAAAGATAATCAATTTACATCAGAGCCCTCTGTGTGGCTGCCAAACCGCTCCGTATCCCAGTCGAAACGACTGAGACCGCAAGGGCTGTGATTGGTCACTTTTCTGGTTTCACTCCTTCCTCTTCCATCATATTTTAAAAGTTTTTGCAGTGTGCATGCCAATTGCATTTTGATCATGGCTCAAGTAGAGGAACATTTGTCAGAAAAGTCCACAAATATGACGAACTTTACAACACGGGGTCTTAAAACTACAAAGATGCTCGAATGACCTGCAATTCATGAAGGGAAATTGCATGTAACGTACCTTTGGTTTGGAGGTTGATGATTGTATAAAGAAGTGGAGCTTGTTGAGGGACAAATTAATCCAGAAAAAGCCACTGTTCCTGTGGTAAATTGTAATAAGAAGCCTACCAACGTGACGGAGAATGACAGATTCACACCACGGAGTTACAGAGTTGTAGAAGCATAAATCAGGTTTTAGGACTTTAAGGTACCACTCCACAGCGGACTTAGAAAAAAGAGTGACTCAACCAAATGTGACCTTTTTAATGCACTGAATGCCCTGCACTTATTTAAGGCAGGTATTTATGCTTTTCAGATGAAGTTTTGACCCGGTCATTAACTAAGGCAGGCCCCTATTCAAGGTCAGGTGTTTAATCAAAGAAATACGTAAGCCTAATTGGTGCTGGGGATTCCCCATAGATTGTTTGGTGACTCCTGATTGTAACTACATAATCCGTTACATACATATAGCAGAATTTCTCCATTTTATATATATAGCAGATATCCATTATAACAGACAAAATTCGCTGGTCCACCTGAATCCATTATATGACAGTTTTACTGTATACATTTATTGAGGCTTAACCATCGACTGTATACAGTAGTGTTCAGAATAATAGTAGTGCTATGTGACTAAAAAGATTAATCCAGGTTTTGAGTATATTTCTTATTGTTACATGGGAAACAAGGTACCACTAGATTTAGTAGATTCTCGCAAATCCAACAAGACCAAGCATTCATGATATGCACGCTCTTAAGGCTATGAAATTGGGCTATTAGTAAAAAAAAGTAGAAAAGGGGGTGTTCACAATAATTGTGGCATCTGCTGTTCACGCTACAAACTCAAAACTATTATGTTCAAACTGCTTCTTTAGCAATCCTGTGAATCACTAAACTAGTATTTAGTTGTATAACCACAGTTTTCCATGATTTCTTCACATCTGCAAGGCATTAATTTTGTTGGTTTGGAACCAAGATTGTTGAAACACCCATTTCAAGGGCATGTCCTCTTCAGCATAAGGCAACATGACCTCTTCAATATTTTGACATATCCAAAGTGATCCATGATACCTGGTATGCAATATATATATATATATATATATATATATATATATATATATATATATATATATATATATATATATATATATATATATATATATATATATATATATATATGCCCAACACCATAGTAGGAGAAACATGCCCATGTCATGATGCTTGCACCACCACCCTTCACTGTTTTCACTGTGAACTGTGGCTTGAATTCAGAGTTTGGGGGTCATCTCACAAACTGTCTGCGGCCCTTGGACTCAAAAAGAACAATTTTACTCTCATCAGTCCACAAAATATTCCTCCATTTCTGTTTAGGCCAGTTGATGTGTTCTTTGGCAAATTGTAACCTCTTCTGCACATGTCTTTTATTTAACAGAGGGACTTTGCGGGGGATTCTTGCAAATAAATTAGCTTCACACAGGCGTCTTCTAACTGTCACAGCACTTACAGGTAACGACAGACTGTCTTTGATCATCCTGGAGCTGATCAGTGGGTGAGCCTTTGCCATTCTGGTTATTCTTCTATCTATTTTGATGGCTGTTTTCCATTTTCTTTCACACGTCTCTGTTTTTCTGTCCATTTCAAAGCATTGGAGATCATTGTAGATGAACAGCCTATAATTTTTTGCACCTGCATATAAGTTTTCGCTTCTCTAATCAACTTTTTAATCAAACTACGCTGTTCTTCTGAACAATGTCTTGAACGTCCCATTTTCCTCAGGCTTTCAAAGAGAAAAGCATGTTCAACAGGTGCTGGCTTCATCCTTACATAGGGGACACCTGATTCACACCTGTTTTTTCCACAAAACTGATGAACTCTCTGACTGAATGCCACACTACTATTATTGTGAACACCCCCTTTTCTACTTTTTTTTTTTTACTAATAGCCCAATTTCATAGCCTTAAGAGTGTACATCTCATGAATGCTTGGTCTTGTTGGATTTGTGAGAATCTACTGAATCTACTGGTACCTTGTTTCCCATGTAACAATAAGAAATGTACTCAAAACCTGGATTAATCTTTTTAGTCACATAGCACTACTATTATTCTGAAGACTACTGTACATACTGGACAAAGCCTGCATGACGTCACCCACTGGTTTTCTATAGAAAACCGGAACAGCTGATATGAGGCCCATGTCTGGGCGTTGTTGTGCTCACAGCAGTGGTATAATGAACTCATTAACGTATAAAGGGGTGGAGGGTAGGTGACTTGTGCATGACACAAGATGCCTTAACATGGCCCTCTCTTCAAATCCAAACCGCCTAACCTCAGTTCGGGGGTTTATTAAATCAAATTTTTGGGGACTGCGTGGTAGTTCTCCTAACAATTTACTTGTGGACATTAAAAGTTATGAGCCGCTTATTTTCTCAGTAATCATGCATTTAAGGGATCTAATGCATGAAGCAACCGACAGGTGCTGAAAGAGCTAACTCCATTAGCATGCAACATTAAATCCGATGAGGATTTAATGTTGGATCCATGAGGACGTTTCACCGCACAACAAGCCATATCATTCCAAGTGTTTGTAATAAAATCCTCCAAACAGACACAGCCCTTCACTACCAACAGCATCGAGCGAACTCTGAGCTAAAGATGCTACAAGAGGTGGAGATGCTGAGCTCAACATCTTAAACTAAGAGGTTAGAGAAAAATTTGTTCCCCCTACAGTTGTCATGAAGGAAGAAACTATCTATTGAGACCAAACCAGTTTTTTGTACCAGGCTTTAAACATGTTATTTTCTGCTCTAAAGTTGTACATTTAGACACAGAGTTCTATGGGAAAGTGCTCTGTTTTGGAGCCAGCCTCAAGTGGCCAGTCAAGGAACTGCATTTCCGGAAGGGTTTCATCCGACACCATTAAAGTTTACTGCTTGGGTGGTGACAATTTTGTTTACTGGAATAGTGTGCAAGTTCCAACAGAAACAAACGTGTGGTTTTAGGGTTTACAAACATTTTTATGATTAAATCTTATACAAAATAATAATAATAAATAGTAGACTTAAAACGTGCAACTAAATTTCAAGGACGCTAACAGCTCCACTAATAAGCCATCTCACACTTTCAGCAGACGCACTGCATTGTGGGAGAGGTGAGATGTCATCTGACCCAAACACAGCCGACGTGTGTGAGCGGCTATTTAAATCCAAGTAATTTCTCTCTCTGTTTATCACTGTTTTGTGTCTTTGTTGCCAGCAGACATAGTAATTCCAGTTCTAATAGCGTATCTTAAAGTTGCTGCAGTTAAAAAGCTCGTTGTTGGATTTCGATGCTCTTAACTGAGTGTCCCGTGGGGTCCGAAGCATTTTTTAGGACTTTATTAGAGCAAAACAAAGGAATACAGTGACAACTCAGTATCTATAACAAAGAATCAGATGTAATAATGAAGCGATGATAAAGACACCCCCAAAGAAAATACGATCTGAATTATATAATTTCCTCATAGAGTCAGGTGGATTATAATGAGGTCCGAAGCATTTACTTGGAAAATCAGAGTGATCAAAGCAGGCCAGGATGCCTGGATATCCCAGCTAGGAATAATGGAATAGGACTGTGGTTCCATTTTGTGTTTTTTCTTCTCTTAACTGGGGCCATGATTAAGAGGGATGGCCAAGAATGTTTTCATTAATCAGGAACAAAAGTCGGAGGTTTGAAGACTATCAGATACCGTTGTAGTTCTGACCATAAGCAATGCCAACTAGCGATCCGGCTGTGTTATTTCCAGGACCCGCCGGCTGGCGTCCGGTCCCACCAGGAAGGATCTTGTGGATTAATTTGACTCAACACGGGAAACCTCACCCGGCCCGGACATGGAAAGGATGAACAGATTGATCACTCTTTGGCTCCCACCGGCTCCTGTCTGTGTTTATTCTCACCCTTCTTTGTTGGCGGAGCAATCTGTCTGGTTAATTCCGATAATGAATAAGACTTTGGCATGTTAACTAGTTACACAGCCCCGTGCGGTCGGTGTCAACTACTTAGAGGGACAAGTGATGTTCAGCCACATGAGACTGAACAATAATACGGGTAATTGTGACAGTAGTGAAGAAGAAAGCAGACATGCAAACTCCAACCGTATTGTTTAAGCATTGTAGCAAACCTTTGCTTGGATCCCATGACCGCAGACCTGGACGTGCTATAGCCTCTCTCAAACATGCGCACTCAAAACTGTGAGATGGCTCATGGTTTTCACCATTAGCTGACAAGCTAATCCTCAATGAAGAAGTTAACTCTCTCAATTAGCTGTTAGATGATTAGCTAAACTATTCCCACCACTGGAGGTAGAACTGAAATACTCTGAACTGTTTCTATATTTATCTCTCCATTTGTCAACTGAGGCTAAATGTGAAAATCATCACTTCTTCTCATGTTGACATCATGTGCTTCTGCTCATTTACCATCTTAGCTGCAAGCCAACGGAGCCCATTATCCCTTTGGAAGAACAAACTCAAACATTTGCTGCACCTCTAGTACGTGTTAACAGACTCTGCCCCTTGTTATTTACCAGGTTCATTGAGAGTTCTCACTTCCAAATATCCTCCCCTGCCCCCTTTTTTCTCTCCCTTGGAACGGTCTAACCATCCCACCTCCCGCCAGGGCCTCATGGGAGCTCAGCAGTACAAATTTCCGTTTATACCAGTGGCTGGGGCTGACGACACCGCAGCGCTCTACCCCACAGATTGACGAGCCCTTAGATGCCGATTTACTGTACATGGCAGCCACTCTGGAGCCACCGCACATCTGGAGTGGAGTACGCTTACTGAAAAACAGGGGCTAACCTTGGCCCAAACAAGTGTAGCAGAGCAAAACCGATGAAAGGCAGCTCCCCCTCCAACCCCACATCCTCAAATCCTTCTCTCTCCCCCTTCTCCAAACCCCCACATCTCTCGAGCTATTACAAAGACCTTGAAAGGCCTGGATTCTGTAAACAAAAACATAGCAGCATCATTAATAGACATGCCGCAGCTAATGATGTGATCACGGTGGGAACGTCTTCACCGAAGCTGCCGGAATCGTCACTTTGAAAGTGTTAGAAGATGCGTGTCGCAGTGAACGCTGTCAATTCTCAGATAAATACGGAACTTTTAGCTTTAGCAGTAAAAAGAATGCTTAGAAATGTGACAACTTTACACATGGGGGGAAAAATTAGGTCATAGATTTTGAATGACATTGTTATTTTCTTAACATCACTGGAGGATTCATTTTATTTTACTTGGCATGTCATGGCAGAGATTGAAATCAAAGATTATGGCAGTAAAAACTCTGAACTTTAGAGAGTGAAATTCTACCAGCCAAGATGTGTGTGTTTAATACATTTAATAAGACATCGTTTTTGCCTCCAACAATGTTTTGTCTCATGTCTGTTTGGTTGTTGGCCTGAAATCACAATTACAAAAAAGTTAAAAGGTTAAAAGGCTTGATCTCCCTGGAACATAAACCAATAAATTGTGGCATCTATATCCTAAGAGACAACTCTGTGTTTGTGTATATATGTCTCTCTCCTGTCCACATGGTATCTTGGAATTGAGCCAAATTTTGCACACATTTGACATACGGGGAGTAACGTAGGCTATTAAGCACTTTAGTAGTCATAGTAGTAGTTAAGTGGAGAGATGTTTGGGCTGCATTATCATTGGCAAATATGCTAAAGGGTGGTGTCATACTTTTCTGTTCTTTTCTTTTTCCTTTGAGCTTTTTAACGTATTCATTTTTCCAAGTAGCAGTAGCATAGTAGTCATAGTACACTCAAAAAAACTCATTGACTCATTGGATTGGATTTCCAGCTAAATATGTAGTCCCAACTAAATTTAATGAAATTTTCTTGCATGGATGCACTTTATTTGCGTTGGGGCTGCATAAATTTATTAGATGGAAATCCTGCACATAATCGAGTTGAGTTCATCCAATGAGTCCAATCCAATGAGTGTAGTAATAGCAGAAGCAGAGTCTTCTTGAGGCAGCTTTAGTTGCACCCTAATAGTTCTGTGGAATCCGGGATAGGTGGGAAGTGATAGCTTTGTCGGTGAAGATGAAGTTTTCATTTCAGTGTTTGAATCTAATCCTCCCTGAGGCTAGTAATATGTATACAGCAGAATTTTTCTGACTGCAATATCTTGCCAAGTCATAAATGAATTTCGCAAAAAAAAAAAAAAAACTTTTTTGTTGTGTAATACATTTAGGAAGTGACAAATTAGCAGCTGTATCAACTCACACAAAAACCTTTTAAAATTCCAAGAAAGTGAGTTGGCATCATGTTGAGACATTCTCAAGTTTAACAGGAAAAAAGAAAGACATTTAGAAGCATAGGGAGAAAGAAAAATCATCAGAGGCATTGCACAACCACAAGACATAGTCAAGTACAACACTATGAAATACCCTTTAAAAGATGAAAAAGAAGAAGAAGAAGAAAAAAAAAAAAACAGACCTGGAGCTGCAGTTGGTGGACCTGAGTAGACATTTGCATTCTGATCAGTGTTTCCAACTGTTGTTATCCTAAAGGAAATTTCATTTGAGCATCCACACAATCCCAATGATCACATAGATGTCATACAGGTCAACAATCTGCTTTTGGTCACCACATAAACAACGCGTCCTGGCTTTACCTATTATACCGGTAAATGTGATTATTATACCTTGGCTAGAAGCCCAAACTCAGAATTTCTGGCTTCTGAGTTGGAAAAAGTCAGAAAACACCCCATGAAGTCAGAATTCCAACTTGAAAAGTCAACATTATTTCTGAACCATGAGCTGGGGGAGTTCAGCTTTGTGGTTCACACACTGAAAAAAGTGAAACACAGTGCACTTCATTCAAAGTACTTATTTACATTGGTCTAATGGAAAATTGTGGTTTCCAGTTTAAATCTGCTAGAATCACTTTACAAAATCATAAATATACATTGTGAGAAACTAAAAAAATTAGCTGTAACAAATTACATCCATTTTTTTAAGTTGATCCAAAGTAGCATTTTTTTTCAGTGCAGGGTCACCAGTAATAAAATAACTTCTTTCTGTTTGACTGAATGCTTTCTTCTGTTTTCTGTAGGACAGTGTGAGTTTTAATGGCACCAGTGCACCGTGTTCGCTCGTACATGCATCGGCTCGCCGGCTGTGTCCGGACACACCTGCTATTTTCATTCATACAGGTGCAGTGAGGTTTGAAACTTGATATTTGTTATTTTTTCCCCCTAAAAGAATTCCCACCCCCTTCACACATACACACAAAATCTCATTTGAATTTTGGTAGCACAGGAATAATCTTAAAGGGGAACTATGCAATGCTGGTCTTTTTTTTTTTTTTTTTTTTTTGCTTTTCTCTTTTTATTTATTTGTTGGCCTCATTCTTCTCTAAGGAGCTCCCCCTGCAGCTTGGAGTACATATTTCATAAAACAGTCGTAAAAACTCATGGCAGCCCCCCCTCCCTTTCCCGGTTGTCAACGTGTGTTTGCTTTCAACTGAGCTAGTCTAAAGGTTCACTAGTCTGTGTGTATTTACTCCAAATTAAGCCAAACATCGCAATTCACAGAGTCACCTGTGAAGGTTGGATAAATGCCATTTGAATTTAATGCCAAAGTCTTAATTCCAGAATATTTTGTATCAAATTTACATTGTATGGTGCATCTTTATAACCAGCAAAGTTAAAAACAAAGTGACATGTTTTTTGTTTTGTTTTTTGCATCACAGATGAAAGAAACTTCTTTTTAATTGAAACGAAAAGCACATGTACAGCTAGTAGTGTAGCCTTCTGAAACTTGGTATCAAAATATTAAAGGATTATTAACCGAGTGCGAAGTCTGTACGGGAAAATATCAGACCTAGGTCTTGACAGTACGGATCGTTTATTATATAGCTGTTCGGAGTTCTGTTTTCATCTTGTTGGTCTTCATTTTGCATGTCTAATTCAAGCTCATTTGCTGTTAATTCCTCCAGTTCAAACTCATCAGTGTAATAAAATTCACTCGGAAAATGGTCCTCTTCATCGCTCATAATTTCTTTGTTTGCTTTTTGTTTTATTTTATTTCACACAGTGAAAATTGTAAACAAAGTCGCAAATCTGATACGCGATTTGGACTGATTGTCATGGCAACCGGTCTGATATATCAGACCGGAAATCAGCCAATCAGAGCGCATGTACCGTTGTAGCCATATAATGTTTATGAGTTCAATGGTATGAATATTTCATGAGGTGAAAGATGGAATGTTCCATCTTTAACCAAATTAAATATTTGCTGCATTGAAAGAATGAAAAAAAAAAAAACCCCATTAAAATAGATCCTTGTCATTTGATATGTGCGTCGCCAGTCATGAGTTCACTCAATGGTAGATGACGCTACAAACCGGAAATAGCACAAAAATCATTTGATTATATATATACACAGATAGTGAAGAGCTTCGCTCATTAATGTTGGCAACATTGAACATATTACTTTATTAATTTATAATCAGTAGAAAAGGGGCTTACATTTTGGTGTTCCACTGGTGCTTAACAGTCCAACACAAACTTTAAATTGGAGTCCAAAATTGTGACGATATAGACCATGATGCCATGCACTGACTTGTACTTGAAAAAAAAAAAAGACTTTGTGTAGTTCCTCTGTCCTGCGAAAGATCACATCAGAAATTTGTCTGCCTTCCGACGGCTTACAGCATAACGGATTTGTTGTTGTTTATTTTGTGTTTGAAGAATTAGCAACGTCAGCTCTTTCAAATCGTCGTCCACCAGCAAAACAAACTCTGCTATGTTTAGTTAAACGCTGCCCGTGGTAGTTTGAGCATGCGCGGTGGTCAGGACGCGCAATCGCACATTTCATATTAGGGGTGCCGGAAAAAATCGATTCACGTCAGAATCGTGATTCTTATTCATTAAGATTCTGAATCGATCTAAAATGTCCAAGAATCGATTTTTAAAAAGCAATTTTCTAAACATTTTCTTGCGTACTCGCTGTGTGCACTGTTTGCCAGGCAATGGCCTCCGTACTACAGTGTTCCCGCAAGGGGTGGGTCCGGCGTGCTTCAAACGTTCGTGAGCTGCAGCTTAGCATGGTGGACGAAGAGCTAATTCAGCCAGCACCGTTTTTGCTGAAGGCAAATTGTTTGGGCACATTTTGGATTTTATTATTTGCCACGTAAGAAGGAGCTTGACATGACTTATGCAGTGTGCAAAATCTGCAAAATGAAAGTCAAGTACTTCGGAAACACTTCAAATCCGCAAGCCCACATGCTACGTCATAACCCGGAGCTAAAAGAAGCGGAGCAGCGGTCCCTGCCGACTACTGACCAGCGCACACTCCATCACTTCGCTAAACTGCCAGCCAACTCTGAACGAGCAAAGTAGATAAGTAAATTTACATCTTTAGAATCACTTGATTAACCCTGTAAAGCTGCATTTTCTTAAACATAAACATTTTTTAAGTAATATAACTATTTCTCAGAGCTCTTTGAATCGACTGAATCGAATCCTCACCCCAAGAATCGGAATCGAATTGAATCGTGAGTTGTTGTACGATTCACATCCCTATTTCATATAGCACCAACATTGCACGCTAAAAAAGAACTATTGCACAGTCAAGGAAAAACAACAACGAATGGTACGAATAATCCATGTCACATGACATACAACCCACCAATCAAATGACAAGGATCCACTCAGCCGTTATATAAATTCATTTACTGACCTGACTGTAGCTAACTTGCCTAAAAGACTTTACTTTCCCACTTTCAGAGGTTTTGACTTTAACTGAGTTCAAGTGTCTGTGGAAGAATCTAACTTTTGCCCGAAGTGAGTTTTAACAAATTAGCATTAGCTAGCTAACGCTAACATTTGCCCAACTTCACATCAGCTGGCATGCATGTACGCACACACACACTTTTTTTTGATTTCCTGGAAGAACTTCACATCTTTTGTAATCTACTCTTTTGCAATTCACAGTTGATCCTCAGCAGTCGATGTTTCATGAAGACTGCAAAATGTCACAGCCACACACACACACACACACACACACACACACACACACACACACACACACACACACACACACACACACACACACACACACACACACACACACACACACACACACACACACACACACAAAACCAAACCAAAATAAAAAAAAAGCCCCAAAACTCGTCAGCACTTTTTTAAAGCTCTGACTTTGATTTATCTATCTTTTATAACTGCACTGTTACTTTTTTGTCATAACATGAATTTAGATTAAAATTCCATTCGCGGAACAAAAAGTTTCTATGCCGTCAAGACGCTTGTGCCCAATACGCTAAATGTCTCCTACATCCTGTCGGTTTTACTCTCAGTTCTGCTTGTAAGTGACCTCAAACGGTCGGCGTCAGGCGTCTCTCCGCTCACCGCACACAACACGTGTTACTTGAGAGTGTCAGTGTGTCTGTGCGGCAAAAAGTGTCAAGGAATTCATTGTCTGTCCTCCACCTGTTATTATTCTGGTCCCAATCAACCTGCTAGCCAGTCTGGAGCCAGTGGCCATCTGGAAACACTGCTCTGTTTATAAACTTGGCAAGGATCAGCACTCCGGGGCTCTGACCTCCCACACAAATCTGGAAACAATTACAGCAAGACAGTCTGGCTGATTACTGCGAAAGGGCCCAGCGTGGATCCCACTGACGGCTGTGGGGACGCCAGACCCTTGTTAGAGAAAACGCAACCTCAGTTTTACACACACACACACACACACACACACACACACACACACACACACACACACACACACACACACACACACACACACACACACACACACACACACACACACACACACACACACACTTTTGCACTTTTGCAATTGTGTCATGTTTTTCATTACATCTAGAACGCCCGTTTTTAGATTTATATGCAAATTTTTTTCCTCATACAATTGTCATTTATATATATTTTTTCTTTTCATTGTTCACAGAACAACTTGCACCTCATATTTATTTCAGGAAACAGACTCCCATAACCTCTGGCCACATGTTGAGTCACATGCATGCAACCATACATTTTACAATCTAAATTTAGACACGTCTTTGAAAACAACATCAAAAAATAAAAAGCACAAAGTACTACCTTTCTCTTCCTTTTTTTTTTTTTTTTTTTTTTTTTACTGAAAAGTGAAACTTGAATCAACTTTAAAAATAATTACTCTCATTTCTTATTAATTTTATTCATTTTTCAAGATAGTCACATTATAAATTTAGGTGTAACAAATTAGAGTAATTTTTAAAGTTTGATCAAGTTTTTTTCTTTCTTGTTCCTCTTTTTGTAATATAAAAACAATGAGAGGCACATCAGTCATGGTTACACCTCAGAAAAGTTGTTTCTCTTTGAGATAATTTTAAATATAATGGTTGCACAGAAGGTCACATTTTCATCTTCATTTGTTGATCACCAGAAATACCACAAAATTGACTTATATTTTTACACACAGCTTTATGCAGGGGCTTAGCATAGGCCAGTAAAGAACCAATTTCACTTTAGTGTGGATCCAGATCCAGGGGAGTATCTCAGAAATTAGTTTCCACTGGAGTTGACATTTTGTCTTATTCCTAAGCTTTAGCAAAGGCCCAGGAATGTACCCTGTAAAACGCAGTCTGTTTCTCCAGATTATTAACAGGATGACATTGACTGATTCATAAGTCAGAATGTCAGTTTATGTACTAATATGTGTGCAGGAATGAGAAGTTGCAAAAAATTTATGAACAATTAAAATGTTTGCAGACTTACCATCTTTAAAAATACCAAATTTATGTAGGGTAGTCTTCTGCAGTCAGTAAGAAAAGCAAGTTGTATTTAATGTGATTTTTTAAAATTATGCTCGGCAAGGATATGACAAAAATCATCAGCATTTATTTATTTGTCTGTCTGTCTTTTAGTGAAATTACATCAAAACTACAGCACTGATTTTGATGAATTTTTCATCACAGATACGGATTCTGAACCAAGTTTCACTTTATATAGGCTTTGAAGGATTACATCAAAACTACTTCACCACAGACACATAATGGGCATGAAAGACGCCACTGAATTTGGAGGTGATCCGGATCCAGATTGGTGGACATCAGAAATCTCTGATTGCTCTTGTTGTTCTAGGGGAGGTGATGGTCTAGTGGTTAGTGGGCTTCAGACCAGAGGATCTTCAGTTCAAACCCCAGTCTGGCCGGACAATCACTACGGATCCTTGGGCAAGGTCCTTAATGCCCTAGTTGCTTCCAGTGTGTAGTGAGGACCTTGCTTATCAGCACCCTGACATCGGTGTGTGAGTGGGTGAATGTTGGGCATCACTGTAAAGCTCTTTGAGCTCCTGTATAGATGGAAAAGCGCTATATAAATGCAGTTCATTTATTATTCAGTAATCACTGGTGGCTATCTTCATGTTTTTATGTATCTGCTAAGTACCCTTATAACATTTTTTTAGTGTATAAATTAGATTTGTGGTTTGATAACTAATTGGCTTCTTTTAAAAAAGTGATAAAAATATAAACTGCTTGAGGTAACTAACGCTTGATTGACATTTATTTTATTAAACTTGTAATGTATGCATAATAAAGCAGCACCCAATATCTGAACTCAAACTTAAGAAAAGTATTTCCTTATGTTATTTCAGTCTGATCTCTGTCCACAGAATTCAGCACAAGATTAATTAAAAGCTCTTTTTTTCTGGTAGAAAAGGTCTTATTCATTTCTCACATGATTTACATACAGTATGGCCATGAGAAGAACCTGAAATCGTAACTGTGCAAGAGCATGATTACAAATGCTCAGCACACATTTATCATGAGTAAATATCAAAGTCATACATCAATAATGAAAACTTACACTGTTCACATTTTGTTGATGGTATTTTTCCAATGTTCTCTGTCTTGGCAGTTTCCAGCACCATTTTTCAATCTCAAAATGATTAATTTTACACATTTCACTTCTTTCCCTTTAAATGAAGAATTCTCTATGCAGGATTATATATATAAATTAATCATCAGCTGTGTCAGGACTCCAAATTGGAATGATTTTGCTGAACCTTCTCCTTGGTTTCATATTATTGTATGTATGTCTATTAGGTAACCTATAGTTCTCCTTGAAATTGTTGAACACTTTATTAGTGCTGTAGTGATGTACTAAGGAGGATCAAAAATGTATTAAGACAAAAAAAAAAAAAAAAATTTAAATAAACAGATAAATAAATAAATGTAGAAACATTTATACATTCACCTATACTTAATACATATTTTATACATTTATTTATACTTTTATACTTGTTTTTATACATTTAGACATTTGTTTACACTTTTATAGTTGTATTTATACTTGAATCCATTTATTTATACATATATGTTTGTACATTTATCCTTTTATTGAGTCTTAATTCATATAAATACATTTGTTAAAGTATAAATAAATGGCTCAATATATAAATGCAAGCATTAAAGTACAAATCTATAAATAAAAGTTTAAAAATGACTTCTAATTAGCTGGTATTTATACATTTATGTATTTATCTATTTATTTGTCTGAATTCAAGTTTTTTCCTCCATGATATACAGCAACAATGCCTTTATACATTTTTAAATGATGATATAATCCACAGTTTATAGAGGAGCAAGTGTTAACTGATTTTTTTGGTGTTAAAAAAAATCAAGCTCATAAACAGATAATCTTAGTTCTTTAAATTTACAAACACTTATAAATGTTGTGTGTATGCTGACATATGTTTAATTTGTTACACTAATCCATTATTTTGGACATCTGTGTTGAGTCCAAGCTTTGTTACACTAGTTTAGTAATGTGGCCTCTCTTCCTTTGGAGGAACAATAATCTGGAGGTTAATGAATCAAGATGGTGATGGTGAATAATTGGTATAATACATAATAATGCATAAATGCTTATTTCTTTCTCTCCCTCATTTCATATTTTTTGGTCTTTCAGGATTGATGTTATTGTATTGTGCAGTGAATAAACCAGGAGGGGCTGTTTTTAATAAGCCGACATTATAGGAAATGGGCCAAGAGCCCAATAGAACATTTCCAGCTGGATGTCCAAACTCCGTGCTTGCAGGACTGCAACTCAGCAGCTCCACTTTGACAAGGAAAGAGGTGCAGATTGAATGCAGGCACTGTATTACATGGTATTTTCCCATTTCTCCTTCATTACTTATGTCGCTGGCCACGAGCTGCTCCTGTACGCCTGTGTGGTTTTTCCCACCTAAATCATTGACCCACTGTATTTACATAAAACCCTTTAAATTAAAAGCATCGGCTTCTGTATTTCTATGTGGCACTCAGTAAGTACATGTGACGTGTACTGAAAGGTCAGCGAGAAAAGCTCGAGTTTTGAAAAGCAATTTAATAATGTCAAGTGACTCGTGAATCACTTAATAGCGTGACATGGGTTCACAAGTTTGTAATAGCTCAATGATTCATGGCGGTGCTGCAATTATCGCTTCCTCTTCTAGCAAACCTCTTCGCTAAATATCTTCAGAGGCTATAGGATGAATGATTATCAGTTATTACACCATCACCATGCGTGCTGGCTAAAATGAGACGCTTCGGAAACAAGTGTTTCCAGCACGTGCTAACATTAAGTCTTACATGTCGACCACAGACTGTATATATACTGGACAAACCCTGTATGATGTCACCCATAGGTTCTCTAAAGAGACCTGGAAGAGCCATTTTGAAGCCCAACAATTGCTATTCTGGGTGTCGCCACGTCGGTAGCAATTACTCTGCCTATGTCAGGGCCAACCCATATTCTCAAGGTTGGTATCCAGGCAGATTAACCTCGGGGGGCGGTATTTCTCGGTGAAAACATCGCCGAACTCAATACAAATACATGTAATTTGGTCACTTTTCAAACAGGACAGACTGGTCAATAAAGTCAGTTTAATGTACAACGGTTCATTTTAGGTCAGCTTGGTGTATAAATCTCATAGTTCCAGGCAATGATAGCTGTCAGCTGGCCGTTAGAAGCAAGTTAGAGACAATAAAAAACATCAGATTTCAATAAAACAGCATACAGCCCGAGATTGGTTTCACTGAGGGGTCAGTCACGGAAATATGAATTCTCACCTTCCGATTGGTCACTTTGCAGAAGTGACCTAGCGCCGACCTTGAGAATTTGGATAAAGAGGTGTAGCAAGGTTGACACCCTGCATGACGTGGCTGAGCAAATGAAGCATGAACGCGCCCACCATCAACAGTTACCAACAAGCTAAGCTAACATGCTAACCTCAGTTTGGGTGTTCATTAAAGGATTATTAACGGAGCACGAAGGCTGTACTGGAAAATATCACACTGAGGTCTTGACAGTACGGCTCAAGCGCGGGGAGGTTAATAATTCGTTTATTATATGGCTGTTCGGAGTTCTGTTTTCATCTTGTTGGTCTTCATTTTGCATGTCCACTTCAAGCTCGTTTGCTGTTAATTCCTCCAATTCAAACTTATCAGTGTAATAAAATTCGCTCCGAGAATGGTCCTCTTCCACGCTCATAATTTCTTTATTTTGTTATAATTCACACTGTGAAAACTGTAAACAGAGTTGCATCTGATATGCAATCCAGACCGATTGTCATGGTAATAGTCTGATATGGGAAAATATCAGACTGCAAATTAGCCAATCAGAGCATGCGTACTGTCAGCCATGTAGTAATAAATCAGAGTTTTGGGGGCTGAGTGGTGGCTTTCATAATGGTTTGCTTTGGTGGGAGTATTAAATATTATGACCCACTTATTTCATCAGTCATCGTGGATCATTCATTCATTGATTCTGTCAGGATTTCTCCCGGCTTCAGCTCTGGACTCTGTTTTTCCCACTAGATGGCGTCCTTAGTTTCTAGCCTCAGCTGATTCTGATGAGTGTTACCCATGAGACTGTTTATACCATGAGCATCTGTTAGATGATCGCCAGATACTTTTGTGATCTTAGATCCAGAGACGTGCATTTTTTTTGCTCTCTGTGCCTTGCTTTCCACCTTTTTGCCTTTTGCTTTCGCTTTGTTGAAAGTGAAGACAGAACCCGAAGGACCAAGCCTTACTGCTGACCCTCAACTCATCTCCAGCTGTGTGGCTGTGTGCTCATGACGCTGAAACTTCCTGCAGCTTATGCTCAGGTATCGCTGGTCTCTCCCTCTAATTCCCGCATTAGAGTAAACTGTCTTTCCCTACTGTTCCAGACGATCCCAGTACGGCTTCCAAGTGGACCTGGACCCTGGTACTAATACCTGCACCACAACGTCACGTTGGGAACTCCTCGTTTCCCATCGTGGAGCGCTCGTCGACTAAACACCAGTTAAGATCCCCTCGGCTCTGTGAGATCCTGTTCTCACTAAGGTCCTGTTGTGACTGTGCTATGATAAAGAGCTATTTCAAGAACTCTGTCTAAGAACTGCAAAAACTCTGATATTAAACAACTGAGAACTCCGCCCAGCTGTATCAAGTCCTGCTTAATTGGAACTACGCTTCAACACGCAGCACTTGGCCTCTAACCTCTGGATACAACTTATGAACTATGAACAATTGCTTAACAGTGAACTGTAATTCTTAAGAAGAGCACTTTATATTGTGTACTCTGCTACAGCCTGTGTTAAACGTTCTATGAACTATGACAGTATGAGACTCCAGCATTACGAGCGCCTTCCACTCACTCTCTGTGTCTTCTTCTTTAGTTCCTGGTCACAGAGGCGAACGTCCCACCTGGTCCTGGCCTCAGAATCCTTTGTTACACAGTCCTTCAAGACTGGCTCTGGAAACTGCAGCTCCCTAATTTCACCACTGGTGGGTGGGCCACTCTCCATACTGCAGGCACTCCCCAGTGCAGTATTTTCATTTATTTATTACAAATAAATCAGATTTTTCCTTTGTACTCCTCTCCGTGTCCAGCTCCCTGCATTTGGGTCTATAGTCTGAAACGGTTTGGTTCCATCCGAACCCCTAACCATAACAGATTCATTAATTTTCTATATGACCTTCCTCCAATGAAAGGGTCACAAGGAAGGGTGAGGGGAGAGGGGTATCCCAGCAGTCAGAGGGCGTAAAGCAGGGTACAACCTGAATGGGATGGCAGTCTATTGCAGGGCCACAGACAGACAAGCATGTTCACATGCACACACACCTACCATCAATTTAGAGTCACAAATTCACCTAACCTGCATGTCTTTGTTAGTGGGAGCACATGCAAACTCCACACAGAAAAGAATGTTCTTGTTGTGAGGCAACAGTGCTAACCACTAACTGGATTTAATGTCATCAAGCTACTGACAGCTGCTAAAAATGCTCATGCTGTTAGCATCCAAAATGAAATCCCGCAATAATTTCACTTGCAAGAAATACCATCTCAGACACGTCTTTGATGATCATTTGGGAGAAATAACCACACAAAAAGCCATATTATTGCAGATATTTGTAATATAATGCTCAAAAAAGACAGCTCTTGTCTTAGCGACAATACACGAGCTGTCACCCAAAGTGGCCACACTCCTAATTATACATAACTTTATGATTTATAACATGTTAATCTAAGAATTCACCCCCAACACAGTTGTCATGGAGAGGGAAACTAGGAATCAAGACCAAAACCATTTTTTTTGTACCAGGCTATAAACATGTTTATTTTTACTCTGAAGTTGGACATTTTAACATGGGCTTCTGTCGGAACCTGCTATTTTCTGGGAGCCAGGTCCAAGAGGCCAGTGAAGGAACTGCAACTTTTTCTTGTTCCAGGTGTGTGTCATTTTAGACTGCTGATGGTTACTGCTTGGCGTTGACCCTTCTGGTTTTTGGAAATGTGGAAGAGAGAGAGAGTGAAAACAGGATCCTTGTCGGGCAGCGTCTGGTGCCTACAGCTGGTGTATTTTTGATGTGCCAGAGGAAGAGCAAGGGCAGCGTCCTTCCTGGTTTTCTACAGCTTCCTGTAAGCGTCCCTGAAAATGGGATTTGATTCAGAGCCTCTTGTTACGTTCACCTCCGATGCTATTGTTTCAACAACCGCTGGTGTTTGGAGATTTGTATTCAGTGGCAGCCCGGCCCTACTCAGAATAACCTCACTATAATCACTGCTTGTGACATTCAGCGTGATTTGTAGCCGTGCACTCCACACTCAGGGGTTTCACCTCTTTTCCACTGACATGCAGTCCTAATAAGGAAAAAAAAAATCTGCCAGGTTTCATACTGTCAGAAAGTTTCATGCTCGAGAGTCACACAGTGTGCAGAACATGTGGGCGTCGCAGCTGAGGGGAATTTCTCTCCATTAAAAAGCTTGTTGATGCTCTGTAACAAATAGCCTCTGCAGAACAGTGGGAGAACGCCTGCATTAATTTAACCTCTGCTCATTAACGTGCTGTTCTGAGCAGCCAAATCGCGAGAATGAACAAGAGCACTGGTGAGACAGAGTCCACAGGTGTTTTCTGCAGGTGATGCACTACAGATCTGCTCCAGCTGGTGGCAATGCACCTTCACGTCATCAGGTTCAAAAACCTCTTTGTGCTCCTGCTGCACGTCTTTGTTTCTCACACTAAGAGGTTCATTCATTGGCTGCTGGTGATATGTTCAAAATGTGAACTGTTCCACATTCACCACATCCACCTAAATCCTTCCTGAGAATAAGTGTATAAATAATCCCAAGTCTCTCCGAGGTTTGCTTTAAAAATGCACCTCACCCATAGAGTTCATATTTATTCATATATTACTTCTGCCAAGAAGGTCAAGTTACATTATGTTCAAACATATTGAGTGCTGCTGACTGACATCCTATTTATTCCTATAAACTTATAATAAAAACCACATCTCACACACAGAAGATTCAGGAACTGATCCCAGATCAGTTGAATATGCCCCATAATGCACTTGTTATCAATCAATTTTTTTTTTTTATATAGTGCCAAATCACAACAAACAGTTGCCCCAAGGTGCTTTATATTGTAAGGCAAGGCCATACAATAATTATGTAAAACCCCAACGGTCAAAACGACCCCCTGTGAGCAAGCACTTGGCTACAGTGGGAAGGAAAAACTCCCTTTTAACAGGAAGAAACCTCCAGCAGAACCAGGCTCAGGGAGGGGCAGTCTTCTGCTGGACTGGTTGGGGCTGAGGGAGAGAACCAGGAAAAAGACATGCTGTGGAGGGGAGCAGAGATCGATCACTAATGATTAAATGCAGAGTGGTGCATACAGAGCAAAAAGAGAAAGAAACAGTGCATCATGGGAACCCCCCAGCAGTCTACGTCTATAGCAGCATAACTAAGGGATGGTTCAGGGTCACCTGATCCAGCCCTAACTATAAGCTTTAGCAAAAAGGAAAGTTTTAAGCCTAATCTTAAAAGTAGAGAGGGTGTCTGTCTCCCTGATCTGAATTGGGAGCTGGTTCCACAGGAGAGGAGCCTGAAAGCTGAAGGCTCTGCCTCCCATTCTACTCTTACAAACCCTAGGAACTACAAGTAAGCCTGCAGTCTGAGAGCGAAGTGCTCTATTGGGGTGATATGGTACTATGAGGTCCCTAAGATAAGATGGGACCTGATTATTCAAAACCTTATAAGTAAGAAGAAGAATTTTAAATTATATTCTAGAATTAACAGGAAGCCAATGAAGAGAGGCCAATATGGGTGAGATATGCTCTCTCCTTCTAGTCCCCGTTAGTACTCTAGCTGCAGCATTTTGAATTAACTGAAGGCTTTTTAGGGAACTTTTAGGACAACCTGATAATAATGAATTATAATAGTCCAGCCTAGAGGAAATAAATGCATGAATTAGTTTTTCAGCATCACTCTGAGACAAGACCTTTCTAATTTAGAGATATTGCGTAAATGCAAAAAAGCAGTCCTACATATTTGTTTAATATGCGCTTTGAATGACATATCCTGATCAAAAATGACTCCAAGATTTCTCACAGTATTACTAGAGGTCAGGGTAATGCCATCCAGAGTAAGGATCTGGTTAGACACCATGTTTCTAAGATTTGTGGGGCCAAGTACAATAACTTCAGTTTTATCTGAGTTTAAAAGCAGGAAATTAGAGGTCATCCATGTCTTTATGTCTGTAAGACAATCCTGCAGTTTAGCTAATTGGTGTGTGTCCTCTGGCTTCATGGATAGATAAAGCTGGGTATCATCTGCGTAACAATGAAAATTTAAGCAATACCATCTAATAATACTGCCTAAGGGAAGCATGTATAAAGTGAATAAAATTGGTCCTAGCACAGAACCTTGTGGAACTCCATAATTAACTTTAGTCTGTGAAGAAGATTCCCCATTTACATGAACAAATTGTAATCTATTAGACAAATATGATTCAAACCACCGCAGCGCAGTGCCTTTAATACCTATGGCATGCTCTAATCTCTGTAATAAAATTTTATGGTCAACAGTATCAAAAGCAGCACTGAGGTCTAACAGAACAAGCACAGAGATGAGTCCACTGTCCGAGGCCATAAGAAGATCATTTGTAACCTTCACTAATGCTGTTTCTGTACTATGATGAATTCTAAAACCTGACTGAAACTCTTCAAATAGACCATTCCTCTGCAGATGATCAGTTAGCTGTTTTACAACTACCCTTTCAAGAATTTTTGAGAGAAAAGGAAGGTTGGAGATTGGCCTATAATTAGCTAAGATAGCTGGGTCAAGTGATGGCTTTTTAAGTAATGGTTTAATTACTGCCACCTTAAAAGCCTGTGGTACGTAGCCAACTAACAAAGATAGATTGATCATATTTAAGATCGAAGCATTAAATAATGGTAGGGCTTCCTTGAGCAGCCTGGTAGAAATGGGGTCTAATAAACATGTTGATGGTTTGGATGAAGTAACTAATGAAAATAACTCAGACAGGACAATCGGAGAGAAAGAGTCTAACCAAATACCGGCATCACTGAAAGCAGCCAAAGATAACGATACGTCTTTGGGATGGTTATGAGTAATTTTTTCTCTAATAGTTAAAATTTTGTTAGCAAAGAAAGTCATGAAGTCATTACTAGTTAAAGTTAATAGAATACTCAGCTCAGTAGAGCTCTGACTCTTTGTCAGCCTGGCTACAGTGCTGAAAGGAAACTGGGGTTGCTCTTATTTTCTTCAATTAGTGATGAGTAGAAAGATATCCTAGCTTTACGGAGGGCTTTTTTATAGAGCAACAGACTCTTTTTCCAGGCTAAGTGAAGATCTTCTAAATTAGTGAGATGCCATTTCCTCTCCAACTTACGGGTTATCTGCTTTAAGCTACGAGTTTGTGAGTTATACCACGGAGTCAGGCACTTCTGATTTAAAGCTCTCTTTTTCAGAGGAGCTACAGCATCCAAAGTTGTCTTCAATGAGGATGTAAAACTATTGACGAGATACTCTATCTCACTTACAGAGTTTAGGTAGCTACTCTGCACTGTGTTGGTATATGGCATTAGAGAACATAAAGAAGGAATCATATCCTTAAACCTAGTTACAGCGCTTTCTGAAAGACTTCTAGTGTAATGAAACTTATTCCCCACTGCTGGGTAGTCCATCAGAGTAAATGTAAATGTTATTAAGAAATGATCAGACAGAAGGGAGTTTTCAGGGAATACTGTTAAGTCTTCAATTTCCATACCATAAGTCAGAACAAGATCTACGATATGATTAAAGTGGTGGGTGGACTCATTTACATTTTGAGCAAAGCCAATAGAGTCTAATAATAGATTAAATGCAGTGTTGAGGCTGTCATTCTCAGCATCTGTGTGGATGTTAAAATCGCCCACTATAATTATCTTATCTGAGCTAAGCACTAAGTCAGACAAAAGGTCTGAAAATTCACAGAGAAACTCACAGTAACGACCAGGTGGACGATAGATAATAACAAATAAAACTGGTTTTTGGGACTTTCAATTTGGATGGACAAGACTAAGAGTCAAGCTTTCAAATGAATTAAAGCTCTGTCTGAGTTTTTGATTAATTAATATGCTGGAATGGAAGATTGTTGCTAATCCTCCGCCTCGGCCGTGCTACGAGCATTCTGACAGTTAGTGTGACTCGGGGGTGTTGACTCATTTAAACTAACATATTCATCCTGCTGTAACCAGGTTTCTGTAAGGCAGAATAAATCAATATGTTGATCAATTATTATATCATTTACCAACAGGGACTTAGACGAGAGAGACCCAATGTTTAATAGACCACAATTAACTGTTTTAGTCTGTGGTGCAGTTGAAGGTGCTATATTATTTTTTCTTTTTGAATTTTTATGCTTAAATACATTTTTGCTGGTTATTGGTGGTCTGGGAGCAGACACCGTCTCTACGGGGATGGGGTAATGAGGGGATGGCAGGGGGAGAGAAGCTGCAGAGAGGTGTGTAAGACTACAACTCTGCTTCCTGGTCCCAACCCTGGATAGTCACGGTTTGGAGGATTTAAGAAAATTGGCCAGATTTCTAGAAATGAGAGCTGCTCCATCCAAAGTGGGATGGATGCCGTCTCTCCTAACAAGACCAGGTTATGAGGTCAATGCTGTTTGTGCATCTTTTAGTGGAATTATTCAGAAGGGTTTCAGCTGATCAAAGCGGCACAGTGGCTTAGTGGTTAGCACTGCTGCCTCACAGCAAGAAGGTCGTGGATCACTGCATGCCCTTTCTGTGTGGAGTGTGCGTGTTCTCTCCGTGTTTGCGTGGGTTCCCTCCGGGTGCTCCAACGTCCTCCCACATCCAAAGACATGCAGGTTAGGTGGATTAGAAACTTTAAATTGTCCGTACGTGTGTGTGCATGTGTGAATGTATTTGCTTGTCTATATGTGGCCCTGATAAGTGGGTATAGAAAATAGATGGGTGGTTTTCAGATGATTGCCACAAAACAGAAATGAACAAAATCAGAATGATCAACTTTATCAAGAGTAAGACCAAGCTCATGTTTCAGGAGTGATCAATATCTGGATGTATGGAGTTTGATTACCAATATATAAACCTGAGTTTCATTCCCGGTCACACTACCTGTCTGTGTCCTTGTACAAAACACTTCATCTGCATCGTGTTAGTCCACACAGCTGTACATATACAGTCATGTCATATACAGTGCATCCATGAAGTATTTGCGGCGCTTCACTTTTTCCACATTTTGTTATGTTACAGCCTTATTCCAAAATGCAATAAATTCATTTTTACCCCTCAATATTCTACTCACAACACCCCATAATAACAACATGAAAAAGTGGGATTTTTTTTTTGCAAATTTATTTAAAAAAAACCCAAAAAACTAAGGGATCACATATACATAAGTATTCACACCCTTTGTTCAATACTTTGTTGATGCACCTTTGGCGGCAATTACAGCCTCAAGCCTTCTTGACTATGATGCCAGAAGCTTGGCACACTTATCATTGGCCAGTTTACCCCATTCCTCTTTGCAGCACCTCTCAAGGTCCATCAGGTTGGGTGGGGAGCGTTGGTGCACAGCCATTTTCAGATCTCTCCAGAGATGTTCAATCAGATTCAGGTCTGGGCTCTGACTGGGCCACTCAAGGACATTCACAGAGTTGTCCTGAAGCCACTCCTTTGATATCTTGGCTGTGTGCTTAGGGTCATTGTCCCGCTAAAAGATGAACCATCACCCCAGTCTGACGTCAAGAGCGCTCTGGAGCAGGTTTCCATCCAGGATGTCTCTGTACATTGCTGCATTCTTCTTTCCCTCAGTCCTCACTAGTCTCCCAGTTCCTGCAGCTGAAAAACATCCCCACAGCACGATGCTGCCACCACCATGCTTCCCTGTAGGGATGGTGCCTGGTTTCCTCCAAACATCACGCCTGGCATTCACACCAAAGTGTTCAGTCTTTATCTCATCAGACCAGAGAATTTAATTTCTCCTGGTCTGAGAGTCCTACAGGTGCCTTTGACAAACTCCAGGTGGGCTGCCATGTGGCTTTTACTAAGGAGTGGCTTCTGTCTGGCCACTCTACCATACAGGCCTTGACTGGTAAATTGCCGCCAAGATGGTTGTCCTTCTGGAAGTTTCTGCTCTCTCCACAGATGAATGCTGGAGCTCTGACAGAGTGACCATCGGGTCCTTGTTCACCTCCCTGACTAAGACTCTTCTCCTCCAATCGCTCAGTTGAGATGGGCGCCCAGCTCTAGGAAGAGACCTGGTGGATCTGAACTTCCATTTGTGGATGATGGAAGCCACTGTACTCATCTGTATCCTTCCCCAGATTTGTGCCTTGAGACAATCCTGTCTCAGAGATGTACAGACAATTCCTTTGACTCATGCTTGGTTTGTGCTCTGACGTGCACTGTCAACTATGGGACCTTGTATGTACACAGGTGTGTGTCTTTCCAAATCATGTCCAATCAACTGAATTTACCTCAGGTGGACTACAATTAAGCTGTAGAAACATTTCAAGGATGATCAGTGGAAACAGGATGCACCTGAACGCAATTTTGAGCTTCATGGCAAAGGCTGTGAATACTTATGTACAAGTGATTTCTTAGTTTTTTTATTTTAACAAATTTGCAAAAATCTAAATAATAATAATAATAATAATAATAATAATAATAATAATAATAATAATAAAAAACAAAAAACAAAACAAATTGTTTTCACATTGTCATTATGGGATATTGTGTGTAGAATTTTGAGAAAAAAAAAAAAGAATTTCATCCATTTTGGTATAAGGCTATGATGTAGAATGTGGAAAAAGTGCAGCGATGTGAATACATTCTGGATGCACTGTAGTTATGGCATTAATTGATAGGGTTGCTGTACGACAGGAAAGAGGGATGCAAACATTTAATTATGTTGTAAATATCAATGAAAAATTCCAGGTTTGCTCAGCGTTGGAGGATGTTTTTGCGCTCTCTGGGTGGCATTCAACATTTACTGAGTTCTATTTAAATTTAGAATTCTCTTACCAGCAGTTCATACTTTAAATTCTGCATATATTTTCTTATCAAGTATTGAAAGGCGGTGCTGCTTTTAAAACTTTACAGTAGTTAGATTTCTTAAAACTGCATTTTCAACCAAATATAAAATTTGTAACAGGCAGTCTAAGCAGTCAATAAATCACCATTGGAGAGAGAGTCAGTCTTCTACAGGCCTTGAGGATGATTGGGTCGATGTTTAATGCCAGTGTACCGTGAAGTGGATGAAAGGCCCAAATGGGACACGAGTCCATCACAGGTTACTTCTTCAGTCAAAACTGGTATCCATTTACAGCTGGATGGTTTGGGATGATGCAGACGTCTCTTGTACACACACGTTGGTCACCCAATTCCTATTGCACAGAGTCGCCAGCTTGCCACTGGGTTTATTGACATTCGTCTTCATCCAGTCAGTGTGAATTCAGCGCACGTCTGACACTCGACTAGAAATCCTCCACTTAGCTGGTTTGTGTCATTTAAATTGCACGAATTACTGGTATGTGACTACCGTAATCTGTGGCCGCTCAGGATTTACCCTATTCAATAAACAACATGTATTAAAACCTTTCAATTCCACTGCTTAGATTCATCTTATATGGCTTACAAAACCAAATAATTTAAACTGAATTAAGGGACAGAACAAATTGACAAGAGCGAAGATAAGTCTCGCAGAAGAGTGAGGGTTAAACCTTAATCTGACACCACTGAAGATGTGAAAAGTGGACAGTTGAGCCACAGGGAACAGACTGTATGCAACAGAGCAGAGCTGAAATGTTGCAAAGCGACAGGGAATCACATTGAGGAAAGTGCTGAAGCAGAAACAGGCACCATATAAGAGGCAGGCAGCTACACTTGTTACCAAGTCAAGTCTAAAGGAGCATGCTGGGTTGCACAAATACAGCTGATTTTGATGCACCCTGTTGTGTCCAGAGGATTCCTGTATGTGGAGTGGATCCTCCTTCCGCTGCACTGCCAAGTGTGGTCATTCCAGCAGAGACTGATCTGCTCGGCTGTACTCATCACTCTTCCAGGTTATTGCCTGGGAATACTGAATGCTACACGGCCACACTAGGAAGCCTGTGATTAATGTTTCAATTACAGAAAGGCAGGAGGAAAGTCTTCTAAGTAGATGTTGGGAGTGAGTGATATTATTGGGAACATTTTCCATTTGATGTTGGATGGGAGTTCAGGAAAGTTGCTGTTATAGCTCAGGGAACGCCTGGACTGTCGGAATGAAAGCCAGGGGGCTCATACTAAAATGGACCTAAAGTATTTTAGCTTTAGTGATAAGACATACTTGCAAGCATAATGGGGTTTGGAATTTGTAGCCAAGTGCTTGCTCACAGGGGGTCGTTTTGACCGTTGGGGTTTTACATCATTATTGTATGGCCTTGCCTTACAATATAAAGCGCCTTGGGGCAACTGTTTGTTGTGATTTGGCGCTATATAAAAAAAAAATTGAATTGAATTGAATTTCATATTGGGTGTGATCCAATTTGTCCATTTGAAAGTGGGTGTGGCTTGGAATGTATGTAATCTTGAGAAAACCACAAGCATTTTGTAGAAAAGATAGAAACCAACTGCACGAATGATGGATACCACACTTTTGTGGAAGATTACTCACTTAAATCTGCTACAGCAACTATGATATTGTCAAGAGAGATCCAAATGTGTATTTGTGATGCATGATTTGCAAAATGACAGTGTTTCCATTGAGTTATTGAATGTAGCTGGTTGGTTTTGTCCTCTTAGGAGAACTGTCATTCTAGCAAGACTCCTATAAATGGACTACATTTATGTAGTGCTTTTCCATCTACACACCAGGGAGCAATTAGGGGATTAAGGACCTTGCCCAAGGGCCCTTATTGATTTTCCAGTCAGGATGGGATTTGAACTGAGGATATTCTGGTGTCAAGCCCAGCCACCTCTTTAACAACTAGACCATCACCTCACCTCCTATGAGAACTGTAATTCCAGTAGTAATAGTGATGGAAGGGTAAGTATTACCATTTCGTTGTTTTAAAAAAAGTCAAATATTGCCATAACATCAATTCTTATAATGTTTAACAAGCTCTCTGTCTCTTACTTCATTCATATGCACCATTGTGATGTAGTTTTAGCATGTCACATGTCGCTTTGTGTACATCATGTGACCTATAATGGCGGAAAAAGTGTCTCATTTGCAATTTTTTTGATTTGCCAAAAGAACCACCTCATATGACCATAAAAACCTTTTTGTGATATTTGAGAGTTTTATTTTCTCAAAGTGCATGTTTCCATTAAGGGTATTTTCAATTCCCTACTTCAATTTGCACAGTTTGGAGGGTAACTGAAACCCATCTTTAGTCTCTTTTAGTTACCATTCATTTGACACAAAGCCAGTCCAGCAGTACCCACAGATCCTCCAAAGAGACCCTACCACCAAAGACATCTACTCATCACTGTAGTTCAAAGGTTAATGTCCACGTATAAGAACCACACAAGTGCCAGGACCCTAAAATCTTGGACCATCATTCTTCTGCAACTGTATCTCTATCACTAAATACCTCTATACAGGCATCTCATGAGGTGCCTGTCAATCTCAAAAGCTGAGGGCCTAGATACATGAATGTCTCCATCAAGATAAGAAAATTTCTTTAAAGCTTGTTTTCTTTTCATACAGATACACTTCTGATGGTCAGGTCAAAGAAGTCACTGAACACCAGGATCTTAACCTTGGTCCAGGACAACTGCAAACCGAGACACTCCGACTCCTCAAGCAACTTCTCAAGTGCTTCAGTCATGACAGCCATGGATTCTGCCAAGAGCACAGCATCATCTGCAAAGTCAAGGTCAGGAAACCTTTCCTCATTAGCAAACCAGTATGTTTAAAAATCTGGATCAATCTTTTAGTTGTTCTCCTCAGGGGTCTTCACAGAAGATCACCCTTCTCCATGACAGTCTGTCCCCTGCGTCTTCCTTAGTGACACCAGTCACCTCCATGTCCTCATTGACCACATCCATAAACCTCCCCTTTGGCTTTTCTCATGTCCTCCTGCCTGGCTTCTCCATCCTCAGTATCTTTCTCTCTATATACCCCATATTTCTCCTCTGAACATAGACAGTGAAAAAACTTTTGCCACCTTTTTTTTGTAGAGGTGAAATGAAACAATCAAGATCTGCTTGTAGTGTAGACCTTCAGCTTTAATTCAGTGATTGAGAAGCCAAAGTGAAATGGCTGATGATATTCACAGTCCAGCTGAAGCGATGAAAAATAAATTTTCAGCTGTGGACTCAGTCGCATATTTCCACTTCACTGGGAAGTGAATAAATACTGCAAAAGTGGGGAATACACGAGAGCTATGAAATAATCAGCCCCTTTTGGTATTAATGTGGGAAAAGAGATGGTTGGGTCCTGGTCTGAGTTAGTCTTTTTTGTTTTTTAAATGGCTTTTTTTTTTTTTGCAGTGAGCCAGCTGGTGATGGATACTGTGTAGAGGAAGCAGGTGTTTCACATTTGAGGGGCAGGTGGTGATCTGGGCAGCCAGAGTGAGCCACCGGATAAATCTATAATTTCCTATTAGTGTGTTAAAATCTGAAACAGCCAACGGGGTGAAGCGCAGCTTCAGTATTGTCAGATTTATTCCCATGAATCCTGTAGATCCTCTATTTATGAGACACATATGAATCATGTAAACAGAAGATCAACCTTTGTTGTGTTGTTTGAAAAAACTGGACACACACACACACACACACACACACACACACACACACACACACACACACACACACACACACACACACACACACACACACACACACACACACACAATCCTTGTTTGGGAAATCAATCCCACCTTTGTCCTAAAGCTATGATCTCTAAACACCAGCTCTGAAAGTATTTACTGAAACAGCGGTGGCTCCAGCTGCGTGTTTTAACTTGCACTCCGTGCTCAGATTCACAGCTCGCGGCGCTGGAATGTAGAGCTTTTCCACTTGCTTGGGGTGGTGCTGCAGCTCTCACTGTCAGTCTATCATTATGACACTCGCGGAAGCATGCATGCACACGCACACAGAAGCATGTATACACAATAACTTGAGGTGGTGCATTGTACTCTCAGCGATGTGGCCTGTGAGATGTGACCCGTCACCACCACCACCACCAAATTATGAAACAATGAAAATTCACATGAAAACACTTTGGAAAGTCGTGAGAGGTTTAAATTATGGATGTCCGGCGGCGTTGTGTCAGCATTTGTTCATTGGTGTTTCCAGGCCACACCAAAACATATTTGTCAAAAATGTAATGGGGGAGTGTGCACACACGTGCACACGTGCACAGCGATGCATTAGGATGATGATCACATGTGCATTCCATATCTCAGAAAGTGATGATCAGTGAGAGTATGAGATGAAAAGAAGCAGGTAGAGGATTCCTGTTGCCATACAGAAAGTGATTTCAGTCAATTTGTTGAAGGGAGGCACACTGTGCTCTGCTCAAAAGTGCAGGTTATTACATCCTTGCTTCAAATGACAGCTGATCTTTCTTCAAAAACAGCACCTTCTCTTCTCTGCACGATGTTTAAAGCCTGATCTGTGCTCATGCTAATCAGCTAACAGCTAATTAGCAAAGCTAACTTCTTCATTTGGGGAATAGCTTTTCAGCTAACTTTGAAAACCTTAGTGGACCAATTTGCATCTACTAAATTGAGATCTACTAACGATAAGAAATGTATGTTGAATGGAAGCTAATGTTTAATTTAATTTGTTCATTAATATTATTATTCAAATCATTTTAAAAAGCATATTACCCATGTTGCTACACAGCCCCTATTGGGTGACAAAATCCAATCCCTCATCGACATCGTGACACTTGGGTAATGGATCAAGTAGGAAACGACTTGTTGGTGTGAAATATGGTGGAGACCTTGTGTGCCCCATGGCCGCTACGGAAATGATGAAGGCCCGACAGGAACCCTGCAAACAAAACAGCTAATGGAGCTTTGGTGAAACAAGAAGTCCTCAATTGCGGATCAGATAGAAGAGGTGATGCTTGTCACCCATCTGTTGTGAAGAAAGATAAATGATGCAGCAAGTCCTCAGGCCCCAATCGTCTGGGATTTCCCAATCATTTGGACAGGCTAAGGATCTGTCAAGCACCATGTCCTCGTTGACGGGCAACCACATTCTTGCATTACACAAACCCACACACAGATGTCTATAGGTTGACCCTGATTATAGATTTTCTCCACCAGCCCATCTGGGAAGCAATCAATCAAGAGACAATCATCCTCACCACCGAGGACTGCCACTGTGCCTTTAAGGGTACGGCCACACCAGGTACAATGAATCTTAACGTAAACTTGAAATGCACTCAGAGGGTGCATACTTCTGCCTGAGTAATAATAGCCCATTATTATCAGCACCACCTCCTGACAGAGGAGAGCAATCAGAATTCTAAAATGTCAAAAGGTAAGAATATTCAATAAATAAACAAATAAAAGAAAACCATCTCTTGCAATTTTCAAGGAACAGATTAAAGGGAAAATTTCAAGGCAGATATGGAACACCACTAAAATTTAAACAACTTCCCCGACTTGTGGACGAGCTTTTCCTAGTATTTAATAAAAATCTGAAGCCAACCTTTTGAGACATCATGTCCACAGACCGTCAAACACAAGCAACAACTGCATAACATCCACACCACCTTTGTTGGATGGCTGAGGGAAATTTTGGATATAATTGTGTATTGGGGATGTAACAATTCGCTGATATGAACTGGAAATCAGTTCTAAAGTAAATGATATGCTGACATGGATTTATGGATCCCTGGATTTATCTAAATGCACAATGAATTGCTAGATGTTCCAGTTTGATCACTATGAATCGTTGGACGAACCTGCTGTGCTGCTGGTTTCATGGCTTCAAACTCTCGTAAACATTCAAATGTCAGTACGAGACTCTTACGGCTTCAGAATGGGAATGTTTATTTCAACCCTTGGTAAATGTCTGTTTTTGCTCCCACGCTTCTGCACACCGATGTCACTTCTGGCTGAAGCACCATTGCCTCGTCTCTGTTATTTGGACATATTCTGATCATGTGCAACCGATCTTTTTTCAGTCTACACCCCATGAAGTGATTTGGTCTTCCACAAGTCAGCTTCTTGATATGCTGCTGCTGGATGCTCCTTGTTTCATCCTGGATAGTGGGAATTTTTTTGCAGGTTGTTGAGCAAATTTCTTTTTTTAGCACCTCATTTTCAGTTTAAGCTGTCGCTCTTTGGAGGTATAATTTCGCAGTTCCTAGAGCTTCTAACGCCACCGTGTGAGTACACGTCTCAGATGATTGAGGCACATCTCTAGCTTTTAAGAGGATTTTATTTTGTGGAGCCAGGGAGATGGACTACGGTGCTAATCTGTTGTGACGGTGCCGTGCTGGAGGATGTGCTTTTCATTCAGACAGAACAAACAGAGAGACAGAGGAATATCACTTTGCTTACTCTTTCCTTCAGGTGTCCTTGACGAGAATTTGTGTTTGAGATAAATATCATTACATTTGCTCAACGTGCTGTTGAGAATGACAGCATGCTCACACAGTAAAGCTGCAGAAGCATAAGGACTTTAAAATACTTTGTTGTAAGAGTTGTATTTAAATTCCTGTGAATCTGTCTTAGCTGGAGACTGATGTGATCTTTGATTCTCCAAACCAGCATAAGGGCTAAAAATCTTAGTTATCCCACCACCACCACCAAATTCAAGTTGACGCAAATGCTGTTTCATATTTTGTGTACTTAGATATAGCGAGACTCAGACTTTGGGGTGAGTGACAATGGGTGTCTGTGTGTGTGTTTAATCTTACAGAAACAGAGAAACTATCTTGAATATCACTGAGGTGAATTCTCGATGAATGTGAGAACCAACTGGTGGTGAATTGGAGGAGGTAGTGTTCAGGTCAGCAACTGCAAGTTTTTGGAATTGAAATCAACTTGAAATTGGCTTGAGAATTACAGTGCCCTCCAAAAGTAGTAGAACACTTGGTATTTCACACATTTTAATTAGTTTATGCCATTTCAAATACAAAAACATGCAAAAAATTAAAAATTTCTAAAATGATCTTCCTTAAACTCAAACTGAAAACAAATCTCTACAACTTGATATAAATTAATTAATAATATAAAAGCCAACATGAAGGGTTGCATAAGTAATGGAACGCTTTGGTATTATACCTGTAAATAATCAGTGTTATTGCCAGTTTTCTTCAGACAAGTCAGGGGATGGATACATGAACATTTCCAAGTCACTGAATATGTCTTGGACTTTATTTACATAAATTATGAAGAAATACAAACAGTATGGCACTCTATGGGTAATCTGTGTGGAGTAGAAAGTTCTCAAAACTGAGTGACGTACAAGAAGGAAAAGAGTGAGGAAAGCCACCAAGACACCCAGACAACCCAGAAGAAGTTATAGGCTTCTCTGGCTGTGATTGGAGAAATTGATTTTACTTAATAAATTGCCCTTTTCCTGTACTTTCTTTTAGTACATTCTTTTCTTTTACCCCATGTGTTGCATACCAAAATGTTCAGAACAGTCTCAGCTTTTTGACTGTGAGACATATAATTATTTAGAGCACTGTGCAAAAATATTATATATTAAAAGATATATCATGAAAAGTTGACCAGGACACCCAAGAGCGTCATTACGGCTCTGAGGGTTAAAGCCTCAAATCATTGTTTTTGAAATTTAAAATGAGCAGGTTTCAATTCAGTGTCACAGATAATGTAGAAAATGTGATCCTTTGATTTCACAGTTATTGTCTTAGAATTGTCCCTTTTTCTTTATTTTTTAAACTCACCTTCATAGAATGTCTTTTGTGTGTGTGTGTGTGTGTGTGTGTGTGTGTGTGTGTGTGTGTGTGTGTGTGTGTGTGTGTGTGTGTGTGTGTGTGTGTGTGTGTCTGTCAATGTGTTTACCACCAAATAATCAATGCTGATTCCACTGGACTAACTGTAATTACAAATGAAATAGTAGCTGGCATCGTGCAGTTTCATGACCTTGAATTTGTATCGATTTACGACAGCTTTTGTGGGAGAGGGGAGTTCAAATTCCTCCATGGCAATTACGCACATGGCATCAAACTGCAAACATCCTGACATGTAATTTTGATAAGTCCTGGCTCAACAGCATGAAGCTGAGAGAGCTCACTCTGAAATACGTTTGTGTGGAACATCTTGAACCTGAAAAATTATTGCACCGGGCTTTCTGTTGCCACTCCTACAGCAAGTGAATGTTTTGACCAAATGTAACACATGGTGAGTCACGTCTCTGACAGACGAGTCCTCTTTTTATTTTTCACACTGAACCTTTTCATCTGCTTTTCCTCCACTCAGACTCTTCTGTGTACATGATTGCTGTGAGACTGTGATAACAGGAATCCCACCTGACATGACCGGGCTTGTAAGATGAAAGATTCACCTTACAGGTGTCTTTGCAGAGTAAATGCAGTGATGGAACAGTCCAGGACATGAAAATAAAAATTATTTAACAAGTGGTAGAACAACTTTTGCCTGAATAAGAAATAAATAGATACATTTCAGTTATTCCTTGCTGCACCATAGTACCAAGTCAGTCTCCAATTTCATGTGGTGTAAAACTAGGTGAATGTTTTTACAGTCAATTTACTTCATTTATATAGCACCAAATCACAACAAAGCTGCCTCAAGGCGCTTCACACAAGTAAGGTCTAACCTTATCCACCCCCAGAACAAGCACACAGGCGACAGTGTTAAGGAAAAATTCCCTCTGATGATTGAGGAAGAAACCTCAAGCAGACCAGACTCAAAGGGGTGACCCTCTGCTTGGGCCATGCTTCCGAGACACTTGACAATACAAATATAGTGGAAATTTTGGGAGTCCATGCTGGTGTCCAGAATGGGAGAATGACTCGGGGGGAGTCCACAAATCCCATGTATTTCATGACCATTACAGAAGAAGACACCCACTGCCACTTCTGGATGGAGCCCCACCTCAAACAGAGAGAAAAAACACAATCAGGTGGCAGAAAAACAACAAATACGGTATAATTTGTCAGCATTAAGCAACAAGAAAAACAGAAGTAATACTAAGGTGCACTCTAAAACATGCTGCTGCGTTTAGTTATGTCCACTTTCTACCTCTCTTTAACATAAAGAGCTCTTACAAATTTTGAATGTTGAACAAGTTGAGTTGAGTTGTAAAGTTGAGTTCCTGCGACCGTGAGGCAGTCGGGGTCCATGGACATTTTTAAGTCAAGACTGAAAACCTATTTTATTCTCTTTCTTATGCATAGTTTTTAAAAATTCTTTATCTGTTTCATTCTTTTACTTCTGTTTTTAATTATTTATTTAAATTTTATGTTAAATTGTTTTGTGTAAGGCGCCTTGAGATGGCTTTTGCTGTGATTTGGCACATTATACACTAATTAAATTAAATTAAATTATGATCTCACAGGGACAGGAAGCCAGTGAAGAGATGCCAAAATAGGTGTAATGTGGTCAAACTTTCTGCTTCCTGTCAAAAGCCTGGAAGCAGTATTTTGAACCAATTGGAGACCCCTAATGCTGGGCTGCAGTAAACCAGAAAATAGAACATTGCAGTAGTCTAATCTAGAAGAGACAAATGCATGAATCAGGGTCTCAGCATCAGCCATAGACAGGATGGGGCGAATCTTCGCTATATTTCACAGGTGGAAGAAAGCAGCCCTTGTAATATCTCTAATGTGGAGGTCAAAGGACAATGTAGGATCAAACATTACCCCAAGGTTCCTCACTTTGTCAGTGTGATGTATGACACACGAGTCTAGGCTAAGCGTTAGCTGGTCAAATTGATACCGATGTCGCACTGGACCAAGAACCATCATTTCAGTCTTATCAGAGTTTAAAAGTAAGAAATTGATAGACATCCAGCTTTTCACTGATGCAAGGCAATCTTCTAAGGATTTTATGTGGATGAGATTACCAGCAGTTATCGGCATGTATAACTGAGTATCATCATCAGCAACGGAGATTTCAATTAAGGTACAGATGTAACGCTTTTTTGACATGGGCCATGTACAAAATTGTAATTCCAACAGTAGACATTGGCTCGTATGTACAGTCTTTCGTCAATGATGTCAGCGCCGAGCAGGAAGTACCTGGATATTCTACAAAGATGGCGGCCCGGTTCAAATGTCCAATAAAGGTATGTACAGTAGTGTTCAGAATAATAGTAGTGCTATGTGACTAAAAAGATTAATCCAGGTTTTGAGTATACGAGGTCTGTTAAAAAAATAACCGACCTTTTTATTTTTTTTTTTAAACTATATGGATTTGAATCATGTGCGTTTGCGTCAGCCAAGCTTGAACCTTCGTGCGGATGCGTGAGTTTTTTCACGCCTGTCGGTTGCGTCATTCGCCTGTGGGCAGGCTTTTGAGTGAGCACTGGTCCACCCCCCTCGTCGGATTTTCATTGTCAGGGAAATGGCTGAGCAATTGGAGCAGCACTGAATCAAATTGTTCCAGAAACTGTGAGAGACAGCCAGGTGGAAACCATTCAAGGATTCAAAAGAAGTTTATTGTCATATGCACATAGGAACATGTTCCCTGCACAATGAAATGTGTTTACTGCATGTGTTTACCCATCCTAATTGTTAGGAGCAGAGGTCACCTTTTTGGTGCCCGGGGACCAGCTCCAGATGTATATCCCTGCCCTAGGTCACGAGCAGGGCTGAGCAAACCTTGACCGGCCTCATGACACACTTAACAAACAACAACACACATAAGCCAGTCCGGTACATGAACACATATAAAAGCACACACAAGGAAAGAATTCGGAAGACGGACGGACGGCTTTCAGTGAGGATACTCTGGGTGTCACACAAATTAAGGAGCATTACAACCGGATTAAAGACGGCCCACAGCGGCGGAGGGCGCGCCGCGCTCCGAGCGGCCATCGACAGGCTGAAATGACCAGATCATTTCCAAAGTGAACGCTGTGTTGATCCGGGATGTCGTCTGACTACCAGAGAAATTGTGGAAGAGGTGGACATATTGTTACATGGGAAACAAGGTACCAGTAGATTCAGTAGATTCTCACAAATCCAACAAGACCAAGCATTCATGATATGCACACTCTTAAGGCTATGAAATTGGGCTATTAGTAGAAAAAAGTAGAAAAGGGGGTGTTCACAATAATAGTAGCATCTGCTGTTGATGCTACAAACTCAAAACTATTATGTTCAAACTGCTTTTTTAGCAATCCTGTGAATCACTAAACTAGTATTTGCATCTGATTTAAGGGCAATTTGCAAATGCATAAAAAACACTTCACGTAAACCCAAAGTACTATATAAATGTGGCAGAAATCAACATACTTGCCAGTCATTGCCATTCCAGCTGTGGAGACGTACAGATATACGTACAGTATATCCACAGTTTTTCATGATTTCTTCACATCTGTGAGGCATTAATTTTGTTGGTTTGGAACCAAGATTTTGCTTGTTTACTAGTGTGCTTGGGGTCATTGTCTTGTTGAAACACCCATTTCAAGGGCATGTCCTCTTCAGCATAAGGCAACATGACCTTTTCAAGTATTTTGACATATCCAAACTGATCCATGATACCTGGTATGCGATATATAGGCCCAACACCATAGTAGGAGAAACATGCCCATATCATGATGCTTGCACCACCATGCTTCACTGTCTTCACTGTGAACTGTGGCTTGAATTCAGAGTTTGGGGGTCATCTCACAAACTGTCTGCGGCCCTTGGACACAAAAAGAACAATTTTACTCTCATCAGTCCACAAAATATTCCTCCATTTCTCTTTAGGCCAGTTGATGTGGTCTTTGGCAAATTGTAACCTCTTCTGCACATGTCTTTTATTTAACAGAGGGACTTTGCAGGGATTCTTGCAAATAAATTAGCTTCACACAGGTGTCTTCTAACTGTCACAGCACTTACAGGTAACTCCAGACTGTCTTTGACCATCCTGGAGCTGATCAGTGGGTGAGGCTTTGCCATTCTGGTTATTCTTCTATCCATTTTGATGGTTGTTTTCCATTTTCTTCCACGCGTCCCTGTTTTTTTTTGTCCATTTTAAAGCATTGGAGATCACTGTAGATGAACAGCCTATAATCTTTTGCATCTGCGTATAAGTTTTCCCCTCTCCAGTCAACTTTTTAATTAAACTACGCTGTTCTTCTGAACAATGTCTTGAAGGTCCCATTTTCTTCAGGCTTTCAAAGAGAAAAGCATGTTCAACAGGTGCTGGCTTTATCCTTAAATATGGGACACCTGATTCACACCTGTTTGTTCCACAAAATTGACAAACTCATTGACTGAATGCCACACTACTATTATTGTGAACACCCCCTTCTCTACTTTTTTTTTACTAATAGCCCAATTTCATAGCCTTAAGAGTGTGCATATCATGAATGCTTGGTCTTGTTGGATTTGTGAGAATCTACTGAATCTACTGGTACCTTGTTTCCCATGTAACAATAAGAAATATACTCAAAACCTGGATTAATCTTTTTAGTCACATAGCACTACTATTATTCTGAACACTACTGTACTTGCGAGACTAGTGTGAAAAGTGTGGAATGTCAGCTCTTTGGTATGTTTCTTCTAGGAAAGTATTGCATTTATCACCATGTGTGTGTGTGTCACCTGACTCTAACTGACATGGCAAGAGGGATTCTTGACTTTGTTAAAAAATGTAGTTGCTTTTTTATTTTTATTTTGAGGAACTCTTCGCTGTAACCCATTGCTGCAATTTTTCATGAGTGCACTGCTTATTATGCACATATTTAAACTCCAGTTTTGGGATTAGTCTGCTGCCATTAAAAAACACAGATCATACCGTCAATGATATATGATTCTATTTCAAAATATGCTTTATGCTTAAAAATGCTTTTACCACAAATACTTTTTCAAACACTGAATAATAAAAGAGACAGTCCCCTGAGATTGTAATTACTGTTATGATGTATTATCTCCCACATTCGCCACCATAACAAGTATTGTGACGATCCTGTAATTTTATGTTCAAGCCCTGGGATTTTCCATCTCATCTTTGCAAGTGCAAGTCATAGGAGTATGCGGATCTGGTTCGCTTTCTGAGCAGGGTGGTGACTGAGTTTCAAACTTGTTCTAACACTTCAGCAGGTTGGTTCTTTGCAATAGAAACACCCTGGCAGCGTCACGTCTTCTACCTGCACCTGCCACAGGCAAGTGCTTGTACCTTACAAAGGCATAGCTTAATGCCGAAGCAGGTCCCAGCCTGTGTTCTCCCCCGCTGCATCTTCCCAGCCCCGGCCTGTTGTTACCTGATTATCAGACCACAAGGAAGGCAGGAAAAAGTGGCTACTTGGCCTTCTTTGGGAATTTTCTTTATCCAAATTTTACATGACAGGCTAACATTTAATGTGGAGGAACTACTGAACTGTTTCCAGCATTATGAGGCCTTGATGGAGAATTTGAAATCTTATTCCTAGCTGATGGTGCACAAAATGAGCAGTGCTGATAACACAAATGTGTTTTGTATCTTAGCATTTTGTGTTTGTCGTCAGCAGGGTCCATGTGTGAGCCCTGATCCAGTGGGGATAGCCCACTTTTACTCCTAAGGGAATGTAGAGAGTAAGAGGTAGACATTTGACATCAATGACCTTGACATTCACAAAAATTGGTCAACCTTGCCAGGGTCCATCAAAGACTCAGGAGACAAGAAAAAGCTAAAGCTTTCAATCCATAGTGATATTGTACACAATGATAGAACAGTCTTTGTTGGAGGTCCCAGTCACAATAGTTAAGGGCTACTTAGACTTCAAATCTTAAGGCCCCCTGACACTTGCACGACTTTGATTTGCGCATTTGCACGCATGTCGTCATGACGATCCCACCCCTGTGTTCCCAGCTGGACGCTGTGCTTTGTTCCACTGCCATGCTCTGTGCGCTGGATGCTGTGTATATAAAATAACTATTTTATAGCAGATTAATCATTTTCTCTGCGAGTTGGTTGTTGAAAACGACTCTAATCACTTCCTGAATTGCAGAGGAGCGCTCCAGCCGCAGCTGTATTCACGCACGCTGAATGAACTGGAGAAAGCTGTCTAAAAAGGTAATTATTTGTCATGTTTACATTGTCATGGCTTGGTAAAACAGTTGCATGTTCTTTCCTTCTTGTGTGCAGCTGTAAAAGTATGTTTATTTAATTTCAATTTATTTTCATTTATATAGTGCCAAATCACAACAGAGTTGCCTCAGAGCGCTTCACACAGGCAAGGTCTAACCTTACCAACCCCCAGAGCAACAGTGGTAAGGAAAAAATCCCTCTGAGGAAGAAACCTCAAGCAGACCAGACTCAAAGGGGTGACCCTCTGCTTGGGCCATGCTACAAACATAAATTACAGAACAATTCACGGACAAATATACAAGAAATGCTATTGGCGCACAGGACAGGAGGATCGCCAACAGTTTATGATAGATTTAACATCTCGTAATTGTTCAGACGAGATGTGGTCTGATGCGGTGTGCTGGTGCAATCACTCACACTGTTCACTTCTTTACTTGAATTGACAAACTGCGCGTAGTGTTGGTGAGTCAATTGCGCAACGTTGCACGACATTTATGCGTGAAAGATTTTTTGAACATTTCAAAATTCTCTTTGCGCAATTAGACGTGCTGGCGCCCCTCTCATGGTCAGTCTACACCCGTTAAAGACAAGTTTACTCTCCTGCACGACATAATGCATGCAAGTGTGTGCCTCAAAGTTGTGCAAGTGTTAAGGGGCCTTAACTGTCAGAAAAGGCAGGGTGGAGGAGGTGGTGTTCATGTCAGCAACTGCAGACAGCAGAGGGGTTCAAAATTGTAGATATTTTTTATTGTTAATGTTACCTACACTTCAGTGCAGTCACAAATGAAGTATCGTTTATCCTTGCATGAACAGTGTACATACGTAATTACAAAAAATTAAATAGCTTCAATAGTACCAGTAAAACAAACAAACACACACACATACAAGTCACACACACATTCACACATTAGCAGCAACATACTGAGGCAGACATGAGATGCAAACAGAAGTATATGAGAATTGCACTGATGGAGTGTAATTGCACTGTGCAGTGTGAGGGTAAGTTAGAGTTAGACTTGACATTTTCAAATAACATTTTAAATAATGCTAGAGCTGACATTTTTAAGTAACTGGGGTTGACCTTCATCTACATATCAAGCTTGGTGGAAATCAGGAAAAGGAACTAGGAGGAGTAGGGTAACAAAGAGAAAGCAAAATTTTGACCTTTGACCCAATGACCTTGACTTTTCTCAAAACAAACCCTTTAAGGGCAATTCTGGGGTGAACCTACATGCACACAACAAGTTCGGCAGAAACTGGCCTGTCTTCAGAGGAGTAGTGAGACAAACAAGCACATATTTCTCAAATGTTAGTGTGATGCAGCTGCAGCAGTATTTCTCAATGATATCACAACCGTTGCTCCACAAAATTCAAATTTCCAAACTCTAATCATCACATAACATAGAATCAGTGTGACAAAAGTCAAAACATCACCCATCTTTGCTCTATGGTCCTGTGATGCATGTCCAAACAGATATTATTTTGAATTCCTTCACCTTTATCTCCATCTTCCTCCGCATGTGCTGCCAATTACATCATCAAAATGTTTCAGTTCCTGTTTCCTCCTTCTCTTGAATGGCTGATCACCCCACAGTGACAGGCGAACAGACCCACAAAGGCATAAATTTAGAAGGTGCACATAATGTACGCCTGAATGGATAAAGAGGAGTTATTAATGTCAGGGAGATACAGTGTTCGTGTGGAGCAAGAGAGTATTATGCTGCTTCAGGGGATGGAATTAAATCTGTAATTGGGAACAGGTTGAAGTTGATTCTTTAAAGCCAAAGGAAGGTGGTAGCAGGAACATTTTACAATGCAAACGATGGAACAACACTGACTTGTTGTAGTCCATGGAATTTCACAGCTGAACAGATTTAAAGGTTTGTTTGGTGGTCTGTTTGCAGAATAACTCATTTTTGTAAACTGTATGTAAATATCAGTGATTACTACATAAGAGGTTGAATTTATGAAACAATTTTGAACTGATGCCCAAATCCAGATGTGAATCCAGGGCATTCATTTATCAAACTGTGCACAGAAAAGTGTTGAAATGCTGTTGTATGTACAAAATTAAGCATGTAAAAAAGAAAAAAAAAAATCCACATTTATCAAACAGGCATGTGCAGGTCACATGGACATCAGTATCAGCTGTTGATAAAGCCCACGTGGTGTAAATCTCATGCTCTTGCATGTTCTTGGTCATTTGGATTAAGAAATGTCCTCAATTAACCATATGTGGTAACAAAACATCAGTTTATTGCTTGTGTTCCTCACCGGAATAATGGAACACAATTTTTAGAAGCTTTAACAAGCTCACAACAAGGACCAGCAAGCATAAAACTTTTCAATCAAAAGAACAAGTGCACAATTATTTATCGTTAGTTTTCTCAGAATCCTTTGTGCTTCCGTGACTTCACCGCGCTGCAGTCGTTATGAAGATAAAAATTCTCCTCATGAAATTTGAGCAGTGAAAATAATGTGGGCCCAATATACAATATATTTCAATATATGTAATTAACTGTGTACTTATTAATTTGAGGAAATAAAGTACATATATGAATGAGGTTGCATGCTGTGACCTGTAATTTTCCTGTTCTACCACTAGATGCTGTTTGCACGTATTATCAGAGTTGTGTGCCTTTTTACACACATCTCTAAGGATAAGAACAAGCTGGTAAATTCCACATTTTACATAGAAATGTTTGCAGGCATGCTTTAAGCACAAATCTGTGGGTATGAGCTGTTGATAATGAAGGTCCTGGAGTCATACCTCCATCAATAGATGGAGGTGATGTTCATATATCTGCCAGGTTGTCTTTAAGCAAGATGATTCAAAAGTTACAGACTGATATCAATGAAATGCTCTGGAGGTGGAGGATTGGTCCAGTGAAGATTTGCTTCAGTTCTTGCACTATAGAAATCTGGATCTCATTCTGACTCTTGGATTAGATTAGACAGAATTTCATTAATCTCTTGGAAGACTCCCTCAGAGAAATTGAGGTTCCAGCAGCACTGTATAGTAGCACACAGGGTAAGAAGCACACAGAGTATCCAAAGTGAAAGTAAAAAAAAGGATCTATTTTAAGGTTTTTATACCACTGTGAGAAGGTCATGGAACAATATTTTGTCTAATTTCTGTTGATAACTCAAAACCGATGCAAGTATCTTGATGGGAACTTGTAGGATAATTTGATAATTGATATTCCGTTGTTGCATGTGCTTGTTGAGTGTCCTTGCAGTTTAAAACACTAGTTTCTGTTTTTATAATATTTCAGTTATTTGATATTACTGTATTTTTAACACTCTTTTTTTATATCTATGTGGACAGTTAGTCAGATTTCTGTTTCAGATTTCACACTCTAGTTTCAAGATTTAAGATTCAAGATTCAAAGCTTTTATTGTCATTTGCACAATAAAGAAACATGTTTCCCTGTGCAATGAAATTCTTACTTTGCTGCCCACACTGGATGCCCAAATATAGGAGTTATATATAAATATATATAAATAAATAACTAAGTATAAAATATCTAAATATAAGTTGGGGGTGTGTGGGGGGGATGAAATAACATAAAATAAGCATGCTGGTAAGAACAATAGAATATAACAAGCAATGTAATAAAAATGTAATAATGTAATAAAGAAATATACACTGTAAGAAGGGAAATATAAAATATGCTTGTTTAATGGCCTACATGATATGTACATGATAGTGCATCAGTGTGCAACATTCACTGTTTTGTGCAACATTCAGCAGTAAATGGTTTCGTGCAATTTAGTGCACTGACTAGTGCACTGACTTCATACCCCACATGAGGACTGCACTCTCAATTAATGGGTAAATTTCCTTTTTATATTAAATCGCTGTCCCTGCACAGTGTTTCACTACTAAGTGCATGACTTTATTGTATTTTGTTTTACTCCTGAGTGTACCCTGAATGAACTAGGTCAATAAGATGACTACACAAATGGATGTTCTTTTCAATGAAAAGGACGAGTCATTTGTCATTGATTTTATTTTCCACTCCTGCCGTCCCTGAGCTGACTCTCCCTCCTCCACGAGGCCTAATACCTCTGGGAGAGCAGAGAAAAGAGGGCAGCTACACCTGCGGCTGCTGAACAAGTGTATCACTGTCTGGGCGCTCTGTCCGGGCTTGTTGGGCCCTCTAACCTGGAATGTGTTGATGAGACAATCAGGTGCAACAGGCGCGTGGCAGCTTGCTGCGAGGAGAGATAACCTGCTCTGAGACGTGACGGAGGAAAACAGCAAAGGGCTCGGCACGTCGTCCGGCCACTAATCGACACCTCTCCCAACCCCGAGACATGCCGATGCAGAATAATGTGACACATCGCTGAGCATGATGGGTGATTTCTGAGCGCCTGTTCTCCCGGAGTAACGTCTGAAGATTTATCTCTTGGGCTTGTCGGACTATCCCGCTCTGACTCACTCACAGGGTGGGGCACTGTGAGATTTGTTTAGCCAGAGGGTTAGAAAATTTTATTTCTATCAAGAAAAGGTCATGAGCAATGTTCCAGCTTCACAGGAAATCCATCAAGGCACATAATTGGATAACCTCTCAGTTTTTGGGGGCACCGTGATTGAACTGACACTATTTGCCAGGGATATTTGCCAGCTGTATTGGATGTGAATGAAACAAATGCTCAATGCCAAGTGCACACATCAGTTGCACCAGATCTGTGGTTGCTGCAATGTTAAATTTGCATCTGTGTGGACTTGGTAGTTTGACAAATGAGCTCCCTTGGATAGTTAGATTTACAATTGATTGTTCCATCTGTGCACTGTTTCTTAAAGGGGTCATATGATAAACATTTTAAGCATGCTACTGTACAGCAAACATGCAGATGAGTGGGTGGGTGGATTTGTCCCTCCCAACCAGCATTGTGTAAGCAGTAACTTAAAAACAAGAACTCCAATCTTCATATTACTGACCAACTGAAAAGAGCATATAATAATGGTGAAGTGATTAGACTTTAGTTAATTTTGATGCACCAGATCCATCAAAAAAAACTTTATTTTCCCAAAGTGATAGCAGAAAGATGTCTTCCTCCTGCTGAGCACTGTGTTTGCTACATGCTCCTTGTTGTGCTCTACCCATTGGCATACACCTTCAGGTGAATGTCAGTTAACAACTAGCAGACCTAAAGAGAAACATAATATCTACTACCTGGGAAAATATGGGACAAAATATACATCAGATTTAGAAAGTAAAACCACAATTAAAGAATGGATAGAATATGTGGCTGGGGATGATACCAAAACTTTGCATCAGTCCGGCAAAGTAATTTTGGCAAACTCGAAACTTGGCTTTGGAACATTTCAAAACGGTAGCAACCTGTTCAAAATGAAATCAAAACTTACTTCTTGAACATAACCATGCATCAGGAAGTACCAGGACACTAAAGAGTGGGACCTTCCTTTTCCAAAAGCCGAGGACCCAGGGACCCGAATGTCACGGCAGGAATAAGTGTCTCTATAAGTTCAACACTTTCACCATATACAGATACACGACTAATGGCTGAGTTCAGGAAGTCATTATAAGCCTGTATCTTAGTTTTGCTGCCTCAAAAGGTGAGTCAGTCCCCATAGATGCCCATGTTAAAATGTTTAACTTTACAACAGAATTATTATTGTTATATCTAATAGTCTATCTCCAAATTTCAGTAAATACTATAACAGAAGATTGATTTGTGATTACATAATGCAGTATTTCAATTTACTTGTATATATGTTTATATGATGTGTGAAATATGAAATTATATATCTGGTCTATGACTAATAGCAATATTTACAGCAATATTCTAAGTGGTTCAAACAACCACCTTCTAAAATATTTTTTCGTTTTCAGAGTTGGGCTTCCATCCCCTCACTGTCAGGCAGTGTAATTCTTGGGTTGCAATGTGGTTTTGTAATTGTTTTATGCAAGCCATCATGACTTTTTGCTTCTTATAATTTAGATTAATGGCTTGATAACAGCAGGTCTTGTAAATATCTTGAGGAGATTTGAAAGGCTCTGTCATTTTGTTTTCTGAAGGGAATATTATTTACCACTGAAACCCAAGCAAGACGTTTGAGGGAATAACGACCCCTCTCAAGTGTCCATTTTTCCAGAATGTGTGTGTTTTTGTTGTCTAGGTTTTCCTTGGTGGCAGTGAACAAAGCATTCTACTGTGGAGTTAAGTTCAGCAATTGCAGACACAGTGTCTGTACAGGGAGTTCCTGTCCCTGGCCCAAACCCACAGACCAACAGCAAAGAAGGACAAGGTCAGCCATTGCTTCTGCTTTCTCTTGGCATCAAGGCAGAGGAGTTTTACCTCAGCATCAGCTTGTACTCTTCTGTCCTCCACATTGCTGGATTTATTTTGGACTTGAAAAACTAATAAAGACAAACAGCCATCTGTTAGTCTCTTTGATATTGATGGTGCACACGTAGGGTAGGATGGTATTTATTGGCACACTTATTTTTAAGAATAATTTGGTCATTAAAGTGTTGACAACCTGAGAATACTTTTTGTCTCAAAAGTAGCCATCTATCTTCTGCATCCAGGTGAAATGTGTGCGTCCCCTTGGCCTTTTCCAGCCACCGGTGTCCTGAATACTGAGGCACCCGCATGTTGGATCATGCTCACTGCAGGACACCTCATGGCCAAAATATTGTAACTGACGCCCCCTGACTACATAAATGATAGTTCTGATCTGTACTGAAGTAACCTTTCATTCAAGAGTCATTCTGGTAGTACCTAAGGATCTTCCAAAGACACCTAGTACTAATGACATCCTGTCATTGCCTTAGGTCATTGGTTACCATCCAAGTCTCACAACCATACAGTAAAGCAGGAAACACCTGGATCTTAAAGACTTAGACCTTCATTTGCCTGAAAAGATATTGTTGTAACAAAACAACTCTGTTGAGAGACCTCCTGACTCCATAAGTTTTTTCAGGCGTATCTCGATTTTGAGGACTCAGAGGCTGAGTTTGACACTTTGATCATGTGCAGATACATATCCAAAGAGCCAATCCACTTCTACTAATAATTCATTGATTTTCTATATCCACTTACTCCAATCAAGGATTCAGGGGTGGCTGGAGCCTATCCCAGTACTCATAGTACATGAAGCAGGGTATACACCCTGGACAGGAAGCCAGTCTATTGCAGGGCGACTTCTAGCATTGCTCCATATACAGTAGTGTTCAGAATAATAGTAGTGCTATGTGACTAAAAAGATTAATCCAGATTCTGAGTATATTTCTTATTGTTACATGGGAAACAAGATACCAGTAGATACAGTAGATTCTCACAAATCCAACAAGATCAAGCATTCATGATATGCACACTCTTAAGGCTATGAAATTGGGCTATTAGTAAAAAAAGTAGTAAAGGGGGTGTTCACAATAATAGTAGCATCTGCTGTTGACGCTACAAACTCAAAACTATTATGCTCAAACTGCTTTTTTAGCAATCCTGTGAATCACTAAACTAGTATTTAGTTGTATAACCACAGTTTTTCATGATTTCTTCACATCTGCGAGGCATTCATTTTGTTGGTTTGAAACCAAGATTTTGCTCGTTTACTAGTGTGCTTGGGGTCATTGTCTTGTTGAAACACGCATTTCAAGGGCATGTCCTCTTCAGCATAAGGCAGCATGACCTCTTCAAGTATTTTGACATATCCAAACTGATCCATGATACCTGGTATGCGATATATAGGCCCAACACCATAGTAGGAGAAACATGCCCATATCATGATGCTTGCACCACCATGCTTCACTGTCTTCACTGTGAATTGTGGCTTGAATTCAGAGTTTGGGGGTCGTCTCACAAACTGTCTGCGGCCCTTGGACCCAAAAAGAACAATTTTACTCTCATCAGTCCACAAAATATTCCTCCATTTCTCTTTAGGCCAGTTGATGTGTTCTTTGGCAAATTGTAACCTCTTCTGCACGTCTTTTATTTAACAGAGGGACTTTGTTGGGGATTCTTGCAAATAAATTAGCTTCACACAGGCGTCTTCTAACTCTCACAGCACTTACAGGTAACTCCAGACTGTCTTTGATCATCCTGGAGCTGATCAATGAGTGAGCCTTTGCCATTCTGGTTATTCTTCTGTCCATTTTGATGGTTGTTTTCTGTTTTCTTCCATGCATCTCTGTTTTTTTTGTCCATTTTAAAGCATTGGAGATCATTGCAGATGAACAGCCTATAATTCTTTGCACCTGCGTATAAGTTTTCCCCTCTCCAATCAACTTTTTAATCAAACTACGCTGTTCTTCTGAACAATGTCTTGAACATCCCATTTTCCTCAGGCTTTCAAAGAGAAAAGCATGTTCATCAGGTGCTGGCTTCATCCTTAAATAGGGGACACCTGATTCACACCTGTTTGTTCCACAAAATTGATGAACTCACTTACTGAATGCCACACTACTATTATTGTGAACACCCCCTTTTCTACTTTTTTTTTTTTTTTACTAATAGCCCAATTTCATAGCCTTAAGAGTGTGCATATCATGAATGCTTGGTTTTGTTGGATTTGTGAGAATCTACTGAATCTACTGGTACCTTGTTTCCCATGTAACAATAAGAAATATACTCAAAATCTGGATTAATCTTTTTAGTCACATAGCACTACTATTATTCTGAACACTACTGTAAATACCAGAACAACTCTGTGAGTAGACTTTAGTCTAGGTTTTTGGTGATATTTGGTGCAATTGCAATTGACCACACCTAATTTTAAGGCCAACACATGCAAAAACGAGCAAAATTGTACTTGCCATAATTTCTAAATGGTAAAATGGACTACATTTATATAGCGCTTTTCCATCTGCATCAGACGCTCAAAGTTCTTTACACATCATTACCTCACATTCACCCGATGTCAGGCTGCTGCCATGCAAGGGGCCCACTACACACCAGGAGCAACTAGGGGATTAAGGACCTTGCCCAAGGCCCTTAGTGATTTTCCGGTCAGGCTGGGATTTGAACCGAGGATCCCCTGGTCTCAAGCCCAACGCTTACCACTAGACCATCACCTTCCCTAAATTTGTATCCCCTAAAATCATACAGCCTTGTCCCTGCCGGAGCATATGCACAAGTCCAATAAGCTAAAAAGAAACATCGTGTGATGGCACCAAGCATCACCCGAGGAGATGGAGGAGCAGAATGCTGCATTAATTAGATTAATAAAATTATTTTCATGTGTATTAGTTCTTAATATTTCTTATACATGTAATACTTTCTGCACTATGAATAAACTATATGTGGAATGTAAACTACTATTTCATTTGCTCATTTAATTACATCCTGAACATCATTTTATCTTTGCATGCTAAACTTTTTTTGGAACCTCCATGTTTACACTTTGACATATTGAAATTTCAGCTCTTTATGTCTCTTTGTCTGCGTTTTAGAGCAAGAAACGTCAAAAATTTAATTTCGTAAAAGATATCAGTTATCTGTAATGTCAGCTAAATGCTTTAGGGATTTATAAGTTTTAGCATTTTCAGTTAGCATATGAAGCTAACGTTTAGATTAGCTGTAGCTACCACTGGTTGAATCACATTTGAAGGAACAATCTATCAATGTTACTCTTCGTGAAGGAAAACTCCATATTGATTAACTCAAAGAAGGTGAAATTTTGGCTGGGGATTTAAAGCACCTTGTAGAAATCAAAACACAAGCAACGTATCAACCACTATGTACTAGAGGTGGGTGATACCGGGAATTTTGGTATTGATCTGATACCACGTAAATACAGGCCCAGTATTGCCGATATCGATACCGATACTTTTTCACATTTAAGCTTCATAGATCCAAAGGATCCAAAAGACCTAGGATAGAATTTCACCAAACATTGTACGTGACAACAAAATACTTTATTATCACAGTCAACATTTTTGTTTTAAAAAATATCACTCAACACAACTTAAAACAAAATCTCCTGAGGTAGTGGGCTGACAAACCACAATACGAGGTCTGTTAGAAAAGTATCGGACCTTGTTTTTTTGTTCAAAAACCTGATGGATTTGAATCACGTGTGCTTGCATGAGCCAACCTTGAACCTTCGTGCGCATGCGTGAATTTTTCACACCTGTCGATTGCGTCATTTGCTGGCAAGCAGCATTTGTGTGAGGTCGTGTGTAGTGCGCTCGTGGGATTTTCATTGCAAGGAAAATGACAGAGCGAGTGGAGTAGTGCTACTGCATCAAATTTTGCCAGAAACTCAGCGACAGCCAGGTGGAAACCATTCGGATGATTCAGACGGCTTTCGGTGATGATGCTCTGGGCATCACACAGATTAAGGAGCGATACAACCGGTTTAAAGATGGCTGCACAACGGTGGAGAGCGAACCACGCTCCGGTCGGCCATCAACATGCCAAAATGACCAGGTCATTGCCAAAGTGAACGCTGTGGTGATGCGGGACCATTGTGTGACTGTCCGAAAAATTGCAGAAGAGGTGGACATCAGCACCTTTTCAGCACATTCCATTGTGAAGATTTGGCCATGAAAAGAGTTGCAGCAAAATCCATGCCGCTGCTGATAGAGCAAAAGTACCTTCGTGTTGAAGCCTCACAGGACATGCTGGACTCCAAAAATGATGCCCACCTCTTCCGCAATTTCTCAGATAGTCACACGACTGAAAAGTCACTGAAAGCCGTCTGAATCTTCCAAATGGTTTCCACCTGGCTGTCGCTCAGTATCTAGCAAAATTTGATGCGGCGCTGCTCCAGTCGTTCCGCCATCTCCTTGCAATGAAAATCCGACGAGCGCACTACACACGACCTCACACAAAGGCTGCTTTCCAGCAAATGACGCAATCGACAGGCGTGAAAAAATTCACGCATGCGCCACGAAGGTTCAAGGTTGGCTCACGCAAGCACACGTGATTCAATCCATCAGGTTTTTGAAAAAAATAAAAAGGTCCGATACTTTTCTAACAGACCTCGTACAAGGGTGCGCTGCTCCGTGTTGTGTGACACAGCGCAACGCTGCTCTTACAGACAGAGAATAGACTTTGATGAATCTGCGTGCGCAGCAGCCAGTGCATGCGGGAGAGAAAAAAAGCTTGAGTACTTTTTACACGAAGATCTATCCTAATATCGATACCAGCGTTGGTATCGATCCGCCCACCTCTACCATGTACAACAGATGACTCCATTCTCCCATTCGTCTGTGTGCAATACTTGCCTGTTTTTTAAAAATATTTTACAGTCTGCGGTTGTTTAACTCTTTGGCTCAACTAACCAGAGATTACGGGTAATTATCAGAGGCTGGAATTCCAGGCTGCACATGATAAGGAAAGTTCAGCATTTGTAGAAGATAAAAGCAGAGACACTCACCAATGAAAATGCCAGAGCTTTTATCAGATCATGATATATGTTGTCGAACCTCCCTAATCTGGGTGTACTTGCTTTGAAAAAGCTTTCACTGTTATATTAACTTTCTGTCCTATGTCCTTTCTCACCTTGGAATGTGAGGGGAATTGTGCTGCTGATTTCAAAGCAAAAGCTCTTAATCTTAAAGAGAATTAATTTGTCTGTTCGCAATTAGATTCAACTGTGCACTCCAGTGTTTGGTCCAAAGTAGACAAGTCGGTATTAACACACGAGTGAGAGCGTCTATTAAATTTGATTAAAAGTCCATATTAATTGTAGTCAGTTAAAACAGTGTAACAAGATGAATACGCCAAATGTGATCACATTTTCTCTGCCCTGCTAACAGCATTGCACTTGGAGAGCAAAATGTGGATGAGTGGCTGACTAAATTAAAAAGAGCACATGATGAGGAAGAGCTAATTAATTTGTGGTGAGCTGGAATGCACCAGATCAATCCCCAAAACAACTTTGTTTTACCTATGCAACATGCCATAGATGTACAGTAGTGTTCAGAATAATAGTAGTGCTATGTGACTAAAAAGATTAATTGAGGTTTTGAGTATATTTCTTATTGTTACATGGGAAACAAGGTACCAGTTGATTCAGTAGATTCTCACAAATCCAACAAGACCAAGCATTCATGATATGCACACTCTTAAGGCTATGAAATTGGGCTATTACTAAAAAAAAGTAGAAAAAGGGGGTGTTCACAATAATAGTAGCATCTGTTATTGACGCTACAAACTCAAAACTATTATGTTCAAACTGCTTTTTTAGCAATCCTGTGAATCACTAAACTAGTATTTATTTGTATAACCACAGTTTTTCATGATTTCTTCACATCTGCGAGGCATTAATTTTGTTGGATTGGAAACAAGATTTTGCTCGTTTACTAGTGTGCTTGGGGTCATTGTCTTGTTGAAACACCCATTTCAAGGGCATGTCCTCTTCAGCATAAGGCAACATGACCTCTTCAAGTATTTTGACATATCCAAACTGATCCATGATACCTGGTATGCGATATATAGGTCCAACACCATAGTAGGAGAAACATGCCCATATCATGATGCTTGCACCACCATGCTTCACTGTCTTCACTGTGAACTGTGGCTTGAATTCAGAGTTTGGGGGTCATCTCACAAACTGCCTGTGGCCCTTGGATCCAAAAAGAACAATTTTACTCTCATCAGTCCACAAAATATTCCTCCATTTCTCTTTAGGCCAGTTGATGTATTCTTTGGCAAATTGTAACCTCTTCTGCACGTCTTTTATTTAACAGAGGGACTTTGCGGGGGATTCTTGCAAATAAATTAGCTTCACACAGGCATCTTCTAACTGTCACAGCACTTACAGGTAACTCCAGACTGTCTTTGATCATCCTGGAGCGATCAATGGGTGAGCCTTTGCCATTCTGGTTATTCTATCCATTTTGATGGTTGCTTTCTGTTTTCTTCCACGCGTCTCTGTTTTTTTGTCTATTTTAAAGCATTTGAGATCATTGTAGATGAACAGCTTATATTTTTCTGCACCTGCGTATAAGTTTTCCCCTCTCCAATCAACTTTTTAATCAAACTACGCTGTTCTTCTGAACAATGTCTTGAATGTCTCATTTTCCTCAGACTTTCAAAGAGAAAAGCATGTTCAACAGGTGCTGGCTTCATCCTTACATAGTTGACATCTGATTCACACCTGTTTGTTCCACAAAATTGACGAACTCACTGACTGAATGCCACACTACTATTATTGTGAACACCCCCTTTTCTACTTTTTTTTTACTAATAGCCTGATTTCATAGCCTTAAGAGTGTGCATCTCATGAATGCTTGGTCTTGTTGGATTTGTGAGAATCTACTGGTACCTTGTTTCTCATGTAACAATAAGACATATACTGAAAACCTGGAATAATCTTTTTAGTCACATAGCACTACTATTATTCTGAACACTACTGTATGTAAACATGATGCCCACTATATGCACAAGATAGATTATACAACAGAAAGCACAATTGGAAGTAAAGAACAGATCAAATGTGTCACTGTATATAGTGCCAAAACATTTCATCTTACTGTAAATGTCTCTTAGTCAACATAAAACACTACTTCAGAATGTTTTAAAGCTTTTAAAACACCCATTTTATACATTGTTCCACAAGGCCACATGAAAACACATAACAATGGGAGTTGAAATACACAACAGAAATGAAAAGTGAAACCGGAATTAAAGAGCAGATCAAATGTGTGACTGGTGATAGTACCAAAATGTTTTGTCTTACTGCAAATTACTGTGAGCTAAGTTGAAACAATGCTTTGAAATATTTAGAAACCTTTGAAGTGCCCATTTTGAACATTGTTACAGAGTCTCCATGAAAAGGAAGACAAAATACACATCAGAACAGAAAGTAAAAGCTGAATTAAAGAGTAGATATAACGTGTGGCTATGTGCTAAAGCATTTCATCTTTCTTAAAATTACTATTAGTTAACTTGAAACACTGCTCTGACATCTTTTGAAATCACTGAAATGCCAATTTTAAATGTTGTTCCAGAGTCCACAGAAAGACATCATGGTGCAAGCCAAAATATGCAACAGAATGGAAAAGTAAAACCAAAATTTAAGAACAGATAGAACGTATGACTGGGGATGTTGCCAAAACTATTAATCTGTACTGCAATAGCTAACTCAAATGTCATAAAAAGCTCCTATTTTTTGAAGGAGACAAGTAAAATGGAAGAAGAAGAAACTGCTTTCAACTAGAGGTGGGCGGATCGATCCTAATATCGATAATATCGATGCCAACACTGGTATTGATATTGAACGATCCTCGTGTAAAAAGATCGATACGCAAGCTTTTTTCTCTCCTGCACGCACTGACTACTGCGCACACAGATTCATCAAAGTCTCCTCTCTGTCTGTAAGAGCAGCGCTGCGTTGTGTCACACAACATGGATCAGCGCACCCTTGTATTATGGTTTGTCTGCCCTCTACCTCAGGAGATTTTGTTTTAAGTTGTGTTGAATGATATTTTTTTAAACAAAAATATTGATTATGATAATAAAGTATTTTGTTGTCACGTATAATATTTGGCAAAATTCTATCCTAGGTCTTTTGGATCCTTTGGATCTATGAAGCTTAAATATGAAAAAGTATCAGTATCAATATCGACGATACTAGGCCTGTATTTACTTGGTATCGGATCAATACCAAAATTCCCGGTATCGCCCACCTCTAGTTTGAACATTTTGAATCCTTCTTCTTATACTGTAGTTAAATAGCAGATCGCAACTGTTAATACATGTATACCACCACCTACTGTATAGGAGTGTGCAGAGGGTTTGAGCAGAGTGTAATTCCTCTCTAATAAAAAATAATCGATTCTTCTTAGTAATCTAGAGAAAAGTGTTGGTTTTAAATGAAATTAACAGTGCCATAATATTATCCCTTCCATTCCTTGTTCTGCCATAACAGCTTCCATTCTACGTCTTGGCTTGCCGTTGTTTCCTGCCACATCAGTCTATATACAGAGTTCATTTTGAACATTGAGCACGTCTGCTTGAAAAGTAACGTATCACTTGCTGAGGTGCCACCTGCTAAACACTAACACCTGCTGGACAGTTCAAGAATGTGCACCCATATCAATGTTGAATTTCAAATACAAAAGCTATAGTCAGTACAGGGTCTGTTTGTGCAATAACACGAATGTTGCTTGTCTTAGATGTGTGTCTGCAAAATAATAAAATTGAGAGTCTGTAATCAGCACAAAGAAAACAGAGTTCATAACACATCACGATGTAACAATATGCACAAGATTATAAAACTCAGCTCACAGGATATTACAGCTGATGCAAACCTCCACCACTGCAGCGACAGAGCGATTACACATCTTCCCTGACAACTGCACCACACCTGCAGGGGGATGTGGAGCCTTTTGCAATGCACCAATCTCCAGCGTCATATATTTTCATTCTAGATTACTGTTCATACAGCAGTGTCTGAGAGGCTGACTCTCACAAGGCTTCAGCAAGATCATGTGGAATGTGACCTTTGACTTCACACCGAACATCATGAACACACTTAGACACTGACAGCAGAGACAGCACCAGTGCCGTCTGCTGTGACATTTACAATTGACAACCTTGTATACTTCTGTTGTGATGGTTAATTGCTTTCTAACCCTATGACAGTCATGTTTTGAATATGAGAATGTAAAGAGGGAGAGAAAAGTGTTTGTGTGTCAGTTTCTATTATTTTGTTCACTGAGATTATTTGTGCCTGACAGCTAAATGTCATTATTACATGTCTATAACACAACTAGAATGGCATATTTTCCAACACTTTCAATAACCAACATGAAGTTTAAAGGAATATACAGACCATTTTTGCGCATTTCTTATTGTTACATGGGAAACAAGGTACCAGTAGATTCAGTAGATTCTCACAAAACCAACAAGACCAAGCATTCATGATATGCACACTCTTAAGGCTATGAAATTGGGCTATTAGTAAAAAAAGGTAGAAAAGGGGGTGTTCACAATAATAGTAGCATCTGGTGTCGTGGTCACTGGTGCCAGACAAACTGGTCTGAGATTTTAGAAACTGTTGATCAACTGGGATTTTCACGGACAACCATCTCTAGAGTTTACAAAGAATGGTCCCAAAAAGAAAAGATATCTAGTGAGTGGTAGTTGTGTGGATGAAAATGCCTTGTTGATGTCAGATATCACAGGAGAATGGGCAGACTGTTGAATGGGCGACTGCGTGATGCCATCATGTCATGTCAATACAGACCAACATCTCTGAGAAATGTTTCCAATACCATGTTGAATCTATGCCATGAAGAATTTTGGCAGTTCTGAAGGCATAAGGGGATCCAACCAGTACTAGGAAGGTGTACCTAATAAAGTAGCCGATGAGTATCCATTCTTTAATTCTGATTTTACGTTCCCATTCTGCTGTATCAAGCATCCCCTATTTAGCCAGAGTGGACACCAAGTTTCTCCTCACGACTACTAGCTTAACATTTTAGGTGAGACTCACATGCAGGCAGGTGTTTCATCCAGTGGGAATATTAAACAGAAGAAATAAATCAGTCTGATATAGGCCCTGAGGCCCTTTGGAGCTGCTGGTTATCCCCAGATTTCAGAGCATGAAACAAATGACAGTCTATAACTCCCTCTGGATGTGATGCCAGTTTGACGCAAGTTCCTTCCGTAGCCAAGGCTGGCACCCATTTACAGCTGGGTGGTAAGAGGTGTAACAATACACTAGCCCCACAATATGATATGTATAATGATCCAAAATCATATCACTATTCCCACTAGGTACATAGAAACCAATCTGGTGAATGTTTAACGAAACAAATTATTTTCTCTTTGTAAATTTTATAAATCATTCATGATTCTTCTGCAAGAGATTCTTATTTCTTCTGTGCATTAGCTGACTTCTCATGGTATCACAATACTAATTTTAAAAAATACAATTTGATACATGTTTCACAATACAATTATCACGATGTATTGTTACACACCTTCTGGGTGGACCGGTACAGTGCAGATCGGTAGCCCAACTCCTTATTCTGCTGTGTTCCCTGCTCTATGATATTGCACAGGCAATATAAAATTGGGTTTGTTTCATCAATTAATCATCATGTACTCTTTTAATTTGGTGAGATACAATATTATAGCATTTATTGTTATTGATTTATGGATTAGACAATGCTGGATGGACTAACCCACTCGTCAAAATTTTTCTTGTACAAACCCCAGGTTGTTATGAGCTCAGGGAATATAGGACTTTCTCAAAGTTGGATGATTTTAGTATTATGTGCAATAAAAAGTATGTCAGGGAGTGTTGTTGTTCACAATAAATTGACAACAGAGGAAGTGATGCTTAAAGGTAAGAGAAATTTGTTTTTCACCAGATGGTCATATGTTCAATCCCCAAACAGACATGAAAACATGGGTGAGGAAGGTGAAAGACCACCACTTGCCTCATCCTCATTGCCATCACTAAAGTGCCTTTGAATGATATCTTTAATTCCTAAGTGGATCCGGTGTGCTGATGAGCATCTTATATTTACCATGTGAATAGATGAATTCATCATTCTGAAGCACTTTTAAGCATCTGCCTGACATGTAACTCAGGTGTAATCACATCAAAACTGTCAATGCATAAGGAAAAAAAAAAAAAAAATTATATATATATACACAGTGGTGGGCACAGCTAACCAAAAGGTAGCTTCGATAACCATTAATCCGATAGCTGAAAAGTTATCTTTTATGATGCTAAACCGTTAAACTGCTAAAAAATGTATAATGTATCTTTATTACAGATAACCATAACTTTTATTCGGACAAGGCCACATCAGATTACACTGTCCGCTTCTGATAAACAGTTTCACTTTAAGCACCGCGGGAGCTTCTGGGTAATTCAAGGATCACTTTGCTCCACTTTACCAGCAAAAAAATGTTAGCGGACTGAAAGTTATTGGATGATAATTGATCCAGTGATGGTTTTAAAACTTATCTGAAAAGCTAATCCGCTCACAAAAACATTAGCTTCAATAATTTATCGGTTATCGGATTAGCTGAACAGTGCCGACCAGTGTGTGTGTGTGTGTATATATATATATATATATCTATATATTATATATATATATATATATATATTATAATAGCAAAGTGGCCTCTGTGTGTGTGTGTGTGTGTGTGTGCACATGCTTATGGCTTTGATCACGCAAAAGCCAGGCAGAGCTGAGATTGCCATTTGGCATGCTTATGTATTTTGGGTCAAGGATGAATGCTGCAAAAACGGAAAGTTGATAGGAAAATATGTTTGGAGAAATTACCAATTTTAGCCAACCATAAACAATGGATGCTCTGCAGCAATGCACAATGGGAATTTGAGGTTTTGAGGTTTTAAATGTTGTTATTGTGGTTGATGTTAGTTAAATAGTGCTGTTAGTGTTATTGTTTTTTTCATTTTTTTTAGCTCAGTTGGTTTAGTCAGTTTAGATAAGTCTTATGTTGCTCTTTACCATGAGTGACTTAAGTTTCATGTTTGTACATGAGTGAAATGTGTAGTGGTTTTAATGTCTTCAGCCACTGTGTTTGGTTGTCAAATTAAAAACACCTGCTAACAACCGCTGTGCATGCGTGCAACTTCAACCACAGAGAAACTGTGGACAGCTGATATTTGCAGGTTTGGTATGCTTATTTATTTTTGGGTCAAGGATGAATACTGCAAAAACGAACCAATGGATGTTCTGGACTCACACGCCATTCCAGCAGGGGTAGTTACCCTTACCAAAAAGTATATATGCAAGTATGTTTCAAGTATACTTCTAGTTTACTTTTATATACTTATCAGTACTATTTTTGGTAAGGGTAGTCATCTTTAAAATTAAAAAGGGGCGTGAGTGATTTAAGTTCAATGTAAGTCATAATCTAATTGTAAATATGTTTACAAATACATGGATGACACAAGAACTGAAAACACTTATTTCCATTGGGGTCCACTTAAAAATCAATGACAAAATAGAAGTAGAAATATAATAATAATAGTGTGTATATGATAACAGAACCTAAAAGCATTTATAAATACATTAAACAGTAAATTGACATAAAAAAATGTACATAATTAACATGAAATAATGCTTGAGTGTCCTCCTCTAAATATTAAGGTTTAAGGTTTCGAAACAAACATTCTTGACTTACACGTCATTCCAACTCATGATACAACTTTGCTTAATTTATAACCACCCTTACCACAAAAATGTCAGCTACCTATTTTATTAACACTACCCAATCTGGAGCCCCCTGATCCCACGGGCAACACGCTAGTAAACATCTTTGCTTTCACATCGCTGCATTTTACATGCCAAAACCTCCGATGAAGGGAGAAGTGGCATCATACACACGCCTTTGCATCAGCTCTCTAGTTCTTTATGAAACTCAGCAAAGAACAGAAAATCCATTAGCATACATTAAACGTGTAACTCAAACAATCCTTTTGAGTTATGAAGCAAAATATTATGCTGGTTGGAGTAACGAGTGTTTGATGTGACCCCCCGCTGAGAAAAAAGTCCTGCACTTGATTTACAAAACAATTACAGGACACGTTATTGGCCACGGCTGCTGCCTCTTATGACATTTCAAGCCCAAGCAAGCCAAGCCCCCTCGGGAGCGCCCATGTCTGAACCACATCCGAGTGAGTAAGAGCAGCTCCAGACACTGATGTACTCAGGGCCCTGCCTACTTCTCCACACCAACCCCACCATGTCATCGCGGCCAGGGCCACTCACTGAGCGGTAATTACTTCAGGCTGACACACAACAAGGGAGATGCCTTCAAGTAAACACAGTCTCGATTCTGGCCCGGCTCGCTTCAAAGCTGGAGCGTGCTGATAACAAAACAGGCCCCGGAGAGACCGCTCTGCCCTCCTGTGGAGATGGTGGCCGGGACCCAGGGAGGGGGCTGATAGCGGTGGTGTAAGAGACAGGAGGTGTGAAGTGTCTTTTGACAGCACAGCACCTGCTGCGCTTTCGCCACCATGTAGCCGTTGCCATTTGTCTACACAGTGACAGTGAGTTGGGGCGATTAGCTGAAAGGGGGTTGCACCAGAAGTCATGGAGGTGGGAGGGTGAAGGCGGGGGATGTTGTTGTTTGATCAGACACACCTTCTGTCACTCCCGTGGAACATTCCGTCCGCCTGTGGCAAGTAACGCCGCTTTTATGAGGCGATGATGCGTCCGCCCCTGCAGACCCTCCACACACCTCCATTCCTGCGTTCGCTGGCGCGTGTTGCGTCTATGATATCACCAGTGATCTCAAACCCGGTATTGGTGTTGCTTTGGTCACACAGGCCTAAATTAGTGTTAATCTCAGCGTCATTAGCGTTATCTCCTAATGCAATCCAAATGGTGCTCGTCCTTTAAAGTCACGCTTTATCCCACATCAGGCAGGGGTCTACCCAGTCTCTTATCAGCGCTGGCGGCCTCTCTGCGGTTCGCGACACAGCTGGATCAGGACTCCTGTGATCAGTCCGCTAGAATGAAAGCCTCGGGTGCAGACCAGGTCAGCTTGGAAAATACACAAAAGGTCTGCGGTGAAGGTGGAGGAATGCGCCAGCGACAGGAGACATTTATGGCAGGGAAGAGTGCGACTTCTAGCTCGGAAAGACAAACAGATCCCGTCTCTCCGAGGGCAGTTGTGATGTGCTTCTCACAAGTCTCATAATTGCAAAAATGTCACTCAGAAGAGGCACTCTGCAGCTTGGCAGGTGACGCTCGAAATCTAAGAGCGCCGGCATATTTCTGACTTCTGTTGGAAACAAGTGGAAGATGGAAATGCTGAGTTTTGTCCAGCATTTAAAAAAACAAAGAAATGGATAAAAGTGTCGACATTCCCAGAGGAGATCTCACTTCATAGCAGACAGTTTTGGTTGCCTACTGTTGTAAACAGGGCTGCATCCATTCTGTCCCAGTGAGCACAGAAAAAAATATCACCGGGGGAGGCGGAAGATCAGTGACTGTTTTCAGAATGACTGATGATTTTATACCGTTTTACTTATGTATGATAGCAACATTTTGCAGTGCATATCCTTTCAAAGCGCACAAGCTCTGGGGGTGGGGGTTCATCACTGCATGTGAGAGAACATCAAAACATCATAGTGCAATTTGTGTGCTGTGAACATTAAGCAGAAGCATCTCATGAAACCTGCAGTGCACAGCTCACTGTGTCACAAAGGACCCCTCGACCCCCCCCACATCCCAAGCACATGTCCCTCTGAGAATTTCACCCCATAACTCCACCAGAAAATTACCATTGCCACCCATGATTACAACCCTAAATCAGAAAACGTTGGGCTGCGAGCTGAAAATGGAAGTGATTTCATTACAGACAGCACAAACCCAAGATATCTCATATTTTGTGTGGTCGTCTTTATTTAATTTGTTAATTAGACATTTTTTTTTCCTGCATTTCAGCATCACGGGTGTTTCTGCAACTGGCATGCGGAGGAGATGAAGTAATGGAGGAGGAGGTGTACACTGGACTGTATATAACTGTTTAACTGCAACATTTCTGTGGCTGAATGTTCTGACAATTATTTGTTGTCTTTTTGTTAGTATGGCCGTAGCAGATGGTCACCCCGCTGGGGACGCCCACTCCACCCCATCGGCTGAGGACATGGAGACGTGTGCGTCGCTGCAGAAATATGCGAATCTCTGCAGCAGTTTGACACTTTCTCCACATTTAACACCCCCCCAACCACACACACACACACACACACACACACACACACACACACACACACACACACACACACACACACACACACACACACACACACACACACACACACACACACACACACACACACACACACACAAAACAAAGAAATTAAACAATAAGTAACACATCTTTGATAGCAGTAGTTGTGGGTTGATCAGTCCATGGACTTTGCTGGTGAAGAAAGGTGTACTATTAAGTTCACTGTAAAGAAAAGACAGTTTTGGTCAAACATGGATGTCGGTGCAGCGGTAATAGCAGAGTATTGTTTGTGTGTGTTTGTGGACAAGATAACTCAAAAACGGCTGGACAGATTTCTTTTAAACTTGGTGGGAATCTTACGTGGATGAATATCTGGAGACAATTAGACTTTGGATGAGCATGGTCAAAGGTCAAATTCAATGTCAAAGAAAATATTATGCAAAAAACCCCCAACCCAGACTCACGGCATGTCGTAATTCAGCAGCATGAAATATACATTGTTTGTCTGTTTGTTTAACTGTCAGCAGAATAACTCACAAAAAATTTGGTGAGCAGACATATATTGTTCCGGGAAATGAGTGAATTTTGGAGTTCATCTGGAATATAGTTTGGAACTGAGGTCCAGGAATGTTGAGTGTGGCATCATTTAACTCAAAAACTAGTGAGAGGACGTTGATCAAATGTGGTGAGCAGATGGATAATGTCGTAGAAAAGAGGCATAAGCTTTCTAAGTGCCTTCTAGTTTTTAATAGTTTTCCTTCATCACACAAGTAAATTGAGAGAAGAAAAACAGAAAGAAACATTCTTTTATGTTCTTATTTCTTGTCTTTGTGGTTGAGCGTTTACAGTGCGATGTTGTTGATACTTGTGTTGTCCGTTTCCACATGTCACAGCAATGAAAATGCAGATTATGGATGTGAGGTGTTGCTGCCATGAGCTCCGTTGTGCAGGAGAAGCTCCTGTGGACACTCCCATCCTGTCGAGACTTGTCAGCACGACACAATACCCCGAGTCTGAATAATGTGGCCGCCAACTCACTTATTCAAGCACCTTTTGTTTGCACTCCATACTCACCTTTTCCCTCCTCCGATGATCAGATAACAAGAAGACAGAAGAAAAAAAAAAAGAGGATCCAAAGCATCTCCAGTGATGCGGTTTGCTCTTCCTGAAGGTCTCTGAGCTGAATGTTGGAGGGTTTGTCGGTGATTTCATCCTGCATCAGGCTGCCGGATGATTATGTCCATCCGTGAAACCTAGAAATTCCTCAAAGTCGTGATATTAAAGCAGTGAATATGATGTGGATTGTGCTTAATACCACTCAGAGGCCCAGTGTCATGGCAAACTCCAGGGTGGGCCTTTCTCAAGGCCCCCGGAGTATTCTGTTTCACTATTTACTCGCACGTTAAAGCGAGGTCACGCTGTAACGTGTGTCTCCCGACAGCTGTTCTTTGATGTCAGTACCTGGGATTGGACGTGGGGGGAACATTCTTACGAGACCATCACACGAGTTTGATCTGGTGAAACGCTTCAAAAGCTTTCACTGTGAGGACCCTATTTCATCACCTCCCCGTCCAAATCAATGCATTTCAAAACCTTTAATAGTCCTCCCCACTCGATTTCAGCTATTTGGATAAGTGGCACAGTGCTGCAGCCGTGCACAATATGCATCTCTCATGTTTTGCATCTCTGATATGTTTTGCTGTTTCAATGAGGCTGTTCACGCCGTCGCGGCGGAGTGTAAAACCAGTTAGGAACGGCTGGTGGCCAGGCGGCTTTTTGCAGCCCCGATTCATCATAATTAGGTCAGTGACTCGGTCTGCTGGTCTCTCAGGGATGATCTCACAAATACACACTGTGCACAGTCACTGCTCAGACATACACTGGGTTTAAAATACTAATTCTTACTTATCCACACAGTTATCATTTCCTTATTATCTGTGTTTGCCTACTGCTCCATCATTAGTACAGATTCAATGGGTGACTGACCACAGATAATGGTTTTTACCATCACCTCATTGCCAAGCTTCAAGAAAAGTGCTATGTAATAACTGCATATTTATCCTGCACGTCGGCAAAGCAGCAGTAGCAGGGTATTGTTTTCACTGGTGTGTCTGTGTGCCTGCAGACAAGATAATTCAAGAATGGTGGGACAGATTTACTTCAGATTTGGAGGGAATAATACCTTGGTTTTGTAGTAGTTTGGTCAAGAAAGGTCAAGAAAAATCACCTTTTTTTGTATATCTCAATAACCAAGAAGCCTAGATGGGTCAAACATGGGAATATTTTGTTGTACACCCCCTCCCCCAATACAAAAAGAATAAAGACTATTCTATTCTATAGTACTTGAATAGCTACCAAGATACCAATAGCTACCAATTGCGGAGTACACTCAAAAAATGGCTTATTGGATGAACTCAGTTCAATTATGTGCAGGATTTCCATCTAATAAATATATCTAGCCTCAACTCAAATCAAACCCATCCATGCAAGATAATGTAATTTAATTTAATTGGGACTACATATATTTATTAGATGGAAATCCAATCCAATGAGTCAGTTTTTGAGTGTATCACTCAAACAGATGACTCATTGGATGAACTCAATTCATTTATGTGCAGGATTTCCATCTAATAAATATTTGTAGCCTCAACTCAAATAAAACCCATCCATGCAAGATAATGTAATTTAATTTAGTTGGGACTACATATATTTATTAGATGGAATCCAATCCAATGAGTCAGTTTTTAAGTGTATCACTCAAACAAATGACTACTTATATTTATTAGATGGAAATCCTGCTCACAGTTGACTTGAGTTCATCCATTGCATCTATTTTTAAGTGTAGTTTAGTCAAAGAAAGGTCAAGGAAAACATGGTCAAACACATCAACAACCAAGAAGCCTATAGATGATCTTTAGATCATCCTTCCAGATTACTTCCTTGGTGATATATTTTTGAACAATGTTTTCTTTAACATTGAATTTGACCTTTGACCATGCTCTTCCAAAATCTAATCATCTCCACATATCCAGTTGCATCACTACTCTTAGCTTCATAGTTGAGTAGAGCAGAGAAGGGTTTTCTTTCACCAAAACAGATCAAATCCAGGCTTGCATCTCAGATGTACCTTCTGGCAATTTGTATTAAGAACAGGGGTATGTAAACTTTGGATCAGGTTCATTTGGGTAGTTTCTGTTGTCATTATGATTTGAAAAAGAGTAAACACTGTTGTTTGCCAATCAATGGCTTCACCCAACCACTAACCATGAGTAAAAAAAAAGTTTTTGTGTTATTGTTCATATTCTTTGAAAAATGGCCAAAAAAAAAAAAAAATCTGCCAGGGTATGTAAACCTTTGAGCACAACTGTATATATGCTCATACAGCTGAGGGTATTTTAGCATTGCATTATATTTTCTCCTTTGAATAATACTTTCTGCTGCTGAAAAACCTTGAAGGTCAAAACAGAGTCATGCAGCATTTTATTTTGTATGGCTGGAACCTTTTAACCCCAGCAGATGAGAAGAAAATTTGAAATACTTTCAGATTGCTGGAAAACATCTGAGACATCCTATTCCTGAGGAGGTCAGGAGGAAAGCAGTTATTTAGTGTTTCAAGGTTGTTTTGATTATTGTGATACGGATCATCCAGGAAGTATTCACAGCTCTTCACTTTTTCCACATTTTGTTGTGTTACAGTCTTATTCCAAAATGGAGTAAATTTTTCTCTTAAAATTGTAGTCACAACACCCCATAATGACAACATGAAAAAAGTTTTTTTTTAATTTTTGCAAATTTATTAAAAAATAAAAGACTAAGAAATCACACATCACATCCTTTGCTCAAAACTTTGTTGATGCACCTTTGGCAGCAATTACAGCCTCATGTCTTCTTGAATATGATGCCACAAGCTTGGTGCACCTATCTTTGGGCAGTTTTGCCCATTGCTCTTTGCAGCACCTCTCAAGCTCCAATAGGTTGGATGGGGAGCATCGGTGCACAGTCATTTTCAGATCTCTCCAGAGATGTTCAATCAGATTCTGGTCTGGGCTCTGGCTGGGCCACTCAAGGACATTCACAGGGTTGTCCTGAAGCCACTCTTTTGATATCTTGGCTGTGTGCTTAGGATTATTTTCCTGCTGAAACATGAACCGGCACCCCAGTCTGGGGTGCTCTGGATCAGGTTTTCATCCTGGATGTCTCTGTACATTGCAACATTTATCTTTCCCTCAATCCTGATTAGTCTCCCAGTTCGTGCCACTGAAAAACATCCCCACAGCATGATGTTGCCACCTCCATGCTTCACTGTAGGGATGGTGCCTGGTTTCCTCCAAACATGACACCTGCCATTCACACCAAAGAGTTCAATCTTTGTCTCATCAGACCAGAGAATGTTGTTTCTCATGGTATGAGAGTCCTTCAGGTGCCTTTTGGCAAACTCCAGGCAGGCTGCCATGTGCCTTTACTAAGGAGTGGCTTCCATCTGGACACTCTACCATACAGGCCTGATTGGTGGATTGCTGCAGAGATGGTCGTCCTTCTGGAAGGTTCGCTCTCTCCACAGAGGAATGCTGGAGCTCTGACAGAGTGACCATCAGGTTCTTGCTCATCTCCCGGACTAAAGCCTTTTTACCCTGATCGCTCAGTTTAGACAGGGGGCCAGCTCCAGGAAGAGTCCTGGTGGATCTAAACTCCTTCAATTTATGGATGATGGAGGCCACTGTGCTCATTTGGATCTTCAAAACAGTAGAAATGTTCTGTAGCCTTCACCAGATTTGTGACTTGAGACAATCCTGTCTCGGAGGTCTACAGACAATTCCTTTGACTTCATGCTTGGTTTGTGCTCTGACATGCACTGTCAACTGTGGGACTTATATGTAGACAGGTTTGTGTCATGTCCAATCATCTGAATTTACCCCGCGTGGAGTCCATTTAAGCTGTAGAAACATCTGAAGGATGATCAGTGGAAACAGGATGCACCTGAGCTCTATTTTGAGCTTCATGGCAAAGGCTGTGAATACTTATGTACATGTGATTTCTTAGTTTTTGTTTTTCATAAGTCTTTTCATAGATTTTTCATAATTTCATAAATCTGCAAAAAACTAGGATCGATTATTTTCTCTTGGATGCCAAGGTTAATGCCTTATGTTGTCAACACAAAATATCATAATATTGTCATTTCAGACCATTGTCCTGTTACATGTACTCTGAATATCCAAAACGCAGTCAGACCACAACAGTCATGGAGACTGCACCCACTATTATTAGGCAATAAGGATTTTCCTTGATTATTTGAAGGCACAATCTCTTTGTATTTTGACATCAATGACAACCCAGACACCTCACCTGCTGTGCTCTGGGAAGCTTTCCAAGCCCATTTAAGAGGTGTTATTATATCCTTTGAAACGGCTAGAAGAAAGAGAAATAGGGCTAAATTGACTGAACTGGAGAAACAAATTAAAGATTTAGACGAGGAGAATGCCCGAACGCCTTCCACAGTTTTGTATAAAAAATTCTATCCTTGAAATATGAATACAACAATTTAATGTCAGCAAAAATTAGTAGGGCTTTCTGTACACTAGGCAGAAATATTTCGAACTGGGTGATAAACCACACAAAATATTGGCTAGACAACTTAGGAAACAGGAACAGGATCGTACAATACGCAAAATTACAAATAGGGGTGAAAGCCTGACTAACCCTAGAGATATCAACGATCAGTTTTTTCAGTTTTATCAAAACCTATATGCTACACAGAATGTAGAGCATGACTCATGAAAAAATTCTTAGATAAATGTACTTTTCCAAATTTGGAGGAGAAAGAATTGACCTCACTGAACTCAGAAATAACAGTAGAAGAAATCAAGAGTGCAATTGCCTCAACTAAACAACAGAGCTCCTGGGCCGGACGGTATTCCTAGCGAAATTTTATAAAAAATTTAGTGAAACTCTCTGTCCATATTTGCATAAAACATTCACTCAAGCTTTACTTGATAAAGCCTTTCCCCCTACTCTTACAGAAGCAGTTATAACAGTTATTTATAAGAAAGGCAGGAATGCTGAAGAAGTGGGTTCCTATCGCCACATCTCTCTTTTAAATTTGGATGGAAAAATTTTTTCTAAAATACTTGCCAATAGACTAAGCCCCCTCCTGTCACGGTTAATACATTCGGACCAGACTGGATTCATACCTCAGAGAAATTCATTCTTTAATCTCAGACATCTATTCAACATAATTTATTCTCCAAGTAGGCCTAGGGAGGAGCTAGTAGTTTGTCACTTGACGCTGAAAAAAGCATTTGACCAGATTGAATGGTTGTATTTGTTTGAAATATTGGAAAGGTTTCAATTAGGTCAAAATTTTATATCAATGGTCAAATTACTCTACACTAACCCACAGGCCCGGGTCCTCACCAATCAGATTCTGTCACCACATTTTCGTTTACACGGGGGACAAAACAGGGTCGCCCCCTGTCCCCGCTGATATTCGCTCTGGCAATAGAGCCCCTGGTTAAAAGTATCCGCAAAGACCCTACTATCTTTGGCTATGAAACTAACAAAACCTGTAATAAAATTTCTCTTTATGCTGACGATATTTTGTTATATATCACCAACCCTGAGCAATCTCTACCTGCCATTTTAGAAAATATCAAGCTATTTGGGTCCTTTTCCGGATACAGGATAAATCTGAATAAAAGTGAACTTATGCCCGTACATGTGAATAATACATCCTGGTTACATAATCTACCTTTCAAATAGCCCATGAGAAGTTCACATATCTGGGAATACAGGTGACAAGGTGCTACTCTTCCTTATTAAAATTTAACTATCACCTTACTATCCGAGCTTAACTAAATATACAATTATGGAATATGCTTCCATTTCACTTATAGGCAGAGTTAATGCTATAAAAATGATAGTTTTGCCCAAGTTCTTATATCTGTTTCAAAACCTTCCTGTATTTCTGTCCTAAATCATATTTCAAAGAAAGTATATTCGCTTGTTTTGCCTTTTTTTGTGGAATAATAAGACACATAGATGTGCCAGGAAACACCTTTACAAGTTTTAAGAGGGATGGGGGGTCTGGCATAACTTTCTACTCTATTATGGGGCCTCACACATACAATTCATGACATATCGGTTGGCTGACATTAGTGAAACTCCTACGTGGTGGCAATTGGACAGGAAGCATGTCACCTTAATAGTGTTGGAGCTATACTGCTATCCCCTGTGACATTGTAAATCTATATATATAACATGTGGTAGTTCACAACACCATACATATTTATAAGCAGATTAAACAACATTTCAAACTGAAGCATTTGTCCCCTGTCATGGCCTATCGCAGACAATCCAGCCTTTAAACCAATCACCCTGGACATTACATTTAAACTTGGAGGCAGGTGGGACTTTGTAAAATAGGTGACTTGTACTGAGAGGGGGTCTTTGCTTCTTTTAAACAGATACAAGAGATATATAAACTACCAGGAAAGACTTTTCAGATATCTAGCAGATAAGAGATTTCATCAGGAATTTTGTACAGAGCTTTGAAAGTTCTTAGCAGTTCTTGCTTGATGATTGCCTTCAACTTTTCACCTAGTACAGAGAGATTTATTTCTTGTACATATGGAAATCTGAGGTCAGTGACCCCCACAAATTCATACCTTACTAAATCTAAATGGGCAGAGGAGTTGAATATTCAAATCACTGATGAACAATGGGAAGAAAGCTTGGCAAATATTCACAGTGCTCTTACAATGTAAGACACTGTTGATTCAGTTCAAAACCTTACATCGTTTACACTACTCTAAAGATAGGTTAGATAAATCTATCCAATATCTCTCCTATCTGTGAGAAATGTGCCATAGATGTTGTTACATTAAGCCACAGTTTTATTCTCTGCTCTAAAGTTCAGAAGTATTGGACTGACATCTTTGACCATATGGCTTAGATCCTCCATATCCATATAAAACCTGACCATTTATTAATTATCTTGGGCATCTATGATAATATTGTGGGACTAAACAACACACAGAAATGTTTTATATCATATTGCATAATTATTGCTAAGAAACTTATTCTGACCCATTGGAAAAACAGTGATGCCCCTCCTCTAAAACTGTGGCTTAATGACCTTGTAAATACATTACATCTGGAAAAATATGGTATAATCTTTCTGACAGGCTCTCTCTGTTTGACAAAATATGGACACCTCTCTCTACATTTCTGCAGTCATAAAAAGTATTATTGGACTTGTGGTCTTTATCATTTCATCATTTATCATCATAACAACAGTTGGGCTGGGGGGGGGGGGGGTGAGTAGGTATCAGGTTTCTTGTGTTATTTTATGTTAAGTGCTATGTTTTTCTTCATTTGTTGTCTTTATAATATAAAAAATGAGCAATTTCTGTATATCACTGTAACAAATGTATCTTACAGTCTGCTCAATAAAATGAATAAATAAATAAATCTGCAAAAAAAATGTTTTTCACATTATCATTATGGGGTACTGGGTGCAGAATTTTGAGGAAAATATGAATTTCATCCATTTGGGAATAAGGCTGTAACATAACAAAATGTGGAAAAGTGCAGCATTGTGTATACTTTCCGGATGCAGGAGATAAAGCTATATATCATCACTACATAAATGAAATGTGTTTGCAAATGATATACCACCAGGGATAAAATCAGAAGAGTCACAGTTGGATGCAATCCAATCACTCTGGTCAGGCACAATCAGGTGCCTGGGGACCAGCACCAAGTTGAGCGGGGATGCTGTGGTTTAGTGGAAGGAATATTTCACATGATGTATTTGTGATAATAGGAGGAAACGTATGTAGACATGGAGAGAACATGCAAATGTCGCATAGAAAGGAAACAAGTATTGGTTGATTGAACCTAGGACCTTCTTGCTGACATGAAACCATGCTAACCACCATGGCTACCCTTAGTATGTCTGACATACTAAGGGTAGGCATGGTGGTTAGCATACTATACACATACTATACATACTATGTATAGCTCAAGTCAGCTTTACTACAAAGTCTCAGGAAGCACCTTAATACCATAATACATTAAACTAATGTACAGAATATTAGAACAGTCTCTGGGGTTGGTCACGGCAGAGCTTAGAGGTATTATTATTTCAAATCCTGCCGTTGGAAAACGCAGGGACAGAGCCTACTCCTGCGTAGAGGACAAGGACCAAATGGTGGTGACGGGGTGGGAGAGGGAGCGTCTGCTTGATGATCTGTATACAGTGAGAGGTGAGTGAGAACTTTGATGTTTTACAGAATGTGTGTTTCCTTTTGGTTGGGAGTTAATGGCTAACAGGAGACCCCTGCTTCTGTTTAGATATTACAGCTGCTGTTAAACTGATTTTGAATGAAAACTTAAAATCTGAGTCTTCTGGTAGAATTAAAGCTACATTTCTGGGAGCATGTGTTGATGCTGTGCATGATGGCACCCACCACACAGACAGACAACTAGTCCATCCCAACCACCCGACAGTAGCCACCTATCTGCCATCTTGGCCTTTTCAAGCTGCTGGGGTCCTCATCGAGGCACCTGCATGCTGGATCATGTGTAGAGAAGCACGCCACACGGCCCAATATACAATCCCGTTCCCTCATAATGCAAGTGATAGTCCATATCTGAGTCACGCAACTATTTGTTTGACACAAAGTCATTCCAGAGGTACAGAAGGATCCTCCGCCGAGACCTAGTACCAAAGGCATGTACCCATCACCTTAGACTCCTCAATCATCCAGTAAGACAGGAATCACCAGGACGCTAAATTCTTAGATCTGCATTCCACCCAGTTACTTCATGGCTGCATGAGCTCTTCCCAGTCATCTCTCAGTCTCAAAAGCCAATGACTCAAAGACATGAATCTCACTACAAGTTCAGGATTGTCACAACCAGACACTCCGACTCCTCATTCAGCTCCTAAATGCTGCAGTCAGGGTATTCTTTGATGCCATAAAGTTCACAACATCATCTGCAAAGTCAAGATCACTAAAATTTCCTCACCAACAAAGACATCCAACATCCTCCACAACAAACATACATTTGCAGTTCATGCAACCATTGAACAGAGTCAGAGCCAGAACACATCCCTGTGGCACACCATAATTTACTGGGTAGACGTCAGAGACTCTGCCTACTCTCTGCACAGTGCTCACAGTACCTGTGTATATCCTGGCTATGATGTCCAGCATGTATTTTAAAAAACCATGCAATAGTACTGATCTGCACATGTGACGTATTTGCCCTTGACAAAGATGACTTTCCATTGGTGTCAGAGAAGTTTCAGTTTTAAGAGTAAGGAGATTAATCAGTCAAGTGCAGTGCAGGTAGTAGCAATGTGCTCATGGCCTTCAATTTAAATTGGATGATCAATGGTGTCAAGAGCAGCTCAGAGTTGTAAAAGGATTAAAATTGAGCAATTTGCTGCAGCCACTATTCAAAGAATGTCATCAGCATGATTCTAAATAAAAGTGTGACATTACATCAAGTAGTTAATTCCCCGCACCGCTTTGTGAAGCTAACAACCGTATAGTCATCCCTGTCAGGAAGTGATTCTATAACGCTGACAAAAATCCAACTTCACCTTCTGCTCAGACAGGGGAGACTTTGTGAAAACATTGCTTGCTTGAATGGCCTCCTATCCTCATGGGATCTCATTGAAAAAGGGATTCTTGGAGAGCCGTGTGTTCAAGGAGATACAATCCACATTAACTGACATGTCACAAATCATATGGTCATACGTCAGTCACTTTTTCAAGGTTTCAGATCTGTGCACAACACAGGAGTTTATGATTGTCTCAGATCATATTGACAGCATTATATACATAGTTGGTGGTGGTGGGAGGAGCATCCCTTTGGGTTTTCAAGGTTTTATGATGAATTCAAATCTCAGAGACTAGGCAGGAATATAGAAGACTGTGTGATTAAGAGTTCAGTGGGCATTAAAGAAAATAAGCACCTTGGAGCTGACAAGTCACCTAGGAGGCTGATCAACCACACAAGATCAAGTTCAATCAAGTCTGTGAGCACGTGCAGGTGCCATGCCATGGAATCAGCCTGGGCGTACATCTCAAAAGTAACATCCATCTGCCAGGTGTCCATCTGGTTTTCCTAGTTCCATGAGGTGCTCAACACTGAGGTATCTTAGAACTAGATCATGAACTAGACACAAGCCACATGGCCGTGGATGTTGAGGAGACCCAACTCAACCCATTTGGACTCAAGGCCAAAGTGTCAAAATCACTTGATCGGTCACTGGCAAAAAATGACTGGAAACAGAATTTCAAATCTGGACTTGAACATATCTAACTTATCTGTGAGTACTATGTGGACAGTTCATAATATTTTGTCATTGTCCTCAGTGTAGTAACACAGTCCAGGATCATAGGGATTAAATGTCTCGTGGATCTGTTGGACAGAAACACTTCTCCATGAGTGTTATGTTTTATTGTGACATTCCAAACAGGGTTAAACACTATAATAATTCAGCTCAAAGCTTACATTTCTATTCATCACAATCCAAAGTCTCAAGATCAGTGGACTGAAATAAAATTAATTTAATGCTTTGATCTTGATTACTGAACTTAGGTCTGAAATTGATAAAGGTAAGTCCCTTCAGTTGCTCCCTTGTTTGCACTCGGGGTCGCAACAACAAATCCAAGGTGGATCTGCATGTGAATTGGCATAGGTTTTATGCCGGATGCCCTTCTTGACGCAACTCCACATTACATGGAGAAATGTGGCAGGGGTGGGATTTGAACCCGGAAACTTCTGCACTGAAACCAAGCACATTAACCACTTGGCCACCACCCCTGTGCCTGAAATTGATCTTTGATCAATTTCAAACCTAAGCTCAATTTTTTGATCTTAGGTCTTTTGAACCTAAGTTCAAAAGACCTAAGATCAATTTTTGATTCTGATTACTGACCTTTGATCCTGATCACTAAGCATGGATCCTGATCCTGCATGCTAACCTTCAAGCCTGATTACTGACCTTTGATCCAAATGACTGAATTAGGTCTTAAAAACCAGTGTTGCCACAGTTACCTTGAAAAGTTACTTTCTTAGTTACTTATACAGTTACTTCATTAGCTTTATGCGGTTACTTTCTTAGCAGCTGCCGACAACTTGTAACAAATAAGTAAGATAACTAATAAGGTAACAAGTAATCTAACTTGGTTACTCCTAAGATTGAGTAATCAACAAAGTAACTAATCAGCAAAGTAACTAATTGTTACTTTCCTTTGTACTAAATCTTGAAAATAACCAAGTTTGATTGCTACTCACTAGTCGCAACTGTAAAATGTAACTGTAAAAAGTAAATAAAAAGTAACTTTTCAAAGTTACTGTGGCAACACTGTTAAAAACTAAACTTTAATCTTGACAATGGACCCTGAAACTGATCTGTGATTATGATTTTTCATCCTGATCACCAGGAGTGATCCTAATTGCTGACATTTGATCCTGATTACTACCTTTGATCCTAATTACTGAACTTGGGTCTTAAAAACTAAACTTTAATCTTGACATTTGAACCTGAAACTGATCTGTGATCATCTTTTTTTTTTATCCTGATCACTCGGGAGTGACTCTGCTGACATTTGGTCCTAATTACTGAACTTAGATTCTTAACTGTTGAGCTTTTAAGCTTGATCGGCCATCGACAGGCTGAAATGACCAGATCATTTCCAAAGTGAACGCTGGTTGATCCGGGATGTCGTCTGACTACCAGAGAAATTGTGGAAGAGGTGGACATATTGTTACATGGGAAACAAGGTACCAGTAGATTCAGTAGATTCTCACAAATCCAACAAGACCAGCATTCATATGCACACTCTTAAGGCTATGAAATTGGGCTATTAGTAGAAAAAGTAGAAAAGGGGGTGTTCACAATAATAGTAGCATCTGCTGTTGATGCTACAAACTCAAAACTATTATGTTCAAACTGCTTTTTTAGCAATCCTGTGAATCACTAAACTAGTATTTGCATCTGATTTAAGGGCAATTTGCAAATGCATAAAAACACTTCACGTAAACCCAAAGTACTATATAAATGTGGCAGAAATCAACATACTTGCCAGTCATTGCCATTCCAGCTGTGGAGACGTACAGATATACGTACAGTATATCCACAGTTTTTCATGATTTCTTCACATCTGTGAGGCATTAATTTTGTTGGTTTGGAACCAAGATTTTGCTTGTTTACTAGTGTGCTTGGGGTCATTGTCTTGTTGAAACACCCATTTCAAGGGCATGTCCTCTTCAGCATAAGGCAACATGACCTTTTCAAGTATTTTGACATATCCAAACTGATCCATGATACCTGGTATGCGATATATAGGCCCAACACCATAGTAGGAGAAACATGCCCATATCATGATGCTTGCACCACCATGCTTCACTGTCTTCACTGTGAACTGTGGCTTGAATTCAGAGTTTGGGGGTCATCTCACAAACTGTCTGCGGCCCTTGGACACAAAAAGAACAATTTTACTCTCATCAGTCCACAAAATATTCCTCCATTTCTCTTTAGGCCAGTTGATGTGGTCTTTGGCAAATTGTAACCTCTTCTGCACATGTCTTTTATTTAACAGAGGGACTTTGCAGGGATTCTTGCAAATAAATTAGCTTCACACAGGTGTCTTCTAACTGTCACAGCACTTACAGGTAACTCCAGACTGTCTTTGATCATCCTGGAGCTGATCAGTGGGTGAGGCTTTGCCATTCTGGTTATTCTTCTATCCATTTTGATGGTTGTTTTCCATTTTCTTCCACGCGTCCCTGGTTTTTTTTGTCCATTTTAAAGCATTGGAGATCACTGTAGATGAACAGCCTATAATCTTTTGCATCTGCGTATAAGTTTTCCCCTCTCCAGTCAACTTTTAATTAAACTACGCTGTTCTTCTGAACAATGTCTTGAAGGTCCCATTTTCTTCAGGCTTTCAAAGAGAAAAGCATGTTCAACAGGTGCTGGCTTTATCCTTAAATATGGGACACCTGATTCACACCTGTTTGTTCCACAAATTGACAAACTCATTGACTGAATGCCACACTACTATTATTGTGAACACCCCCTTCTCTACTTTTTTTTTACTAATAGCCCAATTTCATAGCCTTAAGAGTGTGCATATCATGAATGCTTGGTCTTGTTGGATTTGTGAGAATCTACTGAATCTACTGGTACCTTGTTTCCCATGTAACAATAAGAAATATACTCAAAACCTGGATTAATCTTTTTAGTCACATAGCACTACTATTATTCTGAACACTACTGTACTTGCGAGACTAGTGTGAAAAGTGTGGAATGTCAGCTCTTTGGTATGTTTCTTCTAGGAAAGTATTGCATTTATCACCATGTGTGTGTGTCACCTGACTCTAACTGACATGGCAAGAGGGATTCTTGACTTTGTTAAAAAATGTAGTTGCTTTTTTATTTTTATTTTGAGGAACTCTTCGCTGTAACCCATTGCTGCAATTTTTCATGAGTGCACTGCTTATTATGCACATATTTAAACTCCAGTTTTGGGATTAGTCTGCTGCCATTAAAAACACAGATCATACCGTCAATGATATATGATTCTATTTCAAAATATGCTTTATGCTTAAAAATGCTTTTACCACAAATACTTTTTCAAACACTGAATAATAAAAGAGACAGTCCCCTGAGATTGTAATTACTGTTATGATGTATTATCCCCACATTCGCCACCATAACACGTATTGTGACGATCCTGTAATTTTATGTTCAAGCCCTGGGATTTTCCATCTCATCTTTGCAAGTGCAAGTCATAGGAGTATGCGGATCTGGTTCGCTTTCCTGAGCAGGGTGGTGACGAGTTTCAAACTGTTCTAACACTTCAGCAGGTTGGTTCTTTGCAATAGAAACACCCTGGCAGCGTCACGTCTTCTACCTGCACCTGCCACAGGCAAGTGCTTGTACCTTACAAAGGCATAGCTTAATGCCGAAGCAGGTCCCAGCCTGTGTTCTCCCCCGCTGCATCTTCCCAGCCCCGGCCTGTTGTTACCTGATTATCAGACCACAAGGAGGCAGGAAAAAGTGGCTACTTGGCCTTCTTTGGGAATTTTCTTTATCCAAATTTTACATGACAGGCTAACATTTAATGTGGAGGAACTACTGAACTGTTTCCAGCATTATGAGGCCTTGATGGAGAATTTGAAATCTTATTTCCTAGCTGATGGTGCACAAAATGAGCAGTGCTGATAACACAAATGTGTTTTGTATCTTAGCATTTTGTGTTTGTCGTCAGCAGGGTCCATGTGTGAGCCCTGATCCAGTGGGGATAGCCCACTTTTACTCCTAAGGGAATGTAGAGAGTAAGAGGTAGACATTTGACATCAATGACCTTGACATTCACAAAAATTGGTCAACCTTGCCAGGGTCCATCAAAGACTCAGGAGACAAGAAAAAGCTAAAGCTTTCAATCCATAGTGATATTGTACACAATGATAGAACAGTCTTTGTTGGAGGTCCCAGTCACAATAGTTAAGGGCTACTTAGACTTCAAATCTTAAGGCCCCCTGACACTTGCACGACTTTGATTTGCGCATTTGCACGCATGTCGTCATGACGATCCCACCCCTGTGTTCCCAGCTGGACGCTGTGCTTTGTTCCACTGCCATGCTCTGTGCGCTGGATGCTGTGTATATAAAATAACTATTTTATAGCAGATTAATCATTTTCTCTGCGAGTTGGTTCTTGAAAACGACTCTAATCACTTCCTGAATTGCAGAGGAGCGCTCCAGCCGCAGCTGTATTCACGCACGCTGAATGAACTGGAGAAAGCTGTCTAAAAAGGTAATTATTTGTCATGTTTACATTGTCATGGCTTGGTAAAACAGTTGCATGTTCTTTCCTTCTTGTGTGCAGCTGTAAAAGTATGTTTATTTAATTTCAATTTATTTTCATTTATATAGTGCCAAATCACAACAGAGTTGCCTCAGAGCGCTTCACACAGGCAAGGTCTAACCTTACCAACCCCCAGAGCAACAGTGGTAAGGAAAAAATCCCTCTGAGGAAGAAACCTCAAGCAGACCAGACTCAAAGGGGTGACCCTCTGCTTGGGCCATGCTACAAACATAAATTACAGAACAATTCACGGACAAATATACAAGAAATGCTATTGGCGCACAGGACAGGAGGATCGCCAACAGTTTATGATAGATTTAACATCTCGTAATTGTTCAGACGAGATGTGGTCTGATGCGGTGTGCTGGTGCAATCACTCACACTGTTCACTTCTTACTTGAATTGACAAACTGCGCGTAGTGTTGGTGAGTCAATTCCGCAACGTTGCACGACATTTATGCGTGAAAGATTTTTTGAACATTTCAAAATTCTCTTTGCGCAATTAGACGTGCTGGCGCCCCTCTCATGGTCAGTCTACACCCGTTAAAGACAAGTTTACTCTCCTGCACGACATAATGCATGCAAGTGTGTGCCTCAAAGTTGTGCAAGTGTTAAGGGGCCTTAACTGTCAGAAAAGGCAGGGTGGAGGAGGTGGTGTTCATGTCAGCAACTGCAGACAGCAGAGGGGTTCAAAATTGTAGATATTTTTTATTGTTATGTTACCTACACTTCAGTGCAGTCACAAATGAAGTATCGTTTATCCTTGCATGAACAGTGTACATACGTAATTACAAAAAATTAAATAGCTTCAATAGTACCAGTAAAACAAACAAACACACACACATACAAGTCACACACACATTCACACATTAGCAGCAACATACTGAGGCAGACATGAGATGCAAACAGAAGTATATGAGAATTGCACTGATGGAGTGTAATTGCACTGTGCAGTGTGAGGGTAAGTTAGAGTTAGACTTGACATTTTCAAATAACATTTTAAATAATGCTAGAGCTGACATTTTTAAGTAACTGGGGTTGACCTTCATCTACATATCAAGCTTGGTGGAAATCAGGAAAAGGAACTAGGAGGAGTAGGGTAACAAAGAGAAAGCAAAATTTTGACCTTTGACCCAATGACCTTGACTTTTCTCAAAACAAACCCTTTAAGGGCAATTCTGGGGTGAACCTACATGCACACAACAAGTTCGGCAGAAACTGGCCTGTCTTCAGAGGAGTAGTGAGACAAACAAGCACATATTTCTCAAATGTTAGTGTGATGCAGCTGCAGCAGTATTTCTCAATGATATCACAACCGTTGCTCCACAAAATTCAAATTTCCAAACTCTAATCATCACATAACATAGAATCAGTGTGACAAAAGTCAAAACATCACCCATCTTTGCTCTATGGTCCTGTGATGCATGTCCAAACAGATATTATTTTGAATTCCTTCACCTTTATCTCCATCTTCCTCCGCATGTGCTGCCAATTACATCATCAAATGTTTCAGTTCCTGTTTCCTCCTTCTCTTGAATGGCTGATCACCCCACAGTGACAGGCGAACAGACCCACAAAGGCATAAATTTAGAAGGTGCACATAATGTACGCCTGAATGGATAAAGAGGAGTTATTAATGTCAGGGAGATACAGTGTTCGTGTGGAGCAAGAGAGTATTATGCTGCTTCAGGGGATGGAATTAAATCTGTAATTGGGAACAGGTTGAAGTTGATTCTTTAAAGCCAAAGGAAGGTGGTAGCAGGAACATTTTACAATGCAAACGATGGAACAACACTGACTTGTTGTAGTCCATGGAATTTCACAGCTGAACAGATTTAAAGGTTTGTTTGGTGGTCTGTTTGCAGAATAACTCATTTTTGTAAACTGTATGTAAATATCAGTGATTACTACATAAGAGGTTGAATTTATGAAACAATTTTGAACTGATGCCCAAATCCAGATGTGAATCCAGGGCATTCATTTATCAAACTGTGCACAGAAAAGTGTTGAAATGCTGTTGTATGTACAAAATTAAGCATGTAAAAAAGAAAAAAAAAAAATCCACATTTATCAAACAGGCATGTGCAGGTCACATGGACATCAGTATCAGCTGTTGATAAAGCCCACGTGGTGTAAATCTCATGCTCTTGCATGTTCTTGGTCATTTGGATTAAGAAATGTCCTCAATTAACCATATGTGGTAACAAAACATCAGTTTATTGCTTGTGTTCCTCACCGGAATAATGGAACACAATTTTTAGAAGCTTTAACAAGCTCACAACAAGGACCAGCAAGCATAAAACTTTTCAATCAAAAGAACAAGTGCACAATTATTTATCGTTAGTTTTCTCAGAATCCTTTGTGCTTCCGTGACTTCACCGCGCTGCAGTCGTTATGAAGATAAAAATTCTCCTCATGAAATTTGAGCAGTGAAAATAATGTGGGCCCAATATACAATATATTTCAATATATGTAATTAACTGTGTACTTATTAATTTGAGGAAATAAAGTACATATATGAATGAGGTTGCATGCTGTGACCTGTAATTTTCCTGTTCTACCACTAGATGCTGTTTGCACGTATTATCAGAGTTGTGTGCCTTTTTACACACATCTCTAAGGATAAGAACAAGCTGGTAAATTCCACATTTTACATAGAAATGTTTGCAGGCATGCTTTAAGCACAAATCTGTGGGTATGAGCTGTTGATAAATGAAGGTCCTGGAGTCATACCTCCATCAATAGATGGAGGTGATGTTCATATATCTGCCAGGTTGTCTTTAAGCAAGATGATTCAAAAAGTTACAGACTGATATCAATGAAATGCTCTGGAGGTGGAGGATTTGGTCCAGTGAAGATTTGCTTCAGTTCTTGCACTATAGAAATCTGGATCTCATTCTGACTCTTGGATTAGATTAGACAGAATTTCATTAATCTCTTGGGAAGACTCCCTCAGAGAAATTGAGGTTCCAGCAGCACTGTATAGTAGCACACAGGGTAAGAAGCACACAGAGTATCCAAAGTGAAAGTAAAAAAAAGGATCTATTTTAAGGTTTTTATACCACTGTGAGAAGGTCATGGAACAATATTTTGTCTAATTTCTGTTGATAACTCAAAACCGATGCAAGTATCTTGATGGGAACTTGTAGGATAATTTTGATAATTGATATTCCGTTGTTGCATGTGCTTGTTGAGTGTCCTTGCAGTTTAAAACACTAGTTTCTGTTTTTATAATATTTCAGTTATTTGATATTACTGTATTTTTAACACTCTTTTTTTATATCTATGTGGACAGTTAGTCAGATTTCTGTTTCAGATTTCACACTCTAGTTTCAAGATTTAAGATTCAAGATTCAAAGCTTTTATTGTCATTTGCACAATAAAGAAACATGTTTCCCTGTGCAATGAAATTCTTACTTTGCTGCCCACACTGGATGCCCAAATATACGAGTTATATATAAATATATATAAATAAATAACTAAGTATAAATATCTAAATATAAGTTGGGGGTGTGTGGGGGGGATGAAATAACATAAAATAAGCATGCTGGTAAGAACAATAGAATATAACAAGCAATGTAATAAAAATGTAATAATGTAATAAAGAAATATACACTGTAAGAAGGGAAATATAAAATATGCTTGTTTAATGGCCTACATGATATGTACATGATAGTGCATCAGTGTGCAACATTCACTGTTTTGTGCAACATTCAGCAGTAAATGGTTTCGTGCAATTTAGTGCACTGACTAGTGCACTGACTTCATACCCCACATGAGGACTGCACTCTCAATTAATGGGTAAATTTCCTTTTTATATTAAATCGCTGTCCCTGCACAGTGTTTTCACTACTAAGTGCATGACTTTATTGTATTTTGTTTTACTCCTGAGTGTACCCTGAATGAACTAGGTCAATAAGATGACTACACAAATGGATGTTCTTTTCAATGAAAAGGACGAGTCATTTGTCATTGATTTTATTTTCCACTCCTGCCGTCCCTGAGCTGACTCTCCCTCCTCCACGAGGCCTAATACCTCTGGGAGAGCAGAGAAAAGAGGGCAGCTACACCTGCGGCTGCTGAACAAGTGTATCACTGTCTGGGCGCTCTGTCCGGGCTTGTTGGGCCCTCTAACCTGGAATGTGTTGATGAGACAATCAGGTGCAACAGGCGCGTGGCAGCTTGCTGCGAGGAGAGATAACCTGCTCTGAGACGTGACGGAGGAAAACAGCAAAGGGCTCGGCACGTCGTCCGGCCACTAATCGACACCTCTCCCAACCCCGAGACATGCCGATGCAGAATAATGTGACACATCGCTGAGCATGATGGGTGATTTCTGAGCGCCTGTTCTCCCGGAGTAACGTCTGAAGATTTATCTCTTGGGCTTGTCGGACTATCCCGCTCTGACTCACTCACAGGGTGGGGCACTGTGAGATTTTGTTTAGCCAGAGGGTTAGAAAATTTTATTTCTATCAAGAAAAAGGTCATGAGCAATGTTCCAGCTTCACAGGAAATCCATCAAGGCACATAATTGGATAACCTCTCAGTTTTTGGGGGCACCGTGATTGAACTGACACTATTTGCCAGGGATATTTGCCAGCTGTATTGGATGTGAATGAAACAAATGCTCAATGCCAAGTGCACACATCAGTTGCACCAGATCTGTGGTTGCTGCAATGTTAAATTTGCATCTGTGTGGACTTGGTAGTTTGACAAATGAGCTCCCTTGGATAGTTAGATTTACAATTGATTGTTCCATCTGTGCACTGTTTCTTAAAGGGGTCATATGATAAACATTTTAAGCATGCTACTGTACAGCAAACATGCAGATGAGTGGGTGGGTGGATTTGTCCCTCCCAACCAGCATTGTGTAAGCAGTAACTTAAAAACAAGAACTCCAATCTTCATATTACTGACCAACTGAAAAGAGCATATAATAATGGTGAAGTGATTAGACTTTAGTTAATTTTGATGCACCAGATCCATCAAAAAAAACTTTATTTTCCCAAAGTGATAGCAGAAAGATGTCTTCCTCCTGCTGAGCACTGTGTTTGCTACATGCTCCTTGTTGTGCTCTACCCATTGGCATACACCTTCAGGTGAATGTCAGTTAACAACTAGCAGACCTAAAGAGAAACATAATATCTACTACCTGGGAAAATATGGGACAAAATATACATCAGATTTAGAAAGTAAAACCACAATTAAAGAATGGATAGAATATGTGGCTGGGGATGATACCAAAACTTTGCATCAGTCCGGCAAAGTAATTTTGGCAAACTCGAAACTTGGCTTTGGAACATTTCAAAACGGTAGCAACCTGTTCAAAATGAAATCAAAACTTACTTCTTGAACATAACCATGCATCAGGAAGTACCAGGACACTAAAGAGTGGGACCTTCCTTTTCCAAAAGCCGAGGACCCAGGGACCCGAATGTCACGGCAGGAATAAGTGTCTCTATAAGTTCAACACTTTCACCATATACAGATACACGACTAATGGCTGAGTTCAGGAAGTCATTATAAGCCTGTATCTTAGTTTTGCTGCCTCAAAAGGTGAGTCAGTCCCCATAGATGCCCATGTTAAAATGTTTAACTTTACAACAGAATTATTATTGTTATATCTAATAGTCTATCTCCAAATTTCAGTAAATACTATAACAGAAGATTGATTTGTGATTACATAATGCAGTATTTCAATTTACTTGTATATATGTTTATATGATGTGTGAAATATGAAATTATATATCTGGTCTATGACTAATAGCAATATTTACAGCAATATTCTAAGTGGTTCAAACAACCACCTTCTAAAATATTTTTTCGTTTTCAGAGTTGGGCTTCCATCCCCTCACTGTCAGGCAGTGTAATTCTTGGGTTGCAATGTGGTTTTGTAATCGTTTTATGCAAGCCATCATGACTTTTTGCTTCTTATAATTTAGATTAATGGCTTGATAACAGCAGGTCTTGTAAATATCTTGAGGAGATTTGAAAGGCTCTGTCATTTTGTTTTCTGAAGGGAATATTATTTACCACTGAAACCCAAGCAAGACGTTTGAGGGAATAACGACCCCTCTCAAGTGTCCATTTTTCCAGAATGTGTGTGTTTTTGTTGTCTAGGTTTTCCTTGGTGGCAGTGAACAAAGCATTCTACTGTGGAGTTAAGTTCAGCAATTGCAGACACAGTGTCTGTACAGGGAGTTCCTGTCCCTGGCCCAAACCCACAGACCAACAGCAAAGAAGGACAAGGTCAGCCATTGCTTCTGCTTTCTCTGGCATCAGGGCAGAGGAGTTTTACCTCAGCATCAGCTTGTACCTTCTGTCCTCCACATTGCTGGATTTATTTGGACTTGAAAAAACTAATAAAGACAAAACAGCCATCTGTTAGTCTCTTTGATATTGATGGTGCACACGTATGGGGTAGGAGGTATTTATTGGCACACTTATTTTTAAGAATAATTTGGTCATTAAAGTGTTGACAACCTGAGAATACTTTTTGTCTCAAAAGTAGCCATCTATCTTCTGCATCCAGGTGAAATGTGTGCGTCCCCTTGGCCTTTTCCAGCCACCGGTGTCCTGAATACTGAGGCACCCGCATGTTGGATCATGCTCACTGCAGGACACCTCATGGCCAAAATATTGTAACTGACGCCCCCTGACTACATAAATGATAGTTCTGATCTGTACTGAAGTAACCTTTCATTCAAGAGTCATTCTGGTAGTACCTAAGGATCTTCCAAAGACACCTAGTACTAATGACATCCTGTCATTGCCTTAGGTCATTGGTTACCATCCAAGTCTCACAACCATACAGTAAAGCAGGAAACACCTGGATCTTAAAGACTTAGACCTTCATTTGCCTGAAAAGATATTGTTGTAACAAAACAACTCTGTTGAGAGACCTCCTGACTCCATAAGTTTTTTCAGGCGTATCTCGATTTTGAGGGACTCAGAGTCTGAGTTTGAGCACTTGATGCATGTGCAGATACATATCCAAAGAGCCAATCCATTCTACTAATAATTCATTGATTTTCTATAATCCACTTACTCCAATCAAGGATTCAGGGGTGGCTGGAGCCTATCCCAGTACTCATAGTACATGAAGCAGGGTATACACCCTGACAGGAAGCCATTCTAATCGCAGTGGCGACTTCTAGCATTGCTCCTATACAGTAGTGTTCAGAATGAATAGTAGTGCTATGTGACTAAAAGATTAATCCAGATTCTGTAGATTTTCTTATTGTTACATGGGAAACAGATACCAGTAGATAGCAGTAGATTCTCACAAATCCAACAGATCAAGCATTCATGATATGCACCTCTTAAGGCTATGAATTGAGCTATTAGTAAAAAAAGTAGTAAAGGGGTGTTCCAAATAATAGTAGCATCTGCTGTTGACGCTACAAATACTCAAAACTATTATGCTCAAACTGCTTTTTTAGCATCCTGTGAATCACTAAACTAGTATTTAGTTGTATAACCACAGTTTTTCATGATTTCTTCACATCTGCGAGGCATTCATTTGTTGGTTTGAAACCAAGATTTTGCTCGTTTACTAGTGTGCTTGGGGTCATTGTCTTGTTGAAACACGCATTTCAAGGGCATGTCCTCTTCAGCATAAGGCAGCATGACCTCTTCAAGTATTTGACATATCCAAACTGATCCATGATACCTGGTATGCGATATATAGGCCCAACACCATAGTAGGAGAACATGCCCATAGCATGATGCTTGCACCACCATGCTTCAACTGGTCTTCACTGTGAATTGTGGCTTGAATTCAGAGTTTGGGGGTCGTCTCAGCAAACTGTCTGCGGCCCTTGGACCCAAAAAGAACAATTTTACTCTCATCAGTCCACAAAAATATTCCTCCATTCTCTTTAGGCCAGTTGATGTGTTCTTTGGGCAAATTGTAACCTCTTCTGCACGTCTTTTATTTAACAGAGGGACTTTGTTGGGGATTCTTTGCAAATAAATTAGCTTCACACAGGCGTCTTCTAACTCTCACAGGCACTTACAGGTAACTCCAGACTGTCTTTGATCATCCGGAGCTGATCAATGAGTGAGCCTTTGCCATTCTGGTTATTCTTCTGTCCATTTTGATGGGTTGTTTTCTGTTTTCCTTCATGCATCTCTGTTTTTTGGGTCCATTTTAAAGCATTGGAGATCATTGCAGATGAACAGCCTATAATTCTTTGCACCTGCGTATAAGTTTTTGCCCCTCTCCAATCAACTTTTTAATCAAACTACGCTGTTCTTCTGAACAATGTCTTGAACTCCCCATTTTCCTCAGGCTTTCAAAGAGAAAAGCATGTTCATCAGTGCTGGCTTCATCCTTAAATAGTGGACCCTGATTCACACCTGTTTGTTCCACAAATTGATGAATCCTCACTTACTGAATGCCACACTACTATTACTGTGAACACCCCCTTTTCTACTTTTTTTTTTTTTACTAATAGCCCAATTTCATAGCCTTAAGAGTGTGCATATCATGAATGCTTGGTTTTGTTGGATTTGTGAGAATCTACTGAATCTACTGGTACCAGTTGTTTCCCATGTAACAATAAGAAATATACTCAAAATCTGGATTAATCTTTTAGTCACATAGCACTACTATTATTCTGAAACACTACTGTAAATACCAGAACAACTCTGTGAGTAGACTTAGTCTAGGTTTTTGGGGATATTTGGTGCAATTGCAATTGACCCACACCTAATTTTAAGGCCAACCACATGCAAAAACGAGCAAAATTGTACTGCCATAATTTCTAAATGGTAAAATGGACTACATTTATATAGCGCTTTTCCATCTGCATCAGACGCTCAAAGTTCTTACACATCATTACCTCACATTCACCCGATGTCAGGCTGCTGCCATGCAAGGGGCCCACTACACACCATGAGCAACTAGGGGATTAAGGACCTTGCCCAAGGCCCTTAGTGATTTCCGGTCAGGCCTGGGATTTGAACCGAGGATCCCCTGGTCTCAAGCCCAACGCTTACCACTAGACCATCACCTTCCCTAAATTTGTATCCCTAAAATCCTACAGCCTTGTCCCTGCCGGAGCATATGCACAAGTCCAATAAGCTAAAAAGAAACATCGTGTGATGGCACCAAGCATCACCCGAGGAGATGGAGGAGCAGAAGGCTGCATTAATTAGATTAATAAAATTATTTTCATGTGTATTAGTTCTTAATATTTCTTATACATGTAATACTTTCTGCACTATGAATAAACTAGATGTGGAATGTAAACTACTATTTCATTGCTCATTTAATTACATCCTGAACATCATTTTATCTTTGCATGCTAAACTTTTTTTGGAACCTCCATGTTTACACTTTGACATATTGAAATTTCAGCTCTTTATGTCTCTTTGTCTGCGTTTTAGAGCAAGAAACGTCAAAAATTTAATTTCGTAAAAGATATCAGTTATCTGTAATGTCAGCTAAATGCTTTAGGGATTTATAAGTTTTAGCATTTTCAGTTAGCATATGAAGCTAACGTTTAGATTAGCTGTAGCTACCACTGGTTGAATCACATTTGAATTAACAATCTATCAATGTTACTCTTCGTGAAGGAAAACTCCATATTGATTAACTCAAAGAAGGTGAAATTTTGGCTGGGGATTTAAAGCACCTTGTAGAAATCAAAACACAAGCAACGTATCAACCACTATGTACTAGAGGTGGGTGATACCGGGAATTTTGGTATTGATCTGATACCACGTAAATACAGGCCCAGTATTGCCGATATCGATACCGATACTTTTTCACATTTAAGCTTCATAGATCCAAAGGATCCAAAAGACCTAGGATAGAATTTCACCAAACATTGTACGTGACAACAAAATACTTTATTATCACAGTCAACATTTTTGTTTTAAAAAATATCACTCAACACAACTTAAAACAAAATCTCCTGAGGTAGTGGGCTGACAAACCACAATACGAGGTCTGTTAGAAAAGTATCGGACCTTGTTTTTTTGTTCAAAAACCTGATGGATTTGAATCACGTGTGCTTGCATGAGCCAACCTTGAACCTTCGTGCGCATGCGTGATTTTTTCACACCTGTCGATTGCGTCATTTGCTGGCAAGCAGCATTTGTGTGTAGGTCGTGTGTAGTGCGCCTCGTGGGATTTTCATTGCAAGGAAAATGACAGAGCGAGTGGAGTAGTGCTACTGCATCAAATTTTGCCAGAAACTCAGCGACAGCCAGGTGGAAACCATTCGGATGATTCAGACGGCTTTCGGTGATGATGCTCTGGGCATCACACAGATTAAGGAGCGATACAACCGGTTTAAAGATGGCTGCACAACGGTGGAGAGCGAACCACGCTCCGGTCGGCCATCAACATGCCAAAATGACCAGGTCATTGCCAAAGTGAACGCTGTGGTGATGCGGGACCATTGTGTGACTGTCCGAAAAATTGCAGAAGAGGTGGACATCAGCACCTTTTCAGCACATTCCATTGTGAAGATTTGGCCATGAAAAGAGTTGCAGCAAAATCCATGCCGCTGCTGATAGAGCAAAAGTACCTTCGTGTTGAAGCCTCACAGGACATGCTGGACTCCAAAAAATGATGCCCACCTCTTCCGCAATTTCTCAGATAGTCACACGACTGAAAAGTCACTGAAAGCCGTCTGAATCTTCCAAATGGTTTCCACCTGGCTGTCGCTCAGTATCTAGCAAAATTTGATGCGGCGCTGCTCCAGTCGTTCCGCCATTTTCCTTGCAATGAAAATCCGACGAGCGCACTACACACGACCTCACACAAAGGCTGCTTTCCAGCAAATGACGCAATCGACAGGCGTGAAAAAATTCACGCATGCGCACGAAGGTTCAAGGTTGGCTCACGCAAGCACACGTGATTCAAATCCATCAGGTTTTTGAAAAAAATAAAAAGGTCCGATACTTTTCTAACAGACCTCGTACAAGGGTGCGCTGCTCCGTGTTGTGTGACACAGCGCAACGCTGCTCTTACAGACAGAGATAGACTTTGATGACTCTGCGTGCGCAGCAGCCAGTGCATGCGGGAGAGAAAAAAAGCTTGAGTACTTTTTACACGAAGATCTATCCTAATATCGATACCAGCGTTGGTATCGATCCGCCCACCTCTACCATGTACAACAGATGACTCCATTCTCCCATTCGTCTGTGTGCAATACTTGCCTGTTTTTTAAAAATATTTTACAGTCTGCGGTTGTTTAACTCTTTGCTCAACTAACCAGAGATTACGGGTAATTATCAGAGGCTGGAATTCCAGGCTGCACATGATAAGGAAAGTTCAGCATTTGTAGAAGATAAAAGCAGAGACACTCACCAATGAAATGCCAGAGCTTTTATCAGATCATGATATATGTTGTCGAACCTCCCTAATCTGGGTGTACTTGCTTTGAAAAAGCTTTCACACTGTTATATTAACTTCTGTCCTATGTCCTTTCTCACCTTGGAAATGTGAGGGGAATTGTGCTGCTGATTTCAAAAGCAAAAGCTCTTAATCTTAAAGAGAATTAATTTGTCTGTTCGCAATTAGATTCAACTGTGCACTCCAGTGTTTGGTCCAAAGTAGACAAGTCGGTATTAACACACGAGTGAGAGCGTCTATTAAATTTGATTAAAAGTCCATATTAATTGTAGTCAGTTAAAACAGTGTAACAAGATGAATACGCCAAATGTGATCACATTTCTCTGCCCTGCTAACAGCATTGCACTTGGAGAGCAAATGTGGATGAGTGGCTGACTAAATTAAAAAGAGCACATGATGAGGAAGAGCTAATTAATTTGTGGTGAGCTGGAATGCACCAGATCAATCCCCAAAAACAACTTTGTTTTACCTATGCAACATGCCATAGATGTACAGTAGTGTTCAGAATAATAGTAGTGCTATGTGACTAAAAAGATTAATTGAGGTTTTGAGTATATTCTTATTGTTACATGGGAAACAAGGTACCAGTTGATTCAGTAGATTCTCACAAATCCAACAAGACCAAGCATTCATGATATGCACACTCTTAAGGCTATGAAATTGGGCTATTACTAAAAAAAAGTAGAAAAAGGGGGTGTTCACAATAATAGTAGCATCTGTTATTGACGCTACAAACTCAAAACTATTATGTTCAAACTGCTTTTTTAGCAATCCTGTGAATCACTAAACTAGTATTTATTTGTATAACCACAGTTTTTCATGATTTCTTCACATCTGCGAGGCATTAATTTGTTGGATTGGAAACAAGATTTGCTCGTTTACTAGTGTGCTTGGGGTCATTGTCTTGTTGAAACACCCATTTCAAGGGCATGTCCTCTTCAGCATAAGGCAACATGACCTCTTCAAGTATTTTGACATATCCAAACTGATCCATGATACCTGGTATGCGATCTATAGGGTCCAACACAATAGTAGGAGAAACATGCCCATATCATGATGCTTGCACCACCATGCTTTCACTGTCTTCACTGTGAACTGTGGCTTGAATTCAGAGTTTGGGGGTCATCTCACAAACTGCCATGGGCCCTTGTATCCAAAAGAACAATTTTACTCTCATCAGTCCACAAATATCCTCCATTTCTCTTTAGGCCAGTGGATGTAGTCTTTGCAAATTGTAACCTCTTCGCACGTCTTTATTTAACAGAGGGACTTTGCGGGGGATTCTTGCAATAAATTAGCTTCACACAGGCATCTTCTAACTGTCACGCACTTACAGGTAACATCCAGACTGTCTTTGATCATCCTGGAGCTGATCAATGGGTGAGCCTTGCCATTCCTGGTTATTCTATCCATTTTGATGGTTGCTTTCTGTTTTCTTCCACGCGTCTCTGTTTTTTTGTCTATTTTAAAGCATTTGAGATCATTGTAGATGAAACAGCTTATATTTTTCTGCACCTGCGTATAAGTTTTCCCCTCTCCAATCAACTTTTTAATCAAACTACGCTGTTCTTCTGGACAATGTCTTGAATGTCTCATTTTCCTCAACTTTCAAAGAGAAAAGCATGTTCAACAGGTGCTGGCTTCATCCTTACATAGTTGACATCTGATTCACACCTGTTGTTCCACAAAATTGACGAACTCACTGACTGAATGCCACACTACTATTATTGTGAACACCCCCTTTTCTACTTTTTTTTTTACTAATAGCCTGATTTCATAGCCTTAAGAGTGTGCATCTCATGAATGCTTGGTCTTGTTGGATTTGTGAGAATCTACTGGTAACTTGTTTACTCATGTAACAATAAGACATATACTGAAAACCTGGAATAATCTTTTAGTCACATAGCACTACTATTATTATTCTGAACACTACTGTATGTAAACATGATGCCCACATATAGTGCACAAGATAGATTATACAACAGAAAGCACAATTGGAAGTAAAGAACAGATCAAATGTGTCACTGTATATAGTGCCAAAACATTTCATCTTACTGTAAATGTCTCTTAGTCAACATAAAACACTACTTCAGAATGTTTTAAAGCTTTTAAAACACCCATTTTATACATTGTTCCACAAGGCCACATGAAAACACATAACAATGGGAGTTGAAATACACAACAGAAATGAAAAGTGAAACCGGAATTAAAGAGCAGATCAATGTGTGACTGGTGATAGTACCAAAATGTTTTGTCTTACTGCAATTACTGTGAGCTAAGTTGAAACAATGCTTGAAATATTTAGAAACCTTTGAAGTGCCCATTTTGAACATTGTTACAGAGTCTCCATGAAAGGAAGACAAAATACACATCAGAACAGAAAGTAAAAGCTGAATTAAAGAGTAGATATAACTGTGGCTATGTGCTAAAGCATTTCATCTTTCTTAAAATTACTATTAGTTAACTTGAAACACTGCTCTGACAATCTTTTGAAATCACTGAAATGCCAATTTTAAATGTTGTTCCAGAGTCCACAGAAAGACATCATGGTGCAAGCCAAAATATGCAACAGAATGGAAAAGTAAAACCAAAATTTAAGAACAGATAGAACGTATGACTGGGGATGTTGCCAAAACTATTAATCTGTACTGCAATAGCTAACTCAAATGTCATAAAAAGCTCCTATTTTTTGAAGGAGACAAGTAAAATGGAAGAAGAAGAAACTGCTTTCAACTAGAGGTGGGCGGATCGATCCTAATATCGATAATATCGATGCCAACACTGGTATTGATATTGAACGATCCTCGTGTAAAAAGATCGATACGCAAGCTTTTTTCTCTCCTGCACGCACTGACTACTGCGCACACAGATTCATCAAAGTCTCCTCTCTGTCTGTAAGAGCAGCGCTGCGTTGTGTCACACAACATGGATCAGCGCACCCTTGTATTATGGTTTGTCTGCCCTCTACCTCAGGAGATTTTGTTTTAAGTTGTGTTGAATGATATTTTTTTAAACAAAAATATTGATTATGATAATAAAGTATTTTGTTGTCACGTATAATATTTGGCAAAATTCTATCCTAGGTCTTTTGGATCCTTTGGATCTATGAAGCTTAAATATGAAAAAGTATCAGTATCAATATCGACGATACTAGGCCTGTATTTACTTGGTATCGGATCAATACCAAAATTCCCGGTATCGCCCACCTCTAGTTTGAACATTTTGAATCCTTCTTCTTATACTGTAGTTAAATAGCAGATCGCAACTGTTAATACATGTATACCACCACCTACTGTATAGGAGTGTGCAGAGGGTTTGAGCAGAGTGTAATTCCTCTCTAATAAAAAATAATCGATTCTTCTTAGTAATCTAGAGAAAAAGTGTTGGTTTTAAATGAAATTAACAGTGCCATAATATTATCCCTTTCCATTCCTTGTTCTGCCATAACAGCTTCCATTCTACGTCTTGGCTTGCCGTTGTTTCCTGCCACATCAGTCTATATACAGAGTTCATTTTGAACATTGAGCACGTCTGCTTGAAAAGTAACGTATCACTTGCTGAGGTGCCACCTGCTAAACACTAACACCTGCTGGACAGTTCAAGAATGTGCACCCATATCAAATGTTGAATTTCAAATACAAAAGCTATAGTCAGTACAGGGTCTGTTTGTGCAATAACACGAATGTTGCTTGTCTTAGATGTGTGTCTGCAAAATAATAAAATTGAGAGTCTGTAATCAGCACAAAGAAAACAGAGTTCATAACACATCACGATGTAACAATATGCACAAGATTATAAAACTCAGCTCACAGGATATTACAGCTGATGCAAACCTCCACCACTGCAGCGACAGAGCGATTACACATCTCCCTGACAACTGCACCACACCTGCAGGGGGATGTGGAGCCTTTTGCAATGCACCAATCTCCAGCGTCATATATTTTCATTCTAGATTACTGTTCATACAGCAGTGTCTGAGAGGCTGACTCTCACAAGGCTTCAGCAAGATCATGTGGAATGTGACCTTTGACTTCACACGAACATCATGAACACACTTAGACACTGACAGCAGAGACAGCACCAGTGCCGTCTGCTGTGACATTTACAATTGACAACCTTGTATACTTCTGTTGTGATGGTTAATTGCTTTTCTAACCCTATGACAGTCATGTTTTGAATAATGAGAATGTAAAGAGGGAGAGAAAAGTGTTTGTGTGTCAGTTTCTATTATTTTGTTCACTGAGATTATTTGTGCCTGACAGCTAAATGTCATTATTACATGTCTATAACACAACTAGAATGGCATATTTTCCAACACTTTCAATAACCAACATGAAGTTTAAAGGAATATACAGACCATTTTTGCGCATTTCTTATTGTTACATGGGAAACAAGGTACCAGTAGATTCAGTAGATTCTCACAAAACCAACAAGACCAAGCATTCATGATATGCACACTCTTAAGGCTATGAAATTGGGCTATTAGTAAAAAAAGGTAGAAAAGGGGGTGTTCACAATAATAGTAGCATCTGGTGTCGTGGTCACTGGTGCCAGACAAACTGGTCTGAGATTTTTAGAAACTGTTGATCAACTGGGATTTTCACGGACAACCATCTCTAGAGTTTACAAAGAATGGTCCCAAAAAGAAAAGATATCTAGTGAGTGGTAGTTGTGTGGATGAAAATGCCTTGTTGATGTCAGATATCACAGGAGAATGGGCAGACTGGTTGAATGGGCGACTGCGTGATGCCATCATGTCATGTCAATACAGACCAACATCTCTGAGAAATGTTTCCAATACCATGTTGAATCTATGCCATGAAGAATTTTGGCAGTTCTGAAGGCATAAGGGGATCCAACCCAGTACTAGGAAGGTGTACCTAATAAAGTAGCCGATGAGTATCCATTCTTTAATTCTGATTTTACGTTCCCATTCTGCTGTATCAAGCATCCCCTATTTAGCCAGAGTGGACACCAAGTTTCTCCTCACGACTACTAGCTTAACATTTTAGGTGAGACTCACATGCAGGCAGGTGTTTCATCCAGTGGAATATTAAACAGAAGAAATAAATCAGTCTGATATAGGCCCTGAGGCCCTTTGGAGCTGCTGGTTATCCCCAGATTTCAGAGCATGAAACAAATGACAGTCTATAACTCCCTCTGGATGTGATGCCAGTTTGACGCAAGTTCCTTCCGTAGCCAAGGCTGGCACCCATTTACAGCTGGGTGGTAGAGGTGTAACAATACACTAGCCCCACAATATGATATGTATAATGATCCAAAATCATATCACTATTCCCACTAGGTACATAGAAACCAATCTGGTGAATGTTTAACGAAACAAATTATTTTCTCTTTGTAAATTTTATAAATCATTCATGATTCTTCTGCAAGAGATTCTTATTTCTTCTGTGCATTAGCTGACTTCTCATGGTATCACAATACTAATTTTAAAAAATACAATTTGATACATGTTTCACAATACAATTATCACGATGTATTGTTACACACCTTCTGGGTGGACCGGTACAGTGCAGATCGGTAGCCCAACTCCTTATTCTGCTGTGTTCCCTGCTCTATGATATTGCACAGGCAATATAAAATTGGGTTTGTTTCATCAATTAATCATCATGTACTCTTTTAATTTGGTGAGATACAATATTATAGCATTTATTGTTATTGATTTATGGATTAGACAATGCTGGATGGACTAACCCACTCGTCAAAATTTTTCTTGTACAAACCCCAGGTTGTTATGAGCTCAGGGAATATAGGACTTTCTCAAAGTTGGATGATTTTAGTATTATGTGCAATAAAAAGTATGTCAGGGAGTGTTGTTGTTCACAATAAATTGACAACAGAGGAAGTGATGGCTTAAAGGTAAGAGAAATTTGTTTTTCACCAGATGGTCATATGTTCAATCCCCAAAACAGACATGAAAACATGGGTGAGGAAGGTGAAAGACCACCACTTGCCTCATCCTCATTGCCATCACTAAAGTGCCTTTGAATGATATCTTTAATTCCTAAGTGGATCCGGTGTGCTGATGAGCATCTTATATTTACCATGTGAATAGATGAATTCATCATTCTGAAGCACTTTTAAGCATCTGCCTGACATGTAAACTCAGGTGTAATCACATCAAAACTGTCAATGCATAAGGAAAAAAAAAAAAAAAATTATATATATATACACAGTGGTGGGCACAGCTAACCAAAAAGGTAGCTTCGATAACCATTAATCCGATAGCTGAAAAGTTATCTTTTATGATGCTAAACCGTTAAACTGCTAAAAAAATGTATAATGTATCTTTATTACAGATAACCATAACTTTTATTCGGACAAGGCCACATCAGATTACACTGTCCGCTTCTGATAAACAGTTTCACTTTAAGCACCGCGGGAGCTTCTGGGTAAATTCAAGGATCACTTTGCTCACTTTACCAGCAAAAAAATGTTAGCGGACTGAAAGTTATTGGATGATAATTGATCCAGTGATGGTTTTAAAACTTATCTGAAAAGCTAATCCGCTCACAAAAACATTAGCTTCAATAATTATCGGTTATCGGATTAGCTGAACAGTGCCGACCAGTGTGTGTGTGTGTGTGTGTATATATATATATATATATATATATATATATATATATATATATATATATATATTATAATAGCAAAGTGGCCTCTGTGTGTGTGTGTGTGTGTGTGTGCACATGCTTATGGCTTTGATCACGCAAAAGCCAGGCAGAGCTGAGATTTGCCATTTGGCATGCTTATGTATTTTGGGTCAAGGATGAATGCTGCAAAAACGGAAAGTTGATAGGAAAATATGTTTGGAGAAATTACCAATTTTAGCCAACCAATAAACAATGGATGCTCTGCAGCAATGCACAATGGGAATTTGAGGTTTTGAGGTTTTAAATGTTGTTATTGTGGTTGATGTTAGTTAAATAGTGCTGTTAGTGTTATTGTTTTTTTCATTTTTTTAGCTCAGTTGGTTTAGTCAGTTTAGATAAGTCTTATGTTGCTCTTTACCATGAGTGACTTAAGTTTCATGTTTGTACCATGAGTGAAATGTGTAGTGGTTTTAATGTCTTCAGCCACTGTGTTTGGTTGTCAAATTAAAAACACCTGCTAACAACAGCTGTGCATGCGTGCAACTTCAACCACAGAGAAACTGTGGACAGCTGATATTTGCAGTTTGGTATGCTTATGTATTTTTGGTCAAGGATGAATACTGCAAAAACGGAACAATGGATGTTCTGGACTCACACGCCATTCCAGCAGGGGGTAGTTACCCTTACCAAAAAGTAGTATATGCAAGTATGTTTCAAGTATACTTCTAGTTTACTTTTTATATACTTATCAGTACTATTTTTTGGTAAGGGTAGTCATCTTTAAAATTAAAAGCGTGAGTGATTTTAAGTTCAATGTAAGTACATAATCTAATTGTAAATATGTTACAAATACATGGATGACACAAGAAACTGAAAACACTTATTTCCATTGTGGTCCACTTAAAATCAAATGACAAAATAGAAGTAGAAATATAATAATAATAGTGTGTATATGATAACAAGAACCTAAAGCATTTATAAATACATTAAGACAGTAAATTGACATAAAAAATGTACATAATTAACATGAAATAAATGCTTGAGTTCCTCCTCTAAATATTAAGGTTTAAGGTTCGAAAAACATTCTTGACTTACACGTCATTCCAACTCATGATACAAACTTTGCTTAATTTATAACCACCCTTACCACAAAAATGTCAGCTACCTATTTTATTAACACTACCCAATCTGGAGCCCCCTGGATCCCCACGGGCAACACGCTAGTAAACATCTTTGCTTTCACTCGCTGCATTTTACATGCCAAAACCTCCGAATGAAGGAGAAGTGGCATCATACACACGCCTTTGCATCAGCTCTCTAGTTCTTTATGAAACTCAGCAAAGAACAGAAAATCCATTAGCATACATTAAACGTGTAACTCAAACAATCCTTTTGAGTTATGAAGCAAAATATTATGCTGGTTGGAGTAACGAGTGTTTGATGTGACCCCCCGCTGAGAAAAAAGTCCTGCACTTGATTTACAAAACAATTACAGGACACGTTATTGGCCACGGCTGCTGCCTCTTATGACATTTCAAGCCCAAGCAAGCCAAGCCCCCTCGGGAGCGCCCATGTCTGAACCACATCCGAGTGAGTAAGAGCAGCTCCAGACACTGATGTACTCAGGGCCCTGCCTACTTCTCCACACCAACCCCACCATGTCATCGCGGCCAGGGCCACTCACTGAGCGGTAATTACTTCAGGCTGACACACAACAAGGGAGATGCCTTCAAGTAAACACAGTCTCGATTCTGGCCCGGCTCGCTTCAAAGCTGGAGCGTGCTGATAACAAAACAGGCCCCGGAGAGACCGCTCTGCCCTCCTGTGGAGATGGTGGCCGGGACCCAGGGAGGGGGCTGATAGCGGTGGTGTAAGAGACAGGAGGTGTGAAGTGTCTTTTGACAGCACAGCACCTGCTGCGCTTTCGCCACCATGTAGCCGTTGCCATTTGTCTACACAGTGACAGTGAGTTGGGGCGATTAGCTGAAAGGGGGTTGCACCAGAAGTCATGGAGGTGGGAGGGTGAAGGCGGGGGATGTTGTTGTTTGATCAGACACACCTTCTGTCACTCCCGTGGAACATTCCGTCCGCCTGTGGCAAGTAACGCCGCTTTTATGAGGCGATGATGCGTCCGCCCCTGCAGACCCTCCACACACCTCCATTCCTGCGTTCGCTGGCGCGTGTTGCGTCTATGATATCACCAGTGATCTCAAACCCGGTATTGGTGTTGCTTTGGTCACACAGGCCTAAATTAGTGTTAATCTCAGCGTCATTAGCGTTATCTCCTAATGCAATCCAAATGGTGCTCGTCCTTTAAAGTCACGCTTTATCCCACATCAGGCAGGGGTCTACCCAGTCTCTTATCAGCGCTGGCGGCCTTCTCTGCGGTTCGCGACACAGCTGGATCAGGACTCCTGTGATCAGTCCGCTAGAATGAAAGCCTCGGGTGCAGACCAGGTCAGCTTGGAAAATACACAAAAGTCTGCGGTGAAGGTGGAGGAATGCGCCAGCGACAGGAGACATTTATGGCAGGGAAGAGTGCGACTTCTAGCTCGGAAAGACAAACAGATCCCGTCTCTCAGAGGGCAGTTGTGATGTGCTTCTCACAAGTCTCATAATTGCAAAAATGTCACTCAGAAGAGGCACTCGGCAGCTTGGCAGGTGACGCTCGAAATCTTAAGAGCGCCGGCATATTTCTGACTTCTGTTGGAAACAAGTGGAAGATGGAAATGCTGAGTTTTGTCCAGCATTTAAAAAAACAAAGAAATGGATAAAAGTGTCGACATTCCCAGAGGAGATCTCACTTCATAGCAGACAGTTTTGTTGCCTACTGTTGTAAACAGGGCTGCATCCATTCTGTCCCAGTGATCACAGAAAAAAATATCACCGGGGGAGGCGAAGATCAGTGACTGTTTTCAGAATGACTGATGATTTTATACCGTTTTACTTATGTATGATAGCAACATTTTGCAGTGCATATCCTTTCAAAGCGCACAAGCTCTGGGGGTGGGGGTTCATCACTGCATGTGAGAGAACATCAAAACATCATAGTGCAATTTGTGTGCTGTGAACATTAAGCAGAAGCATCTCATGAAACCTGCAGTGCACAGCTCACTGTGTCACAAAGGACCCCTCGACCCCCCCCACATCCCAAGCACATGTCCCTCTGAGAATTTCACCCCATAACTCCACCAGAAAATTACCATTTGCCACCCATGATTACAACCCTAAATCAGAAAACGTTGGGCTGCGAGCTGAAAATGGAAGTGATTTCATTACAGACAGCACAAACCCAAGATATCTCATATTTTGTGTGGTCGTCTTTATTTAATTTGTTAATTAGACATTTTTTTTCCTGCATTTCAGCATCACGGGTGTTTCTGCAACTGGCATGCGGAGGAGATGAAGTAATGGAGGAGGAGGTGTACACTGGACTGTATATAACTGTTTAACTGCAACATTTCTGTGGCTGAATGTTCTGACAATTATTTGTTGTCTTTTTGTTAGTATGGCCGTAGCAGATGGTCACCCCGCTGGGGACGCCCACTCCACCCCATCGGCTGAGGACATGGAGACGTGTGCGTCGCTGCAGAAATATGCGAATCTCTGCAGCAGTTTGACACTTTCTCCACATTTAACACCCCCCCAACCACACACACACACACACACACACACACACACACACACACACACACACACACACACACACACACACACACACACACACACACACACACACACACACACACACACACACACACACACACACACAAAACAAAGAAATTAAACAATAAGTAACACATCTTTGATAGCAGTAGTTGTGGGTTGATCAGTCCATGGACTTTGCTGGTGAAGAAAGGTGTACTATTAAGTTCACTGTAAAGAAAAGACAGTTTTGGTCAAACATGGATGTCGGTGCAGCGGTAATAGCAGAGTATTGTTTGTGTGTGTTTGTGGACAAGATAACTCAAAAACGGCTGGACAGATTTCTTTTAAACTTGGTGGGAATCTTACGTGGATGAATATCTGGAGACAATTAGACTTTGGATGAGCATGGTCAAAGGTCAAATTCAATGTCAAAGAAAATATTATGCAAAAAACCCCAACCCAGACTCACGGCATGTCGTAATTCAGCAGCATGAAATATACATTGTTTGTCTGTTTGTTTAACTGTCAGCAGAATAACTCACAAAAAATTTGGTGAGCAGACATATATTGTTCCGGGAAATGAGTGAATTTTGGAGTTCATCTGGAATATAGTTTGGAACTGAGGTCCAGGAATGTTGAGTGTGGCATCATTTAACTCAAAAACTAGTGAGAGGACGTTGATCAAATGTGGTGAGCAGATGGATAATGTCGTAGAAAAGAGGCATAAGCTTTCTAAGTGCCTTCTAGTTTTTAATAGTTTTCCTTCATCACACAAGTAAATTGAGAGAAGAAAAACAGAAAGAAACATTCTTTTATGTTCTTATTTCTTGTCTTTGTGGTTGAGCGTTTACAGTGCGATGTTGTTGATACTTGTGTTGTCCGTTTCCACATGTCACAGCAATGAAAATGCAGATTATGGATGTGAGGTGTTGCTGCCATGAGCTCCGTTGTGCAGGAGAAGCTCCTGTGGACACTCCCATCCTGTCGAGACTTGTCAGCACGACACAATACCCCGAGTCTGAATAATGTGGCCGCCAACTCACTTATTCAAGCACCTTTTGTTTGCACTCCATACTCACCTTTTCCCTCCTCCGATGATCAGATAACAAGAAGACAGAAGAAAAAAAAAAAGAGGATCCAAAGCATCTCCAGTGATGCGGTTTGCTCTTCCTGAAGGTCTCTGAGCTGAATGTTGGAGGGTTTGTCGGTGATTTCATCCTGCATCAGGCTGCCGGATGATTATGTCCATCCGTGAAACCTAGAAATTCCTCAAAGTCGTGATATTAAAGCAGTGAATATGATGTGGATTGTGCTTAATACCACTCAGAGGCCCAGTGTCATGGCAAACTCCAGGGTGGGCCTTTCTCAAGGCCCCCGGAGTATTCTGTTTCACTATTTACTCGCACGTTAAAGCGAGGTCACGCTGTAACGTGTGTCTCCCGACAGCTGTTCTTTGATGTCAGTACCTGGGATTGGACGTGGGGGGAACATTCTTACGAGACCATCACACGAGTTTGATCTGGTGAAACGCTTCAAAAGCTTTCACTGTGAGGACCCTATTTCATCACCTCCCCGTCCAAATCAATGCATTTCAAAACCTTTAATAGTCCTCCCCACTCGATTTTCAGCTATTTGGATAAGTGGCACAGTGCTGCAGCCGTGCACAATATGCATCTCTCATGTTTTGCATCTCTGATATGTTTTGCTGTTTCAATGAGGCTGTTCACGCCGTCGCGGCGGAGTGTAAAACCAGTTAGGAACGGCTGGTGGCCAGGCGGCTTTTTGCAGCCCCGATTCATCATAATTAGGTCAGTGACTCGGTCTGCTGGTCTCTCAGGGATGATCTCACAAATACACACTGTGCACAGTCACTGCTCAGACATACACTGGGTTTAAAATACTAATTCTTACTTATCCACACAGTTATCATTTCCTTATTATCTGTGTTTGCCTACTGCTCCATCATTAGTACAGATTCAATGGGTGACTGACCACAGATAATGGTTTTTACCATCACCTCATTGCCAAGCTTCAAGAAAAGTGCTATGTAATAACTGCATATTTATCCTGCACGTCGGCAAAGCAGCAGTAGCAGGGTATTGTTTTCACTGGTGTGTCTGTGTGCCTGCAGACAAGATAATTCAAGAATGGTGGGACAGATTTACTTCAGATTTGGAGGGAATAATACCTTGGTTTTGTAGTAGTTTGGTCAAGAAAGGTCAAGAAAAATCACCTTTTTTTGTATATCTCAATAACCAAGAAGCCTAGATGGGTCAAACATGGGAATATTTTGTTGTACACCCCCTCCCCCAATACAAAAAGAATAAAGACTATTCTATTCTATAGTACTTGAATAGCTACCAAGATACCAATAGCTACCAATTGCGGAGTACACTCAAAAAATGGCTTATTGGATGAACTCAGTTCAATTATGTGCAGGATTTCCATCTAATAAATATATCTAGCCTCAACTCAAATCAAACCCATCCATGCAAGATAATGTAATTTAATTTAATTGGGACTACATATATTTATTAGATGGAAATCCAATCCAATGAGTCAGTTTTTGAGTGTATCACTCAAACAGATGACTCATTGGATGAACTCAATTCATTTATGTGCAGGATTTCCATCTAATAAATATTTGTAGCCTCAACTCAAATAAAACCCATCCATGCAAGATAATGTAATTTAATTTAGTTGGGACTACATATATTTATTAGATGGAATCCAATCCAATGAGTCAGTTTTTAAGTGTATCACTCAAACAAATGACTACTTATATTTATTAGATGGAAATCCTGCTCACAGTTGACTTGAGTTCATCCATTGCATCTATTTTTAAGTGTAGTTTAGTCAAAGAAAGGTCAAGGAAAACATGGTCAAACACATCAACAACCAAGAAGCCTATAGATGATCTTTAGATCATCCTTCCAGATTACTTCCTTGGTGATATATTTTTGAACAATGTTTTCTTTAACATTGAATTTGACCTTTGACCATGCTCTTCCAAAATCTAATCATCTCCACATATCCAGTTGCATCACTACTCTTAGCTTCATAGTTGAGTAGAGCAGAGAAGGGTTTTCTTTCACCAAAACAGATCAAATCCAGGCTTGCATCTCAGATGTACCTTCTGGCAATTTGTATTAAGAACAGGGGTATGTAAACTTTGGATCAGGTTCATTTGGGTAGTTTCTGTTGTCATTATGATTTGAAAAGAGTAAACACTGTTGTTTGCCAATCAATGGCTTCACCCAACCACTAACCATGAGTAAAAAAAAAGTTTTTGTGTTATTGTTCATATTCTTTGAAAAATGGCCAAAAAAAAAAAAAAAAATCTGCCAGGGTATGTAAACCTTTGAGCACAACTGTATATATGCTCATACAGCTGAGGGTATTTTAGCATTGCATTATATTTTCTCCTTTGAATAATACTTTCTGCTGCTGAAAAACCTTGAAGGTCAAAACAGAGTCATGCAGCATTTTATTTTGTATGGCTGGAACCTTTTAACCCCAGCAGATGAGAAGAAAATTTGAAATACTTTCAGATTGCTGGAAAACATCTGAGACATCCTATTCCTGAGGAGGTCAGGAGGAAAGCAGTTATTTAGTGTTTCAAGGTTGTTTTGATTATTGTGATACGGATCATCCAGGAAGTATTCACAGCTCTTCACTTTTTCCACATTTTGTTGTGTTACAGTCTTATTCCAAAATGGAGTAAATTTTTCTCTTAAAATTGTAGTCACAACACCCCATAATGACAACATGAAAAAAGTTTTTTTTTAAATTTTTGCAAATTTATTAAAAAATAAAAGACTAAGAAATCACACATCACATCCTTTGCTCAAAACTTTGTTGATGCACCTTTGGCAGCAATTACAGCCTCATGTCTTCTTGAATATGATGCCACAAGCTTGGTGCACCTATCTTTGGGCAGTTTTGCCCATTGCTCTTTGCAGCACCTCTCAAGCTCCAATAGGTTGGATGGGGAGCATCGGTGCACAGTCATTTTCAGATCTCTCCAGAGATGTTCAATCAGATTCTGGTCTGGGCTCTGGCTGGGCCACTCAAGGACATTCACAGGGTTGTCCTGAAGCCACTCTTTTGATATCTTGGCTGTGTGCTTAGGATTATTTTCCTGCTGAAACATGAACCGGCACCCCAGTCTGGGGTGCTCTGGATCAGGTTTTCATCCTGGATGTCTCTGTACATTGCAACATTTATCTTTCCCTCAATCCTGATTAGTCTCCCAGTTCGTGCCACTGAAAAACATCCCCACAGCATGATGTTGCCACCTCCATGCTTCACTGTAGGGATGGTGCCTGGTTTCCTCCAAACATGACACCTGCCATTCACACCAAAGAGTTCAATCTTTGTCTCATCAGACCAGAGAATGTTGTTTCTCATGGTATGAGAGTCCTTCAGGTGCCTTTTGGCAAACTCCAGGCAGGCTGCCATGTGCCTTTACTAAGGAGTGGCTTCCATCTGGACACTCTACCATACAGGCCTGATTGGTGGATTGCTGCAGAGATGGTCGTCCTTCTGGAAGGTTCGCTCTCTCCACAGAGGAATGCTGGAGCTCTGACAGAGTGACCATCAGGTTCTTGCTCATCTCCCGGACTAAAGCCTTTTTACCCTGATCGCTCAGTTTAGACAGGGGGCCAGCTCCAGGAAGAGTCCTGGTGGATCTAAACTCCTTCAATTTATGGATGATGGAGGCCACTGTGCTCATTTGGATCTTCAAAACAGTAGAAATGTTCTGTAGCCTTCACCAGATTTGTGACTTGAGACAATCCTGTCTCGGAGGTCTACAGACAATTCCTTTGACTTCATGCTTGGTTTGTGCTCTGACATGCACTGTCAACTGTGGGACTTTATATGTAGACAGGTTTGTGTCATGTCCAATCATCTGAATTTACCCCGCGTGGAGTCCATTTAAGCTGTAGAAACATCTGAAGGATGATCAGTGGAAACAGGATGCACCTGAGCTCTATTTTGAGCTTCATGGCAAAGGCTGTGAATACTTATGTACATGTGATTTCTTAGTTTTTTGTTTTTCATAAGTCTTTTCATAGATTTTTCATAATTTCATAAATCTGCAAAAAACTAGGATCGATTATTTTCTCTTGGATGCCAAGTTAATGCCTTATGTTGTCAACACAAAATATCATAATATTGTCATTTCAGACCATTGTCCTGTTACATGTACTCTGAATATCCAAAACGCAGTCAGACCACAACAGTCATGGAGACTGCACCCACTATTATTAGGCAATAAGGATTTTCTTGATTATTTGAAGGCACAAATCTCTTTGTATTTTGACATCAATGACAACCCAGACACCTCACCTGCTGTGCTCTGGGAAGCTTTCCAAGCCCATTTAAGAGGTGTTATTATATCCTTTGAAACGGCTAGAAGAAAGAGAAATAGGGCTAAATTGACTGAACTGGAGAAACAAATTAAAGATTTAGACGAGGAGAATGCCCGAACGCCTTCCACAGTTTTGTATAAAAAATTCTATCCTTGAAATATGAATACAACAATTTAATGTCAGCAAAAATTAGTAGGGCTTTCTGTACACTAGGCAGAAATATTTCGAACTGGGTGATAAACCACACAAAATATTGGCTAGACAACTTAGGAAACAGGAACAGGATCGTACAATACGCAAAATTACAAATAGGGGTGAAAGCCTGACTAACCCTAGAGATATCAACGATCAGTTTTTTCAGTTTTATCAAAACCTATATGCTACACAGAATGTAGAGCATGACTCCATGAAAAAATTCTTAGATAAATGTACTTTTCCAAATTTGGAGGAGAAAGAATTGACCTCACTGAACTCAGAAATAACAGTAGAAGAAATCAAGAGTGCAATTGCCTCAACTAAACAACAGAGCTCCTGGGCCGGACGGTATTCCTAGCGAATTTTATAAAAAATTTAGTGAAACTCTCTGTCCATATTTGCATAAAACATTCACTCAAGCTTTACTTGATAAAGCCTTTCCCCCTACTCTTACAGAAGCAGTTATAACAGTTATTTATAAGAAAGGCAGGAATGCTGAAGAAGTGGGTTCCTATCGCCCCATCTCTCTTTTAAATTTGGATGGAAAAATTTTTTCTAAAATACTTGCCAATAGACTAAGCCCCCTCCTGTCACGGTTAATACATTCGGACCAGACTGGATTCATACCTCAGAGAAATTCATTCTTTAATCTCAGACATCTATTCAACATAATTTATTCTCCAAGTAGGCCTAGGGAGGAGCTAGTAGTTTTGTCACTTGACGCTGAAAAAGCATTTGACCAGATTGAATGGTTGTATTTGTTTGAAATATTGGAAAGGTTTCAATTAGGTCAAAATTTTATATCAATGGTCAAATTACTCTACACTAACCCACAGGCCCGGGTCCTCACCAATCAGATTCTGTCACCACATTTTCGTTTACACGGGGGGACAAAACAGGGTCGCCCCCTGTCCCCGCTGATATTCGCTCTGGCAATAGAGCCCCTGGTTAAAAGTATCCGCAAAGACCCTACTATCTTTGGCTATGAAACTAACAAAACCTGTAATAAAATTTCTCTTTATGCTGACGATATTTTGTTATATATCACCAACCCTGAGCAATCTCTACCTGCCATTTTAGAAAATATCAAGCTATTTGGGTCCTTTTCCGGATACAGGATAAATCTGAATAAAAGTGAACTTATGCCCGTACATGTGAATAATACATCCTGGTTACATAATCTACCTTTCAAAATAGCCCATGAGAAGTTCACATATCTGGGAATACAGGTGACAAGGTGCTACTCTTCCTTATTAAAATTTAACTATCAACCTTTACTATCCGAGCTTAAACTAAATATACAATTATGGAATATGCTTCCCATTTCACTTATAGGCAGAGTTAATGCTATAAAAATGATAGTTTTGCCCAAGTTCTTATATCTGTTTCAAAACCTTCCTGTATTTCTTCCTAAATCATATTTCAAGAAATTATATTCGCTTGTTTTGCCTTTTTTGTGGAATAATAAGACACATAGATGTGCCAGGAAACACCTTTACAAGTTTAAGAGGGATGGGGGTCTGGCATAACTTTCTACTCTATTATGGGGCCTCACACATAAAATTCATGACATATCGGTTGGCTGACATTAGTGAACCTCCTACGTGGTTGCAATTGGAACAGGAAGCATGTCAGCCTTAATGTGTTGGAGCTATACTGCTATCCCCTGTGACAATTGATAAATCTATATATAATAACAATGTGGTAGTTCACAACACCATACATATTTATAAGCAGATTAAACAACATTTCAAACTGAAGCATTTGTCCCCTGTCATGCCTATCGCAGACAATCCAGCCTTTAAACCATCAACCCTGGACATTACATTTAAAACTTGGAGGCAGGTGGGACTTTGTAAAATAGGTGACTTGTACTGAGAGGGGGTCTTTGCTTCTTTTAAACAGATACAAGAGATATATAAACTACCAGGGAAAGACTTTTTCAGATATCTGCAGATAAGAGATTTCATCAGGAAATTTGTACAGAGCTTTGAAAGTCTTAGCAGTTCTTGCTTTGATGATTGCCTTCAACTTTCACCTAGTACAGAGAGATTTATTTCTTGTACATATGGAAATCTGATGTCAGTGACCCCCACAAATTCATACCTTAATAAATCTAAATGGGCAGAGGAGTTGAATATTCAAATCACTGATGAACAATGGGAAGAAAGCTTGGCAAATATTCACAAGTGCTCTTACAATGTAAGACACTGTTTGATTCAGTTCAAAACCTTACATCGTTTACACTACTCTAAAGATAGGTTAGATAAAATCTATCCCAATATCTCTCCTATCTGTGAGAAATGTGCCATAGATGTTGTTACATTAAGCCACAGTTTTATTCTCTGCTCTAAAGTTCAGAAGTATTGGACTGACATCTTTGACCATATGGCTTAGATCCTCCATATCCATATAAAACCTGACCATTTATTAATTATCTTGGGCATCTATGATAATATTGTGGGACTAAACAACACACAGAAATGTTTTATATCATATTGCATAATTATTGCTAAGAAACTTATTCTGACCCATTGGAAAAACAGTGATGCCCCTCCTCTAAAACTGTGGCTTAATGACCTTGTAAATACATTACATCTGGAAAAAATATGGTATAATCTTTCTGACAGGCTCTCTCTGTTTGACAAAATATGGACACCTCTCTCTACATTTCTGCAGTCATAAAAAGTATTATTGGACTTGTGGTCTTTATCATTTCATCATTTATCATCATAACAACAGTTGGGCTGGGGGGGGGGGGGTGAGTAGGTATCAGGTTTCTTGTGTTATTTTATGTTAAGTGCTATGTTTTTTCTTCATTTGTTGTCTTTATAATATAAAAAATGAGCAATTTCTGTATATCACTGTAACAAATGTATCTTACAGTCTGCTCAATAAAATGAATAAATAAATAAATCTGCAAAAAAAAATGTTTTTCACATTATCATTATGGGGTACTGGGTGCAGAATTTTGAGGAAAATATGAATTTCATCCATTTGGGAATAAGGCTGTAACATAACAAAATGTGGAAAAGTGCAGCATTGTGTATACTTTCCGGATGCAGGAGATAAAGCTATATATCATCACTACATAAATGAAATGTGTTTGCAAATGATATACCACCAGGGATAAAATCAGAAGAGTCACAGTTGGATGCAATCCAATCACTCTGGTCAGGCACAATCAGGTGCCTGGGGACCAGCACCAAGTTGAGCGGGGATGCTGTGGTTTAGTGGAAGGAATATTTCACATGATGTATTTTGTGATAATAGGAGGAAACGTATGTAGACATGGAGAGAACATGCAAATGTCGCATAGAAAGGAAACAAGTATTGGTTGATTGAACCTAGGACCTTCTTGCTGACATGAAACCATGCTAACCACCATGGCTACCCTTAGTATGTCTGACATACTAAGGGTAGGCATGGTGGTTAGCATACTATACACATACTATACATACTATGTATAGCTCAAGTCAGCTTTACTACAAAGTCTCAGGAAGCACCTTAATACCATAATACATTAAACTAATGTACAGAATATTAGAACAGTCTCTGGGGTTGGTCACGGCAGAGCTTAGAGGTATTATTATTTCAAATCCTGCCGTTGGAAAACGCAGGGACAGAGCCTACTCCTGCGTAGAGGACAAGGACCAAATGGTGGTGACGGGGTGGGAGAGGGAGCGTCTGCTTGATGATCTGTATACAGTGAGAGGTGAGTGAGAACTTTGATGTTTTACAGAATGTGTGTTTCCTTTTGGTTGGGAGTTAATGGCTAACAGGAGACCCCTGCTTCTGTTTAGATATTACAGCTGCTGTTAAACTGATTTTGAATGAAAACTTAAAATCTGAGTCTTCTGGTAGAATTAAAGCTACATTTCTGGGAGCATGTGTTGATGCTGTGCATGATGGCACCCACCACACAGACAGACAACTAGTCCATCCCAACCACCCGACAGTAGCCACCTATCTGCCATCTTGGCCTTTTCAAGCTGCTGGGGTCCTCATCGAGGCACCTGCATGCTGGATCATGTGTAGAGAAGCACGCCACACGGCCACAATATACAATCCCGTTCCCTCATAATGCAAGTGATAGTCCATATCTGAGTCACGCAACTATTTGTTTGACACAAAGTCATTCCAGAGGTACAGAAGGATCCTCCGCCGAGACCTAGTACCAAAGGCATGTACCCATCACCTTAGACTCCTCAATCATCCAGTAAGACAGGAATCACCAGGACGCTAAATTCTTAGATCTGCATTCCACCCAGTTACTTCATGGCTGCATGAGCTCTTCCCAGTCATCTCTCAGTCTCAAAAGCCAATGACTCAAAGACATGAATCTCACTACAAGTTCAGGATTGTCACAAACCAGACACTCCGACTCCTCATTCAGCTCCTAAATGCTGCAGTCAGGGTATTCTTTGATGCCATAAAGTTCACAACATCATCTGCAAAGTCAAGATCACTAAAATTTCCTCACCAACAAAGACATCCAACATCCTCCACAACAAACATACATTTGCAGTTCATGCAACCATTGAACAGAGTCAGAGCCAGAACACATCCCTGTGGCACACCATAATTTACTGGGTAGACGTCAGAGACTCTGCCTACTCTCTGCACAGTGCTCACAGTACCTGTGTATATCCTGGCTATGATGTCCAGCATGTATTTTAAAAAACCATGCAATAGTACTGATCTGCACATGTGACGTATTTGCCCTTGACAAAGATGACTTTCCATTGGTGTCAGAGAAGTTTCAGTTTTAAGAGTAAGGAGATTAATCAGTCAAGTGCAGTGCAGGTAGTAGCAATGTGCTCATGGCCTTCAATTTAAATTGGATGATCAATGGTGTCAAGAGCAGCTCAGAGTTGTAAAAGGATTAAAATTGAGCAATTTGCTGCAGCCACTATTCAAAGAATGTCATCAGCATGATTCTAAATAAAAGTGTGACATTACATCAAGTAGTTAATTCCCCGCACCGCTTTGTGAAGCTAACAACCGTATAGTCATCCCTGTCAGGAAGTGATTCTATAACGCTGACAAAAATCCAACTTCACCTTCTGCTCAGACAGAGGGGAGACTTTGTGAAAACATTGCTTGCTTGAATGGCCTCCTATCCTCATGGGATCTCATTGAAAAAGGGATTCTTGGAGAGCCGTGTGTTCAAGGAGATACAATCCACATTAACTGACATGTCACAAATCATATGGTCATACGTCAGTCACTTTTTCAAGGTTTCAGATCTGTGCACAACACAGGAGTTTATGATTGTCTCAGATCATATTGACAGCATTATATACATAGTTGGTGGTGGTGGGAGGAGCATCCCTTTGGGTTTTCAAGGTTTTATGATGAATTCAAATCTCAGAGACTAGGCAGGAATATAGAAGACTGTGTGATTAAGAGTTCAGTGGGCATTAAAGAAAATAAGCACCTTGGAGCTGACAAGTCACCTAGGAGGCTGATCAACCACACAAGATCAAGTTCAATCAAGTCTGTGAGCACGTGCAGGTGCCATGCCATGGAATCAGCCTGGGCGTACATCTCAAAAGTAACATCCATCTGCCAGGTGTCCATCTGGTTTTCCTAGTTCCATGAGGTGCTCAACACTGAGGTATCTTAGAACTAGATCATGAACTAGACACAAGCCACATGGCCGTGGATGTTGAGGAGACCCAACTCAACCCATTTGGACTCAAGGCCAAAGTGTCAAAATCACTTGATCGGTCACTGGCAAAAAATGACTGGAAACAGAATTTCAAATCTGGACTTGAACATATCTAACTTATCTGTGAGTACTATGTGGACAGTTCATAATATTTTGTCATTGTCCTCAGTGTAGTAACACAGTCCAGGATCATAGGGATTAAATGTCTCGTGGATCTGTTGGACAGAAACACTTCTCCATGAGTGTTATGTTTTATTGTGACATTCCAAACAGGGTTAAACACTTATAATAATTCAGCTCAAAGCTTACATTTCTATTCATCACAATCCAAAGTCTCAAGATCAGTGGACTGAAATATTAAATATTAATTTAATGCTTTGATCTTGATTACTGAACTTAGGTCTGAAATTGATAAAGGTAAGTCCCTTCAGTTGCTCCCTTGTTTGCACTCGGGGTCGCAACAACAAATCCAAGGTGGATCTGCATGTTGAATTGGCATAGGTTTTATGCCGGATGCCCTTCTTGACGCAACTCCACATTACATGGAGAAATGTGGCAGGGGTGGGATTTGAACCCGGAAACTTCTGCACTGAAACCAAGCACATTAACCACTTGGCCACCACCCCTGTGCCTGAAATTGATCTTTGATCAATTTCAAACCTAAGCTCAATTTTTTGATCTTAGGTCTTTTGAACCTAAGTTCAAAAGACCTAAGATCAATTTTTGATTCTGATTACTGACCTTTGATCCTGATCACTAAGCATGGATCCTGATCCTGCATGCTAACCTTCAAGCCTGATTACTGACCTTTGATCCAAATGACTGAATTTAGGTCTTAAAAACCAGTGTTGCCACAGTTACCTTGAAAAGTTACTTTCTTAGTTACTTTATACAGTTACTTCATTAGCTTTATGCGGTTACTTTCTTAGCAGCTGCCGACAACTTGTAACAAATAAGTAAGATAACTAATAAGGTAACAAGTAATCTAACTTGGTTACTCCTAAGATTGAGTAATCAACAAAGTAACTAATCAGCAAAGTAACTAATTGTTACTTTCCTTTGTACTAAATCTTGAAAATAACCAAGTTTGATTGCTACTCACTAGTCGCAACTGTAAAATGTAACTGTAAAAAGTAAATAATAAAGTAACTTTTCAAAGTTACTGTGGCAACACTGTTAAAAACTAAACTTTAATCTTGACAATGGACCCTGAAACTGATCTGTGATTATGATTTTTCATCCTGATCACCCAGGAGTGATCCTAATTGCTGACATTTGATCCTGATTACTACCTTTGATCCTAATTACTGAACTTGGGTCTTAAAAACTAAACTTTAATCTTGACATTTGAACCTGAAACTGATCTGTGATCATCTTTTTTTTTTTATCCTGATCACTCGGGAGTGACTCTGCTGACATTTGGTCCTAATTACTGAACTTAGATCTTAACTGTTGAGCTTTTAAGCTTGATCTATAAACTTGAAACTGATCTTTGATGATGATTTTTCATCCTGATTACTCAGTTTTGATAATGATTGCTAACCTTTGAACCTGATCACTAGATTTTGATCCTGATGAAAAAGGATTGATCCTGATTCCTGAATTTAGATCTTGGCAGCTGAACTTTAATCTTGACCTTTGAACCTGAAACTGATCTTTGATCTTGACCACTGGCATATGATACTAATCACGAAGCATTGGTACTGATTTCTCACCTTGTATCCCAATCACTTATCTTTATTGCCTTTGATCTTTATTATTGAACTTAGGCCATGGTTGCTTTGATCCTGTAATGTACAACAATCCTCCTGACAAAAAACATACAGTCAAACAAATGCAAACAAACAAGGAAAAACCTGTAAATAAAAATAAAAAACCTCTGACTGATGTAATCAAAGGCTGCAAACAGTGGTGCTGTTTACAGACACGATTCCTTGCTGCTGCGGTCGCAGGGTTTAGTTGGCTGAGTGTTGCAGCAAAAATGATCACAGGACCCTGTTACAGCTGACTGCACAAAAAACAAAAAACGACCACAGAACTATTGATTAGGACAACAGAACCTCGTTTGCCTCCGCATGACTTTCTGCTCATAACGACATACAAAAAAAAGTCGCTAGTCTCTTTCACAGGGGATCAGACACAATTCCTCTGAAACTCTGAAACACATCAAAGTTATTTTTTTTCTCCATTTTTATAGTCGTCATTTTGCTTTAATGAGATGAGCTATAATGGACAGAAAGCTTTCAAAGGAATTCATATTCCCTCGTGATTAAATTATCCCCACTTGATTTGCATGAATCCAATCTATCAACAAATAGCGCACTGGAGCAAAGGACACTGCACAATTAGAGGCAAACAGTTTTATTTGGAGAAAATGCACCTCCAGCTGAAAAAAGCAGCACAGTTTTAAACAGCTATCCAGCCACTTGAGGAGACAGCAAAAACGAAAGCGAATAGTCTTTAACAAGAGCGCAATAAACAGGCGAGCATTCCTGCAGGCGGTCAGAGTAAAGGGGGAATACACAGTCATCTGCTTTCTGCTGAGGTGGGGTGAGACGGGAGGCTTGGGATCACATCCTGGCCAGGACAATAAGACCTCAGAGAACAAGTCTTAACTTTATTTGTTCCACTTGATGGTCATAATGGAATCATACTCCCTGATTCACCGTAAAGTCAGCAGGTTTCTGAGAGCGGAACCCTGATTTACACTGAAGCTGCTCTTCTCTGAGCCTTTGGCACATCTCTGCATATTTTTCTGGGAAAATGAAACAGCATGATGATACATTTGTAGTAAAAAAAAAGAAAAAAGGCAAATTGAATAAAAAAAAGCTGCAATTCTGGTAAATAAATAAATATGAAAAACAAAATCACACTTTATTCCCACTGGATGCAATAAAAATGACACCACAGAGACCTCAGATGTGACTTTTGTGAATGAATAAATTGAATTTTGTAGTGTTTCATCAGTCACTGTAAGAGGATAGCTGCAAGAGGTTTTCAAATTAAATACAACATGACCTAAAGCAATTTTTTGCCCTAGCATTATTCCTATTTTTAGATGTTTTAGGTGTCATCTTTTTTATTCAGGCACAAAATAAATTTTTATTTAGAACACAAACATCAAGTAGAAGCTAACCGGCTAATTAATGCTATCGGAAGTGGCAATAACTCAGAGTAAACTGCTTCTTATATACTACCGAAGAGGTGAAAATATCATTTGAAGTTCTGGTTGCACAGATGATTTGAATGCAGAGCTAAATGTGTGCACATTTACCACACAAAATGTACATTAAGTTTTTAGAAGATCCAGTTACACAGCTAGCGTCTTACCGTAGCCTAGCCATGCTCTGTTGCTTCTGAGTAATGGCGTGTTTCAGTTACCTTGCAATTCGTAAATCAAGACTGATAATGATGTCACACCTGAGTTTTCACACAAAATCGCAAGTCAGAAAATAAGCTGGATGCCTCCAACATTTTGGAGGATACAGTAAGATTGCGGCCCACCAAAGAGACCTCATGGAAGAGAACAGATTGTGCAGAAGTTACATTAGTGATTAGTGATTTGATTTACTGTTTGGTTGGTATCGCAGTGTAGCTAGTCATTGTTGTTAACATCATCTACTGTGTTAGCCAGTGTTAGCAGCAGCAGTTAATAAACAACACATTGCACTGCATTTCCTGTGCAAAAACACCAAAACAGCATATCAAAAGACAGTAGTAGACCAGTAATGTGTGTACAATTTATTCATTTGGACACAAAAATGACAGCAGTCCAAAAACAGTAAAAACTACACTTTGTTCTTACTGTTCGGAGCAGAGAGTTTGGATTGTGAAGTTGGGGAATGTGGTGTTCGAACAAGCTGATGAGTTGCAATTCTGACATCAGGCGGCTGTTCCTGGCAGACGTAAATGGGAAATTCCTCTGAGTAGAATTGGAACTTGTTCTGTAAGATCCACCCGCTCCTCAGCGCTTTGATGGTGAGGCTAAGGTAAGAAATTAACTGTATAATTAGACACTTTATAAAGCCTTTTACATTTAGTGAGGTAAATGTGCACACGTTTAGCTCCAGACTGAAACTCTCTGTGCAGTTGGACACTTCTAATGATGCTTTCACCTGTTCAGTGGAGACAAGAAGCTTGAGTTCTTGCATTCTAAACAAATAATATGTAGATTAAATTACTTTGTGTATGTAGTAAAAAGATGACACCCAAAACATCTAAAAAAAAAAAAAGCCTACAGTGAATACAGGAAGTATTGACAGCGCTGCACTTTTCACACATTTTATGTTACAGCCTTATTCCAAAATGGATAAAAATCATTTTCCCTCAAAATCCTACACACAATACCCCATAATGACAATGTGAAAAAAGTTTTTTGTTGCAAATTTATATATATATATATATATATATCAATATATATCAATCAATCAATTTTTTTTTTATATAGCGCCAAATCACAACAAACAGTTGCCCCAAGGCGCCTTATATTGTAAAGCAAGGCCATACAATAATTATGTAAAACCCCAACGGTCAAAACGACCCCCTGTGAGCAAGAACTTGGCTACAGTGGGAAGGAAAAACTCCCTTTTAACAGGAAGAAACCTCCAGCAGAACCAGGCTCAGGGAGGGGCAGTCTTCTGTTGGGACTGGTTGGGGCTGAGGGAGAGTGACCGCCATCATCCATAAATGTAAGAATTTCAGATCCACCAGGACTCTTTCTAGAGCTGGCTGCCTGTCTAAATTAAGCGATCGGGGGAGAAGGACCTTAGTCAGGGAGGTGACTAAGAGCCTGATGGTCACTCTGTCAGAGCTCCAGCATTCCTCTGTGGAGAGAGGAGAACCTTCCAGAACTACCATCTCTGCAGCAATCCACCAATCAGGCCTGTCTGGTAGAGTGGCCAGACGGAAGCCATTCCTGTCAAAAGGGCACATGGCAGTCCATCTGGAGTTTGCCAAAAGGCACCAAAAGGACTCTCAGACCATGAGAAACAAAATTCTCTGGTCTGATGAGACAATGATTGAACTCTTTGGCCTGAATGTCAGGCGTCATGTTTGGAGGAAACCAAGCACCATCTTTACAGTGAAGCATGGTGGTGGCAGCATCATGCTGTGGGGATGTTTTTCAGCGGCAGGAACTGGGAGACTAGGCAGGATTAAGTGAAAGATGAATACAGCAATATACAGAGACATCCTGGATGAAAACACTCCAGACTTTTCTTGACACAGACTGGGGCGACGGTTCATTTTCAGCAGGAAAATGACCCCAAGAACACAGCCAAGATTTCAAAGAAGTGGCTTCAGGATAACTCCGTGAATGTTCTTGAGTGGCCCAGCCAGAGCCCAGACCTGAATCTGATTGAACATCTCTGGAGAGATCTGAAAATGTCTGTGCACCGACACTCCCCATCCCACCTGATGGAGGTTGAGAGGTGCTGCAAAGAGGAATGGGCAAAACTGCCCAAAGATAGGTGCACCAAGCTTGTGGCATCATATTCAAGAAGACTTGAGGCTGTAATTGCTGCCAAAGGTGCATCAACAAAGTATTGAGCAAAGGATGTGAATACTTACATACATGAAAATTCAGTAACGTATATCTTATATATTATATTCCAATTCTAAGGTATCTAAAAAGGAAAATATCTAAAAAGGAAGAGTAAAATAGAAGAGTGGAAAAGAGTAGAGTAGAGCCACTTAGGTGCCTGGTCTTGAGAATCAGGGATGGTAGGTTGAAAAGGTTTTTTATCCCATGGGAACGCTCCCTACCCACCCAAGTGGCTCAAGAAAATAGTATATATAATAATAAATAATAAGACATAAGAAAGATAAGACATCATATATACATGTGATTTCTTAGTTTTTAATTTTTATTTTTAATAAATTTGCAAAAAAAGGTTTTTCATGCTGACATGATGGGGTATTGTGTGCATAATTTTGAGGGAAAAACAAAAGATTTTAATCCATTTTGGAATAAGACTGTAACATAACAAAATATGGAAAAAGTGAAGCGCTTTGAATACTTTCTGGATGCTCCGTAGGTTGTAATTCAACAGAATTCTCCATTAAGTTTCCACAAGTAGGTAGTATTTGCCTTAACTCATCCTGTAAATGGTGCATGCGTTAAATGACTTCCAGCTTCTTCTCCTCCTACCTCTATAAATGCATTATCGGAGAAATCAGTCATGCAGTTAATCATTGATGTTAAAGAGGCGTCTTGCGTGATTATGAAGCTAATTGGCATTCATCTTCTTTTTTCCTCCAACAACACTATGACAGATTGTTGCTGATGGTTGGAGAGATATTAGATTCCCTAAAGAGTGGTGGAAAAAAACAACTTTATTATTTTGAAGTTCAAAGTGCCCCCTTGGTGGCACTTGGCTTTTATGAGGTGAATGATCAGAATAATAGGAGTAGCTGCTTGTAATGTTTCCACATTAGGTCACGGTCGAGGTTTCGGTGGGGCTGCGGTTTATGTCAGTGCTCCTGGTTGCACCTGTTTTCCACTGATGTTTTAAAGAGCCCGGAGCTTACTGATGAGCACCTGGGATAGCTCGACAGTGAGTCACGCGAGGAGGGTCGGCCTACAGGGGAGCAAGGGCGCTTGTTGTTATCGCCAAAAAAAAAAGAAAAAAAAAGAAAAAAAAAAAGAAACATGAACAAGTGTCTGTTTGTCAGATCACATCAGTCAGGTCAGCAGCTTTAGGGCATTATAGGGCAAATGGGAACGCTTCGGAGGTTTGTCAGAAAGAGTCCAACTTTGACTATATCCCTAAAGGCGTCACACTTTGCTGCCTGCCTGCACGTAGACAGCGTGTGGCAAAAGGCAACAAAACGCAGCCTGAGGAAGTCTGTTTAATTTCGATGGCAGCCATCCCAGAATTCAAGGAGGCTGTTGAGGCAAATGCAAATTTGAGCTTTTTGTGAAAACATTTTACAATATAGATTCTGTGGTGTCCTTCACTTTAGCTGAGATGGAACAAAATTAAATGTGAGACAAATGGCACTTAGTCAAGCACATAAAGCTCATTCCCCCACTAAGGCCAAAGACATGCCATGTAACAGTTATAACGACAGTTTGCACAAGAACATTCAGTTGGCTTAGCGTTGGCCCAATGACTTTGATGGATTATTTAGGAGATATTAACTAAAGCATCTCTTTTGTATTCTGACATAAAAACAACGGACTGTTTTGCTGCCCTATTTTACCACACTGATATTTTGGAAAACAGAATATTGGCAGTTTTGATTAACAGCCAAAATCTGTAACTTTTAAATGGGTGGTAATATATCATGTTTCAGTAGGCCACTGAAGATTTTTTTAGGGGAAGTTGTATTGTCCAAACGGACAAAAATTACATTTTTACCCATAAATCCCTTCGGGAGGAAAATTACTGCCCTTTTTAGGATAGGGGTTAAAGGGGCCAAAACAGTGACATAGTCAAAATGTGGATTTTGACCTTTGAATATCTTTGTGCACCCTCAGTAAGCCTCATTGATCTTATGGTATATGAATGTATGGATGGAGTTCTCCCATTTAGCGTTATATTTTTCAAGGCTAACTGTGGGTGCTACCTATAGGTGGGCTTCAAGTCACAACCTTTGGCATTTTGGGCTACATTTGGGACCCTCCCAGGGCCTGCGTCCTGAATAAGCCTTGCTCATTTATGCATATTTGGATACATTGGGACAAGTCCAAATTTGCATAAATGGCGGTGGCTTAGTTAGGGCACTTTTGCATAGGTGGTGCTTTTTATGTTTAGAACGCGATATTTGGCGATTTTCATTTGGCCATATCTCGGTGCGTCCCCCTATGGATTTCAGTGAAACTTGTTTTATTATGTTCCTCTGTATCTCTGCTATTCAGGATAAAGATATTAAGAAGGCGTTTTGCCTCATTAACCCTGGTTAATGAGGCAAAAATCCCTACCCTATAAAGGGCCGTAAATTTCCACCCGAAGGGATCTTTGGATGAAAAACGTAATTTTTGTCCGTTTGGACAATATAGCTTCCCCTAAAAAAACTTCAGTGGCCTACTAAAACATGATATATCACTCCCTTCTATAAACCATTCCACAGTTACAGACTATGGCTCTTAAAAAGAAACAAACAAACAAATAAGAACAATCTGAGATTTCTGACATCCACCAAGGGTTGACATATGCATATGTGAGTTACACTGTGACCTGTACTTTGCCTGAATCTGGATTCCACAACACAATGCAACAACTGCATACTGATCCAGAATGGTTTGACTGATCAAGATATTGCAATTGTGATATTTAATTAATTCACTTTAATTTAATTCACAAAATGGTCATCCATGAGTCTTCCATGCCCTAATACCTATCTGTGGTGCAAATTTGGTGAGAAGCTGTGACGTAGTTTTGACGTAATCCTTGAAAGCCTATAAAAGTGAAATCCTGAGCCAGAATCTGGATCCAGTGTCTCAGACCAAACGGTTCCCCCTAAAAATCAGTCCCCTTTTGTATACTGGGCATGCATCATTTCAGAGTATCAGCAGCGATTAACAGATTATCGCCTCGTTTCTGCTTAAAACTGACTTTATAATGATTTAAGAGGTTTAACTTTGCCATCTGATAGTTAGTAATCACATTATTCCCTTTTATCAGTTTGGGTGTAGAGAGTCAGACTCAGAGAGTCAGACTCAGACGTGCTGGTGTTGCGCTGTGATCAGTCCCCCATATTTTATTATGAAATTATGTGAAAATGATTGTTGTACCAAAGCTTCAGAGATCTGTCGCTAAGATAGATGATGACTGGAGTGCAGTTTTAAGCAGGAAACAAGGTGATAATTGGTGAATCGTTGCTGACGCTGCTAATTGTTGCATGCGCAGTGAAGCCAGGGTAGACTGATTTTTAAGGGGGACTGTTCGGTCTGTGACACCGGATCACTTCCAAAACTTAATGGTCCGTGGCCTATGGTGGAAATTTCATCAAAATCTGTGCAGTAGTTTTGATGTAATCCTTCTGACAGACAGACAGACAGACAAATAAATAAACCCCAATGATTTTATTACGTCCTTGGTGGACGTAACAACAACAGCAATAATAATAATAATAATAATAATATTCATTCATTCATTTTCTATACTTGCGTACTCCAATCAGTGGTTGGGGCAGGGGGGTTCTGGAGCCTACTCGAGCAGTCATAGAGTGTGAGGTGGGGTACACTCTGGACAGGACACCAGTCAGTCGCAGGGCCACATACAGATGGACAAACACATTCACACACACCTACGCTCAATTTAGAGTCACCAGTTCACCTAACCTGCATGTTTTTGGAAATGGGAGGAAGTTGGAGCACCCAGAGGGAACCCACACGAACACCACACAGAAAGGACCAGGCGGGAAGCGATCCCACAACCTTCTTGCTGTGAGTTAACAGTGCTAACCACTAAGCCATTACACTGGTCAACATGATTTTTCTTGCATGGAGTTTTTCAATGGATTTTAGGTCATTTGGAGGTGCTGAATCTGAATCTGGTGTTAGTTTTTGCCAATCACATCACATTTTTGAGATATGAAAACATCATTTCAAGCATTAGAGGAAAAAACTGCAGTCTCACACACCTATTTGGTGCCAGAAATGACATTATGGCCCTTTGTTTACATTTCGCGAACCTGGTTTAAAAACTATGCTTTTGAAGCTGCTTTTGTGCTTGATTAGTGGTGTCAAACTAGTGAGTGCATGAGCAACTTTTGCGTAATCCGTCAATAAGGAACATGCACATTGCAAAAAAAAAAACATGATGTGATGGAGGAAATCTGAGGTCAGATTTGGATTCTGCACCCCAACATTACCCTAAATCAGTTCTCAAAGCCCATGCTAGAATTTTTGTTGTTGTTGGCCAGTGTTATTATTATTATTATTTATTATTATTCTATACTATAGGTGTAACAAAAATTGTGAAACAAACAAACAAACAAAAACTAAAATATTTTGCATGTATTGAATGTGTCATTTAAAAACAGAGGTCTGCAACACTGCCTCTGAACTACAGTATATTTGCCATGTTCATAGTTTTTCTTTGTTTTGAATGTTATTATGCAAAATGTGACCAAAAGTTCAAGATGTGGAAACTATAGATCCTTAAGTCAGTTATTGAACATTTCAGTTGATATTATTCCATCACTTTTAATTTTGTTCAAGTCCCAATACATTCCTGTCAGGGTGCCTCATACAGGTACGAGGCAACCTGACAGGAATGTATTGTGGTTTGAACCATAGTGTGAAGGAGGTGTACTGTTATACTCTCAAATGATGATGATGATGATGATGATAATAATAATAATAATAATAATAATTAATAATGTGTGGTTGATGGTAAGAAGTTACAATAATTAATTACTCTGTTCAGTAAAGTGGGCGGTCCTTAAAAGCATTTGGTGAAATTTGATCTTGCTCAAATTCGTCTGATCAGAGATATGCTTAATTTAAGATGTCCAGTTCTTGACTGCCGATAGGCAATAATAAGAAAACGAAAATGGCATTAAAGATAACTCTCCCTACCATATGAATCTGAATTCTGATCAACTGGATCTGGATCATTGTCTAAATCCACATCAGTTTATGCATGTTCTTACATATTAGCAAATCTCAAATTTGATGAAGATGTCAGTAAATGCCCTGGTGGCCAAGGTGAAGATCAGATCCCACATGTAGTGTGATATATCATTAATAACAGGTGTAATTACTTTCTACATGTAATCACAATCTACTAATGGTTTGATGCTTTTTCCAATAGCACAGTAGGTTTAAATAATAAACAAATAATAAATAATCCTAACACCAAACAGACACAAGTAAATATAGGTAATTAGAATTACATACGTTGTAGAAGATTGAAAAGTTGCGTACACTTGCTTAAAAAGAAAAAAGAAGTGGAGGGGTCCTGACAGAGCGTAGCAAGTGAGTGTATATCAATATAGCTTGCATGTGTCAAATTTCAGTATTGTTTAATGTTTGGACAGGTTGATGAGGAGCAGGTTCAGGCTCGACTTTGGGCTGAGTCATCTCATTTCTGATTTTTGTTTTGTTTTTTAATCTCCATAACAAGAGCTCCTCCAAGACAGATCAGATATCAACAGCTTCGGTGTAAACTGAACCTTTTGATAATAATAAATCCATCATAACCCCAAGCTGCTCTTCCACCCAAGCCATGACACATCGATATTATATAAAAACATCATGAAACTTTATTTCTAAAAGTGTCATAAAAATATAAAAATCATTCAACATCACAGTTGTCACTGTCAATATACAATCATCTCAGTCACCCATACATTCAATATATAAAAATATAAAGCAAACTGCAGGTGAAAAAAATACATATTGCCAAGTAAAACTGAGGCACTTGGAAAAAGTTGGAATTTTGAGTGCTGGCAAACTGTTTCTAATGACTGTGCAAAAGTTATTGCCTTAAAAACGAAGTTTGCACTTGTTCCCTAAGCGACAATGGCTTCAGCATTCCGACTGAGAGATATTTATTTGTCTTTCATAATGCACGTTTTGGTAATAATATTTCTTGTTCGTGTTAAAAAGTGAAGGATTCTGTAAGAGCCGAGCACATGGCCCCCTCTTTGGGAGATGTGGGTACAAAAATGCTGGAGATAACATTGTGAAGACACACAAAACATTTCTAGACATGCAAAAAGTGCATGAATAGCACAGGTAGGAGAGTACACACGTGTGATTGCATTCCCAGAAGAACACTGCTTGTAATGAACAAAACCTCCTTGTAGATCCCTGACAATTAAAGGACAAGTTCGCTTTTTTTTACAACCCCAGTAAAGCCTCTGAGTGCCTGAATAGCTATGACATAACACTAACAACTTACTTTTATTAAAGGTCGACATATTAGTGTTGCAAAATGTGTGAAGAATGCTTTTTCTGCCTTTTTTTTTTTGCTAATATACCAGTTATTAACTCTGCACCCTCCACTTTGTTTACCATGGATGGGACGCATAATGCAAATAATCCTCGTAGAATTTTAAGAATATTTATCCTGTACAATCCCGCATAAAAAGGTTATTGTAGTTTCTCCTGCGTGTGCAAAAAATAACTAAAAAAACTGCTTAACCGAATTTGGTGGGAATACTATTTGAGTTAGTGTCTCTAGATGATTAATGTTTTGAACAGATTGGCCAAAAGTGAAGCAAAACATATCACTAAAAATACATTTACCATCACATTGCTGGTACCACTATGGTTAGACATTTGACCAAAAGGTGGTATTGTTCACTAAATATATATATATATATATATATATATATATATATATATATATATATATATATATATATATATATATATATATATATATATATCAGCTATGTGGTCCCTCAATCCTTGCTGCATGTATTACTGACAAAATGTATTCATGTTAAGCCTGATTTATGCTTCTACAACTCCATAACTCTGTGGCCACACAATGTGGTAGACGTGGGCTTGACCCTTTTGAAGTTCTCTGTTCTGTTAGCGGGTGTCATACTGCAATTTACCACCAGAATAGTAGGAGGCACGACGTGAAGAACAAGATAGGGGCTTTTTGCCTGCGCTGCCACTGTTCCTGGTCTTTTTTCCTTTATCTGGACTAATTTGTCTCTCAATGACCTCCACTTCATTATACAATCAGCGACCTCCAAACCAACATCACATGCAAATTCTCACAATGAATTGAGGGTCATTTGAACGTATTTGTAGTTTTTTGACTGTGTTGTGAAGTTGGTCATATTTGTGGACTTTTCTGCCAAACATTCTTCTATTTGAGCCATGATCAAAATGTAATCGGTGTGCACACTACAAATACTTTAAAATCTTACAGGAGAGGAAAGAGTGAAACCAGAAAAGTGACCAATCACAGCCTGTTTTGATGTGTAATTTCAATTTTTGGGAGGTGCACATCAGGCTACGGAGAGGGGCTCGGAGAGGGTTTGCAACCACACAGAGGACTGTGCTTGGCTATGGAGCTGCGGAGGTGGAGAAGCATAAATCAGGCTTTAAACTTACATCTTAGAGGGCATAGCACTCAGAGTGTGCATCAGCCTTCTGATGGCTTTCATTGCTCAGCCTAATGTCATGGAAAATTTGTAGCAAATAGTGCATAATAATAATAATACATATTAATAATAATAATAATAAACCCATACATATTCTGACATATTTTTCAGCTGAATTCATAGATATCACACTTCCTTCTCCACTGAGAGGCAGTGATGACGTCACTGACAAGATGGCGAATCATCGGGGGGAAAAATTTGGTAAGTCCTCTTTGATTATTATGATTGCTATTTTAACTCCAACCAAAATGCAAAGGTCCATTTTTTGAATGTTAAATCCAAAATGCCCATGTACCATGTACATGGGCATTATATGCACAAAATATCATGCTTAATTTTTCCTATTATATACAAAATGCATCATGAGAAGACGTTGCATCAGTGTAAGTAACCATAAAATGCCAGAACATGATCACTGTTGTTAGTGTTTTAGATTGGAAAATAAAGCAAACTTGTCCTTTAAGATCTATGCTGGAAAGACAAACCAGACTTTTTTTCTGTGGGAGCGCTTCAGTGTGCCACACAACAACCAGATTCCTCATGCTTGTGCAGAAGAGACATTCTGGAGAAGGTTTTGGAGCAGTTCTTGCATTGGTATTTTTTCACATCCGAGTGGGTCTGTAGGTGAGCCCTGAGGTTGGATCTGTCAGCAAAAGCCCTGTTGCAGTGAGGGCAGGAGAACGGCTTCTCTCCTGTCAAATGAGGAGAAAAAATAAATAAAGGCATTGTCAGTTTGTTAGTGCATTATCCTGGAGAGCATCCTGGCCTTATATTAAAGGGGGGGGGGGGGGTGGTATTCCTGCATGCACCACAGTACTGACTGTTAGTGCCTAATTTTTTGGTCTGTAAGCATCAAAAAACAAACAAACAAAAAAACCAAAAAACAATCACAGCGCATGCACTAAGTAATGAGATTTGTGCGTAAAAGCGCACGCGGGGCCCTGCTCACTCACCGGTGTGCGTCCTGATGTGTCCCTGCAGCAGCCACGGTCTGGAGAAAGCTTTGCCACATATTTTACAAACACAAGGCAAAGTGTGAGTCCTGATGTGCATTTTGAGAGCTCCCAGGCTGACGTACTCCTTCTCGCAGTATTTACAGCTGAAGGATTTCCGCGTCTGGGCGTCGCAGTGCAGCTGTTTGTGCTTGAGCAGTCCGGAGTACGTGGAGTAGGACTTTGTGCACAAACTGCACTGGAATTTTTCAGCCTCCACGCCGTGAGGGTCCGTTAGTTTGGCCAGCAGCTGCTCCTCTTCGTCGCTCCTCGGGCTCTCGGAGCCGCTGTGGTCTTTAGAGGAGGTGTCGGAGAGAGAAGAGGGGTATCCGCACATGGGAGAGAGGTCAGTGGGCAGCGGGGACAGCGGCAGGCTGCTGGTGGTCCACACCGGGACCGGGCTGTACGCGGCCGGGCTCAGGATCTCCGGCTGCGGGATGACAGGCAGCGGGAGGCTCTTGTAGATGTGCGGAGAAATGAACACTGAAAAGCAAAATTCAAATGAAATCAGCGCACTGCAGTCGGCTAAAGTCAAACTTTGTGCAAATCTTTGGAAAAGTTTACCTGTGGGACTCTCCAGCTCACTATAATTTGGCTTCTTGGCCGAGTTTGTGTGTTTCTTGACCAGAAAAGAGCGTGGCATCTTGGAAAACAACTTTGGTAAACTTTTAGTGAAGACAATCGAACGGGATCCTTGAGGACGGAGTGAGGGAAATCCTTATTTCTTACTCCAGTGAAGCGTCATGGTGCGGCGCTGCGATCCTGGAAACAGTGCAGCGGGTAGCAGAAAAGAGCCGTAAATACTCCCCATCAGGTGCATGGGCGGAGCCAAACACTGTCATTTACATAGACTGTGAGCACACGCCAATTAAATCACACTTCAGACTCTGACATCTATATTCTGCCTTCAACCTGTAGCGGCACAAAGAGGCTGTACCACCCAAACCACAGACGAGTGATTTTACTAGAGCGGTTTTGTGCCAATTTTGATGATTCAAGGGTGCAGTGATGTCATATAGAAATCTGAAATGTGACTCCTCCCCACTGAGTATTAGAACTGGAGCTGCCTATGATCATATCAGGCTTTCTGGCAGATGAACGCACACGCACGCATCTTAACTGAGGTGATGAAAACTTTTGAAAATGCACTTAGTGCAAGAATAAATAATTCTCACTGCGTTCGTGAGGCATCGTTTTTTTCAAAGTTCATAGATTTCAGTTTATTTTTGTACATTAAAATCATTTCTGTAATTGATTTTAAAAAATGTGATTTTTGTTGTTTTTTTATATACTATATAACTAATTTTTATGTTGTATGTTTGTTGTGATTGGAGGAGTGATATCTATCTATCTGTCCGTCCGTCTGTCCATCCATCCATCTATCTATCAGTCATTGTTAGTCAAGATTAGTATTTATTTATTATTTATGTTTTAACTTGTAATAACTAATGCCATGATGCTGCATAATCTGGCACAGTAGGTGGCAGTATGCACCTTCAAAGATGGTTTGCAGTCCGCTAATACGGCTCTGTGGTGAATACGCACAAGAAGAAGACATTCGATTAAGTTTGCTTTTAGACTGAGGCTGTCAACCTGTGATTCACGACAGATTTCATCAGTCACGTGTCTTGAAAATTACATAATCTTTTAGACGTTGCTAGCATCACATAACATGATGCTAAGGCAGGCTAATGTTAGCATGAACTGAGTGCCTCCTTTCTGACCATTTTGTTGCAAATATTTGTAATAATATGGCCTATTGTTGTCTGGTTAATTGCCCTAACAAATCATCCAAGAAGTTTGTGCTTCAGTATTTCTGCCGAGTGAATTTTTTGTGTTATTTCTAATATTATGTCCCTGACTCAGCACTTTAGCAGCTACCATAGCTTAGCCAACATAAGCGCCACTCCAGTAACCTCATGCTCCTTGTTTCTGACATGTTAAGTTCTTTTAGCTTCTTTGTTTTTCCTCCTCAGCGTCACCACAGCAGGTGTATGTTGATTTGGCACAACCCAATAACTATACATGGAGAATGGGCACATGTGGACTTAAACCAGGAACCTTCTGCTCTGGAAGCAAGCGCACAAACTCCTTGGCCACCACCTTCCCACGTTTAGTTAGGCAATATCCTGGTCTTGATTTTCAAGACCTGCACCCCACCAAATCCACCCATCAAGAAAACCACAGCTAAATCCACAAAAATATACTTTAATGAGACATCTGAACTAAGGTTATCCCGTTAGCTTTTTCTCTGGTAATTCAGATGCGAAGGTGGCTAGGCTGCATTTGCATTTGTCCCTCTCATGAAGAGCATGTGTGTGTCTGTGGGTGGGCGTCTGTGTGTTTATGACACCCTTTGACCGCTGTTAGCTTGTTGGAAATGTGCATAATATAAGCAATTTAAAAGCCATTTTGCAGATTCTGCCTCCTGAGCTTGGGGGGAAAGTGGTTCATTCAGTTTCCAGTGTTGCTGAAAATAAACCTACACAAATGGCACCAGCGAACACATTACCTCCTTGGATGAAGTCATTAAAGTCAACCAGCGAGTGCAGAACCTTTTGAAAAAGTTTGCAACCACAGAAAAGCAAAGGAAGAGGGAAGCGCATGGAAAAGATTGCTGTGCAATGACCGCGTGGGGTTTGTGTTTTTTTTTTTGGTTCCCTGATGATTGTTGAAACTGACATCTTATGTCAGTACTGTATTGTTACTGTTGATCTTATCACAGGTTGAACATCTAGTATGTTACTTTCTTTACTTGTTGAATGGACACATTGCATGGGTCCTGCCCAACACATTGTCATTCCTTTGTCAAAGGATGGATCTTCTTAATGTGGCTGTTTGTGCAACAAAATAGCAAAATATGCATTGCTTCGCCGCTAACACAATAAGGCATTCCTCCTTGGGATGTAAATTTAAGTGTAGTTCCATCTCAAGGTCAGACATGACACCTTAATCTAATTTGTCCCTGCTGCTAAACTGGACCTGGAGACAAACTTAGCAGTCTACGCCCCCTTGTGTTCAATTCACTTCTTATGACTGAGGTGTTCTGTACATCTACAGTCGACAGAGGGGGAGAAACACACAAAAGCCAGGCTGAGCTGGTGGTATTGAAAAGCAGCTCCTGGAGCAGTTTGATTGGCTCGGTCAGCAGATATGAAAAGCTCCTTATGTCTGGGGCAAGCCTTAAGTTAATTGTGAACTGCTTATCTTATCTGGAAAACATAATTGGAGATCATGAATAGTTTCCCTTTGTACCTGGGTGGATTATAAAGGGAACGGAAGGTTATCTGCAGAAAATAACTCTGGGCTACTGTCACACGTTCAGCGCTTTGTTAGCGCACGAACGTGGCAGGAGGATGGGTGAAGGATGGAGAAGTTTGGAGGTGATCCAGTCGAAATGCTCGTAACAGATTATGCTTTGAAATCAGTATGATGGCACCAGCGAAGCGCGTCCAAGAAAAACATGCCGTGCCAGGTAAGAATAGCCTTGTTGCAGTTGTGTTTCTATTAATTTCAGTGCAGGATACTGTTACATTAACAATAATGAAAGGAAGCAGTGTGTCATTAATTCTACTAGGCAGAGACGCATTATGAGCTTGACACTGATTAACAGAAAGGAAGTCGTGTACTTGCCGGCGTTGTTGAATCTTAACGAGATGGAAACAGAATGTCTTCAATTAAAACACAAAACTTATTTTGCCAACCACAGGTAAGAGATAACACAAACATCTGCATAACAAATACTGATCCTTCTAGCTCCCGAAACAGAAACTTTGCATTTTTCTACCAGCTGTGCTTCCATTTGTAGTTTTGGTTCCTGTTCCATTTGTTGGCACGGGCCTCGGAGGACACAATGGGACACCGTCGGCAAACTATGTATTACTTTTTGCGACTGAACCAACCTCATGTTCTTTGAAGGGAATGAAAAAAAAAAAACCAAGAGTTTATTCATGTGCCTTCCTGTTTATTTTCACCAACCCCGTAGTCCATGGGCCAGACAGATTTTCGGTAGTTATAATATTGCGGGGTAACGTTAGTCAAATGACATAGAATCCAATGGATGTTGACATTGTTTGACTTTTACTTTGGAGATCAAGTATTCAACACGGTCAAAACTATTCTACAACCCCAATTCCAATGAAGTTGGGAAATTGTGTAAAATGTAAATAAAAACAGAATACAATGATTTGCAAATCCACTTCAACCTATATTCAATTAAATACACCACAAAGACAAGATATTTAATGTTCAAACTGATAAACTTTATTGTTTTTGTGCAATTATTTGCTCATTTTGAAAGGGATGCCTGCAACACGTTTCAAAAAAGCTGGAACAGTGGTGCACAACAATGGGCCTCAGGATCTCGTCACGGTATCACTGTGCATTCAAAATGCCATCAATAAAATGCACCTGTGTTCTTCGTCCATAACAGGCGCCTGCCCATACCATAACCCCACCGCCACCATGGGCCACTCGATCCACAACATTGACATCAGAAAACCGCTCACCCACATGACGCCACACACGCTGTCTGCCATCTGCCCTGAACAGTATGAACCGGGATTCATCCGTGAAGAGAACACCTCTCCAACGTGCCAAACGCCAGCGAATGTGAGCATTTGCCCACTCAAGTTGGTTACGATGACGAACTGGAGTCAGGTCGAGACCCCGATGAGGACGACGAGCATGCAGATGAGCTTCCCTGAGACGGTTTCTGACAGTTTGTGCAGAAATTCTTTGGTTATGCAAACCGATTGTTTCAGCACCTGTCCGAGTGGCTGGTCTCAGACGATCTTGGAGGTGAACATGCTGGATGTGGAGGTCCTGGGCTGGTGTGGTTACACGTGGTCTGCGGCTGTGAGGCTGGTTGGATGTACTGCCAAATTCTCTGAAACGCATTTGGAGACGGCTTATGGTAGAGAAATGAACATTCAATACACGAGCAACAGCTCTGGTTGACATTCCTGCTGTCAGCATGCCAATTGCACGCTCCCTCAAATCTTGCGACATCTGTGGCATTGTGCTGTGTGATAAAACTGCACCTTTCAGAGTGGCCTTTTATTGTGGGCAGTCTAAGGCACACCTGTGCACTAATCATGGTGTCTAATCAACATCTTGATATGGCACACCTGTGAGGTGGAATGGATTATCTCAGCAAAGGAGAAGTGCTCACTATCACAGATTTCGACTGGTTTGTGAACAATATTTGAGGGAAATGGTGATATTATGTATGTGGAAAAAGTTTTAGATCTTTGAGTTCATCTCATACAAAATGGGAGCAAAACCAAAAGTGTTGCGTTTATATTTTTGTTGAGTGTATTATGAACTGTAGATGATGGAATCCCTAAATTCCTTGGAATTGTTCTTAAACTGTTGGACTATTTTTTCACGCAGTTGTTTACAAAGTGGTGATCCTCGCCCCATCTTTGCTTGTGAATGGCTGAGCCTTTTGGGGATGCTCCTTTTATACCCAATCATGACACTCACAATTAGTGTCCTCAGTTCCCAAACACTTATTGAGTGCTGTTAGAAGGAAACTTGATGTAACACAGTGGTAAACATACCACTGTCCCAGCTTTTTGAAATGTGTTGCAAGCATCCATTTCAAAATGAGCAAATATTTGCCTGAAAACAATAAAGTTTATCAGTTTGAACATTAAATAACTTGTCTTTGTGGTGTATTCAATTGAATATAGGTTGAAGAGGATTTTCAAATCATTGTATTAGGTTTTTATTTACATTTCACACAACGTCCCAACTTCATTGGAATTGGGGTTGTACTCATTAATCCCATTAGCTCAATGAATAATTTGCATATCTTTTTACCAAAATTTGAGCAACTTCAACTTTTGACCCCTGTACAAACTACTTGACATTTTTCACCATTTTTGCTGTTTTTGACCCATATCTCCATAGAATCTGTCTGATCAGTCAAATAATGTGGTACACTTTTCAACATGATTAGAGAATCTTTAAATGATGTCTATCATACATTTTTTTCTGTAGGCCATGGTATTTTGAGGATAAATAGTAAGTGTTGTTTGCACCTTACGTGGTAAATGATTAGGTCAAAATTGGCTTCAGGCTCATGGACTGCTGTTCCTGGAGATCACCTGCCCTGCATGTTTTCCAGCTATAACTGCTCCACCCACTGCTAATACATTAAGTCAGGCGTGCTGAGCTAGTCACAAGCTAGGAAGTACTTTACTTGACTAAGCAGCTGTGGTTGTAGCCGTTTCACACAGAAAAGATGCAGTACAGGTGATCTCCAGGTTGATGACCCCCGATTTACACAGTTTACGACCGTGCAATAAAATCAAATGAACGGCATCATATGGGTGATGCATATCCTCCGTACGCACAATATAAATGTGTTGCTCATTCTATAGTAATGCTATTTCATCTGGTTTTATTGAGGTCATGATGATGTCATTTGTACCACATAAAGGCAAATGATTGGCTGATTGATATGATCTTTGGATCACCTCTCCAGCCCCGTTGTTGTGGAAACATCCTGGAAACCCCCCCCCCTTTTTTTTCTCAGACAATTATCAATCAATCAATCAATCAATTTTTTTATATAGCGCCAAATCACAACAAACAGTTGCCCCAAGGCGCTTTATATTGTAAGGCAAGGCCATACAATAATTATGTAAAACCCCAACGGTCAAAACGACCCCCTGTGAGCAAGCACTTGGCTACAGTGGGAAGGAAAAACTCCCTTTTAACAGGAAGAAACCTCCAGCAGAACCAGGCTCAGGGAGGGGCAGTCTTCTGCTGGGACTGGTTGGGGCTGAGGGAGAGAACCAGGAAAAAGACATGCTGTGGAGGGGAGCAGAGATCGATCACTAATGATTAAATGCAGAGTGGTGCATACAGAGCAAAAAGAGAAAGAAACAGTGCATCATGGGAACCCCCCAGCAGTCTACGTCTATAGCAGCATAACTAAGGGATGGTTCAGGGTCACCTGATCCAGCCCTAACTATAAGCTTTAGCAAAAAGGAAAGTTTTAAGCCTAATCTTAAAGTAGAGAGGGTGTCTGTCTCCCTGATCTGAATTGGGAGCTGGTTCCACAGGAGAGGAGCCTGAAAGCTGAAGGCTCTGCCTCCCATTCTACTCTTACAAACCCTAGGAACTACAAGTAAGCCTGCAGTCTGAGAGCGAAGCGCTCTATTGGGGTGATATGGTACTACGAGGTCCCTAAGATAAGATGGGACCTGATTATTCAAAACCTTATAAGTAAGAAGAAGAATTTTAAATTCTATTCTAGAATTAACAGGAAGCCAATGAAGAGAGGCCAATATAGGTGAGATATGCTCTCTCCTTCTAGTCCCCGTCAGTACTCTAGCTGCAGCATTTTGAATTAACTGAAGGCTTTTTAGGGAACTTTTAGGACAACCTGATAATAATGAATTACAATAGTCCAGCCTAGAGAAAATAAATGCATGAATTAGTTTTTCAGCATCACTCTGAGACAAGACCTTTCTGATTTTAGAGATATTGCGTAAATGCAAAAAAGCAGTCCTACATATTTGTTTAATATGCGCTTTGAATGACATATCCTGATCAAAAATGACTCCAAGATTTCTCACAGTATTACTAGAGGTCAGGGTAATGCCATCCAGAGTAAGGATCTGGTTAGACACCATGTTTCTAAGATTTGTGGGGCCAAGTACAATAACTTCAGTTTTATCTGAGTTTAAAAGCAGGAAATTAGAGGTCATCCATGTCTTTATGTCTGTAAGACAATCCTGCGTTTAGCTAATTGGTGTGTGTCCTCTGGCTTCATGGATAGATAAAGCTGGGTATCATCTGCGTAACAATGAAAATTTAAGCAATACCGTCTAATAATACTGCCTAAGGGAAGCATGTATAAAGTGAATAAAATTGGTCCTAGCACAGAACCTTGTGGAACTCCATAATTAACTTTAGTCTGTGAAGAAGATTCCCCATTTACATGAACAAATTGTAATCTATTAGACAAATATGATTCAAACCACCGCAGCGCAGTGCCTTTTAATACCTATGGCATGCTCTAATCTCTGTAATAAAATTTTATGGTCAACAGTATCAAAAGCAGCACTGAGGTCTAACAGAACAAGCACAGAGATGAGTCCACTGTCCGAGGCCATAAGAAGATCATTTGTAACCTTCACTAATGCTGTGTTCTGTACTATGATGAATTCTAAAACCTGACTGAAACTCTTCAAATAGACCATTCCTCTGCAGATGATCAGTTAGCTGTTTTTACACTACCCTTTCAAGAATTTTTTGAGAGAAAAGGAAGGTTGGAGATTGGCCTATAATTAGCTAGATAGCTGGGTCAAGTGATGGCTTTTTAAGTAATGGTTTAATTACTGCCACCTTAAAAGCCTGTGGTACATAGCCAACTAACAAAGATAGATTGATCATATTTAAGATCGAAGCATTAAATAATGGTAGGGCTTCCTTGAGCAGCCTGGTAGGAATGGGGTCTAATAAACATGTTGATGGTTGGATGAAGTAACTAATGAGAATAACTCAGACAGAACAATCGGAGAGAAAGAGTCTAACCAAATACCGGCATCACTGAAAGCAGCCAAAGATAACGATACGTCTTTGGGAGGTTATGAGTAATTTTTTCTCTAATAGTTAAAATTTTGTTAGCAAAGAAAGTCATGAATTCATTACTAGTTAAAGTTAATGGAATACTCAGCTCAATAGAGCTCTGACTCTTGTCAGCCTGGCTACAGTGCTGAAAAGAAACCTGGGGTTGTTCTTATTTTCTTCAATTAGTGATGAGTAGAAAGATGTCCTAGCTTTACGGAGGGCTTTTTTATAGAGCAACAGACTCTTTTTTCCAGGCTAAGTGAAGATCTTCTAAATTAGTGAGACGCCATTTCCTCTCCAACTTACGGGTTATCTGCTTTAAGCTACGAGTTTGTGAGTTATACCACGGAGTCAGACACTTTGATTTAAAGCTCTCTTTTTCAGAGGAGCTACAGCATCCAAAGTTGTCTTCAATGAGGATGTAAAACTATTGACGAGATACTCTATCTCCCTTACAGAGTTTAGGTAGCTACTCTGCACTGTGTTGGTATATGGCATTAGAGAACATAAAGAAGGAATCATATCCTTAAACCTAGTTACAGCGCTTTCTGAAAGACTTCTAGTGTAATGAAACTTATTCCCCACTGCAGGGTAGTCCATCAGAGTAAATGTAAATGTTATTAAGAAATGATCAGACAGAAGGGAGTTTTCAGGGAATACTGTTAAGTCTTCTATTTCCATACCATAAGTCAGAACAAGATCTAAGATATGATTAAAGTGGTGGGTGGACTCATTTACTTTTTGAGCAAAGCCAATAGAGTCTAATAATAGATTAAATGCAGCGTTGAGGCTGTCATTCTCAGCATCTGTGTGGATGTTAAAATCGCCCACTATAATTATCTTATCTGAGCTAAGCACTAAGTCAGACAAAAGGTCTGAAAATTCACAGAGAAACTCACAGTAACGACCAGGTGGACGATAGATAATAACAAATAAAACTTGTTTTTGGGACTTCCAATTTGGATGGACAAGACTAAGAGACAAGCTTTCAAATGAATTAAAGCTCTGTCTGGGTGTTGGATTAATTAATAAGGTGGAATGGAAGATTGCTGCTAATCCTCCACCCCGGCCCGTGCTACGAGCATTCTGACAGTTAGTGTGACTCGGGGGTGTTGACTCATTTAAACTAACATATTCATCCTGCTGTAACCAGGTTCCTGTTAGGCAGAATAAATCAATATGTTGATCAATTATTATATCATTTACCAACAGGGACTTAGAAGAGAGAGACCTAATGTTTAATAGACCACATTTAACTGTTTTAGTCTGTGGTGCAGTTGAAGGTGCTATATTATTTTTTCTTTTTGAATTTTTATGCTTAAATAGATTTTTGCTGGTTATTGGTAGTCTGGGAGCAGGCACCGTCTCTACGGGGATGGGGTAATGAGGGGATGGCAGGGGGAGAGAAGCTGCAGAGAGGTGTGTAAGACTACAACTCTGCTTCCTGGTCCCAACCCTGGATAGTCACGGTTTGGAGGATTTAAGAAATTGGCCAGATTTCTAGAAATGAGAGCTGCTCCATCCAAAGTGGGATGGGATGCCGTCTCTCCTAACAAGACCAGGTTTTCCCAGAAGCTTTGCCAATTATCTATGAAGCCCACCTCATTTTTTGGACACCACTCAGACAGCCAGCAATTCAAGGAGAACATGCGGCTAAACATGTCACTCCTGGTCCGATTGGGGAGGGCCCAGAGAAAACTACAGAGTCCGACATTGTTTTTGCAAAGTTACACACCGATTTAATGTTAATTTTAGTGACCTCCGATTGGCGTAACCGGGTGTCATTACTGCCGACGTGAATTACAATCTTACCAAATTTACGCTTAGCCTTAGCCAGCAGTTTCAAATTTCCTTCAATGTCGCCTGCTCTGGCCCCCGGAAGACAATTGACTATGGTTGCTGGTGTCGCTAACTTCACATTTCTCAAAACAGAGTCGCCAATAACCAGAGTTGATCCTCGGCGGGTGTGTCGTCGAGTGGGGACAAACGGTTAGAGATGTGAACGGGTTGGCGGTGTACACGGGGCTTCTGTTTAGGGCTACGCTTCCTCCTCACAGTCACCCAGTCGGCCTGCTTTCCCGGCTGCTCGGGATCTGCCAGGGGGGAACTAACGGCGGCTAAGCTACCTTGGTCCGCACCGACTACAGGGGCCTTGCTAGCTGTAGAATTTTCCACGGTGCGGAGCCGAGTCTCCAATTCGCCCAGCCTGGCCTCCAAAGCTACAAATAAGCTACACTTATTACAAGTACCATTACTGCTAAAGGAGGCTGAGGAATAACTAAACATTTCACACCCAGAGCAGAAAAGTGCGGGAGAGACAGGAGAAGCCGCCATGCTAAATCGGCTAAGAGCTAGTTAGCTACGCTAAGCTAGCGATTCCTAAAAACACGCAAAGTGAATAATGTGTAAATAATTTAGAGGTGATTCAGCAGAAGGAGTGCTTTAGTTAAGGCAAGTAAAGATTACACTGGGAAACAAATCGTAATCTAGATAACTAGATCAATCTAACTGCGCAGATTAAACAGCTAACAGATACAGAAAAACACCGCTGTGCTCCAGAACAGGAAGTGATACAATACCGCAGTGAGAGCCAACCACCAGTAGAGGCAAGCAAGAGGAGAGGCAAGCAAGAGCAAAATTATGATGTCATTTCATGACATCTTTGTGATATCACAAATTCAGTCACGTCTTTTGATCGCCACCATATCTTGGATGGTAACAAATCATCTGTCCAGCACTGATGTGTTGATTGGTGGCAGCTCTTTACTAAACAGGAGCTAACGATGAACCGAAACAACAGCAGGAAGTTGCAATGAACAGTGAGTGGATTAAATCCAACATGTGCTGATCGAACCAAAATTGGAGAACCACCAAAACCAATGAAGGCAAAACAGAAGAGTGGTTTGTGCAATTAATTAAAAGTGAATAAAGATGATAAAGCTGATTGAACTTTGCTCTACAAATTGTCGAGGGAGTGAAAAGTAGCTCAAATGACATGTTTTCTTTCGAGGGTGTGCGACTTTATGAATAAACCCATGATGTTGTGGTTCATTTGAGGAGTTAATGCAATAACTGTGATTCTTGCCATCAGTGTGTTGAGATTTCAGAACAAAATAATAGCTGATGATCATGGAATCAAGACAGTGAAGGGAAGTGATTCTCTATTCTCAATCTTAGATAATGTTTTTTTTCCCTTCTTTTTTCTATGTGCTTGTTTGTGACAAAGAAATATGAAAGCTAAAGTTGATGGCCATCACAGATTACACCAGAATAAAATACAAGATGTTCAAGATCATATCATGTAATGATGCTTACAATTTCTAGAGATATGTATACTAGATGACAGCATTTATCCTTGGTGGTGGCTCAGGTACTTGTGTTTTAAACAACCCAGTCTCATGGATTGTCATGATTCAGCAGCACGGAATATTCATTAATCTATTGGTTCGTCATATTGCCATGAAAAGTGCAAAATTTTCATCATGGCAGCACAAATTAATTCTAATTCATTCCGTGATGGCTGCACGTAATTAAAAGTGCAGCGGGGGTTCAGGGGTGGTTATGGTTAGGGTTAGGGTAGGAGTAGGGTTAGTAATTAAAAAAAAACCCTGTCATGAAAATTTTAATCATTTCGTGATGGGAGGACGAAAAAAAATGTGAGACTGGGTTGGTCTTACGATCCCAATTCCAATGAAGTTGGGACGTTGTGTAAAATGTAAATAAAAACAGAATACAATGATTTGCAAATCCTCTTCAACCTATATTCAATTAAATACACCACAAAGACAAGATATTTAATGTTCAAACTGATAAACTTTATTGTTTTTGTGCAATTATTTGCTCATTTTGAAATGGATGCCTGCAGCATGTTTCAAAAAAGCTAGGACAGTGGTATGTTTACCACTGTGTTACATCACCTTTTCTTCTAACAACACTCAATAAGCATTTGGGAACTGAAGACATTAATTGTTGAAGCTTTGTAGGTGGAATTCGTTTCCATTCTTGCTTAATGTACGACTTCAGTTGTTCAACAGTCCAGGGTCTCTGTTGTATTTTGCACTTCGTAATGCGCCACATATTTTCAGTGGGCGACAGGTCTGGACTGCAGGCAGGCCAGTCTAGTACCCGCACTCTTTTACGATGAAGCCACGCTGTTGTAACACGTGCAGAATGTGGCTTGGCATTGTCTTACTGAAATAATCAGGGATGTCCCTAAAAAAGACGTTGCTTGGATGGCAGCATGTGTTGCTCCAAAACCTGGATGTACCTTTCAGCATTGATGATGCCATCACAGATATGTAAGTTGCCCATGCAATGGCACTAACACACCCCCATACTATCACAGATGCTGGCTTTAGAACTTTGCGTTTGTAACAGTCTGGATGGTCTTTTTCCTCTTTTGTCCTGAGGACACGACGTCCATGATTTCCAAAAACAATTTGAAATGTGGACTCATCAGACCATAGCACACTTTTCCACTTTGCGTCTGTCCATTTCAAATGAGCTCAGGCCCACAGAAGGTGGCGGTGTTTCTGGATGTTGTTGATGTTTGGCTTTTGCTTTGCATGGTAGAGTTTTAACTTGCACTTGTAGATGTAGCGACGAACTGTGTTAACTGACAATGGTTTTCTGAAGTGTTCCTGAGCCCACGCGGTAAGATCCTTTACACAGTGATGTCGGTTTTTAATGCAGTGCCGCCTGAGGGATCGAAGGTCGCGGGCATTCAACGTTAGTTTTCTGCCTTGCTGCTTACATGTAGAAAGTTCTCCAGATTCTTGAGTCTTCGATGATATATGGACTGTAGATGATGGAATCCCAAAATTCCTTGCAATTGTTCTTAAACTGTTGGACTATTTTTTTCACGCAGTTGTTCACAAAGTGGTGATCCTCACTCCATCTTTGCTTGTGAACGGCTGAGCCTTTTGTGGATGCTCCTTTTATACCCTCACCTGTTTCCAATTAACCTGTTCACCTGTGGAATGTTCCAAAACAGATGTTCTTTGAGCATTCATCAGCTTTCCCAGTCTTTTGTTGCCACTGTCCCAGCTTTTTTGAAACGTGTTGCAGGCATCCATTTCAAAATAAGCAAATTTTTGCACAAAACAAAACAGTCTATCAGTTTGAACATTAAATATATTATATTTGTGCTGTATTCAATTCAATAAAGGTTGAAGAGGATTTGCAAATCATTGTATTCTGTTTTTATTTACATTTTATACAACGTCCCAACTTCATTGGTATTGGGGTTGTAAATCATATCCATCCAGAGGAAATCACAGTATTTGGCCATCACTAGTTGATGTAGGTGTGGGTACTTCAGCACATTAATATATTCCTGACAATCTTGCAGTGTCATTTTTTTGTTGTCTGTTTATTGTCTGTTGTCTGAACGTGCATATAGCAGATGGTCGCCCCACTGGGGCTGGCCTGCTTGAGGTTTCTTCCTATAATCCTAGAATTTTTCCTGACCATGAGCTTGATTTCTCTCTCTCACACACTCATCTTCAACTGCTTACTTCAATTAAGGGTCACAGGGGGGCTGGAGCCTATCCCGGCAGTCACAGGGCGTGAGGCGGGGTACGCCCTGGACAGGCCTCCAGTCTGTCGCAGGGCCACATATAGACAAACAAACACATTCACACCCGCACACACACCTACCCCTACAATCCACCTAACCTGCATGTCCTTGGATGTTGGAGGGAGCCGGATCACCCACAGAGAACCCATGCAAACATGGGGAGAACATGTAAACTCCACACGGAAAGACTACAGGTGGGGCTCAATCTCATGACCTCGCTGTGAGACAGCAGTGCTAACCACTAAACCACTGTGCAGCCCTGAGCTTGGTTCCATTACTGGTATTTTTAGAATGTCGACAAAACACTGACGCAAAATGACAGCATTACCACTGAGTGATGGAAAGCGATTCCTGGGGTTTTGTCCTCTCGCAAGAACTGTCATTCCAACGGTCATGGCAATGGAAGCTAGCAAAAATGGTCATTTCATTGTTTTTAGTTGACCCCTGGGTGTTAAACCATAGTTTTTAACAAGCTTTCCTTTTGCACCCGTATGTATTCTAAAATAGATATGTATTTTAGAATGTCATGTGACACTTTCTGTCTGTCATATGACCTGTCATAATGGAAAAAGAGTTTTGATTGCAGTTTTGTGCAAGCATATTTTTGTTTGCCGTATTTGTGTTTTTTTTTTCTCAAAAGACATGTTTTTCCATTAAGCGTATTTGCTCCATTGATTGCGAAATTGGCGGGGTGGTGGTGGTGGTGGTGGTGGGGGGAGTTAATGAAAATCCACCTAATGTCACTAATGTGTTTTCCTCACAAAGGAGGGGTCAGGTCTAGAATCTGCTCTTATCGCTTGGAGATTATTATGATTTGTTGCCTTATAAATGAATTTCATTGAACAGAATTAACTTGCTCGCATGACCGAACTTGTGTTTGTGGTTCTTGTTTTTTGCAGCTGAAAAAAGAAAAGCAGAAAACAAACTCCAGATATATGGATGGGGAGGTCACACAGAGTAAAATGCAAGACATAATGCCTGCAAGCTACAAGAGCTGTGCTGGAACAGTCTGAGCTAAAGGCTCACAGTTGAGTGACAGGGATGGAAGGGGACAGGGTCATCGATTTATACTCGTAATCTCCAAATCAACCTGTTCTGCCTGTGCACTGCGAGAGGAGCTCTGAGAAAACAGCTGGAGGCTACATCATTGGCTCAGCTCTGATCCAGTGCTGCTGTTTACGCTCATCACCAGTTAGCCTTTCAAAATAAGAGTTGTTGCAGCTGAAATAATCCTGCGTTTATACCCTGTGAATGAAACAGTTTTGGTTGGTGGTGAATGTGCTCACATCATTGGAGGAAAAAGGAGATCTTCAGCTTGGCAGCATGACAGCATGCAAAATGAGGTGCACCTGGTCATCCTGCACGCCTACTTTATAGTCAAGAAGGCTTTTTTTTTTTTTTTTTTTTTCATTGGTGTGAATGTGTCTGGGGAAGAGATAACTCAAAAAAGCTTGGTTGATTTCCTTCAAACGTGGTGGGAATATTACTTTGATAGATAAACACAGGTGATTAGATTTTGGAGTAGATTGGTCAAAGGTCAAGGTTAAGTAAATTATGGTGTGAAAAACACCTTTTGTGGTATATTTCAACAACCAAGAATACAAGATGGATCAAAAACATTGGGAATATTACTTTGACAGATATCTAGAGGTGATTAGATTTTGGAGTAGTTTGGTCAAAGATCAAGGTTAATTAAATCATGGTCCAAAAAACAAATAAACAAACAAAAAACACATTTTTTACTATATTTCAGCAATCAAGAATCCTACATGGATCAAACTTAGTGGGAATTTTACTTTGATAGACATCTAGAGGTGATTAGAGTTTGGAGTAGTTTGGGTAAAGATCAAAGGTCATGCGTAAGTAAATAATGGCCCAAAAGACACGTTTTTTTGTTGGTATATTTCAACAACCAAGAATCCTTGATGGATCAAACTTGGTGGGAATTTTACTATGATAGATATCTAGAGGTGATTACATTTTGGAGTAGTTTGGTCAAAGGTCAAGGTTAAGTAAATCATGGTCGAAACAAACAAAGAAACAACAACCCCCCCCACCACCCAAAACCCCCCACCTTTTGTTGGTTATTTCAACAATCTAACCAAATGCTACACAGATCTACCTTGGTGGAAATATTACTTAATTGATAGTATTTAGAGGTGATTAGATTTTCAGTTTAGCTTGGTTACCAGTCAAATGTCAAGGAATACGTCTGAAAAACACTTGAATTTTGTGTATATCTCGACAGCCTAGATAAATGAGCTAAAACATATATTGATAAGTAAAATGTTTGTGATTGACTGGTTTGAATGACTTCATCATGAAGTCACATAGAAAGTCAGCTGGTCAGGATGTCCAGCTCTGTCCTGGGCTGTCCTCTGGAGTCTCTGGAGGAGGTGGCTGAGAGGAGGGTGTTAGCCAAGTTCAAATCCATCATGGACACTCCTCTCACCCGCTGCACCGGACTGTAGTGGAGCTGAACAGCTCGTTCAGTGACAGGCTGAGGCACCCTCAGTGCAAGAAGGAACGATACCACAGGTCGTTCCTCCCTGCTGCTGTCATATTGTACAATAACACTGTGAAATAACCACATGCAATAATATGTCCACAATCATGTGCAATATTAATATGTCCACAAATTATGTGCAATAACAACTCGTTTACAAATCCCAGCACTAATGTCACCTTATCACATCTAAATTCCACTTCACATATTGTAAATAAGATGCTCCTATCTCTTTTTCAATCCCAATCATGTTTATGTATACTGCATATGTACTTATATATGTATGTATATATATATATATGTGTGTGTGTGTATGTGTATAGGTATGTGTGTGCATGTGTGTATGCATATATGTATGTATATGTGTGTGTGTGTGTATATATATATAAATATATATATATATATATATATATATATATATATATATATATATATGCATATTCTATTTCTACCTCATTTTCTTATGTCTTGTACTGTTACAAGTATTATTATTATTGCTTATCCTTGCACACGCTGTTTGATGAACATTTTCCTCTACTTGCACCCATCTTGTGTGTTTTTAAGAGCTGACGTAACGTGAATTTCTCCTCTGTGAGATCAATAAAGTTTTATCTTATCTTATGTGACGAAGTCAAAATCATCATTGCAGTCATATGTATAGTTTCCTGTACTTGTCCACAGCGCGCGCGGTAGGTACATCAGTGAGGGTACATCAGCTCTCTGATGTCTTTCTTTTTGGCATTGAGGAGGAAGCTAAGATCATATACATATGCCAAGGCATGTTGCGTCATTTACAAAAACAACAACAAAAAAAATCTAATAAATGACCTTCAGAAATATGATTTGGCACGGATGTGCTATTGTGGGTAGAGGTGGGCGGATCGATCCTAATATCGATAATATCGACACCAACACTGGTATTGATATTGAACGATCCTCGTGTAAAAAGATCGATACTCAAGCTTTTTCTCTCCCGCACGCACTGAGGCTGCACACGCAGATTCTCTGTCTTGTAAGAGCAGCGCATCCGCTGTGTTTGTGGTTTGTCAGCCCTCTACCTCAGGAGAGTTTGTTTTCAGTTGTGTTGAGTGATATTTTTTTTAAACAAAAATGTTGATTGTGATAATAAAGTATTTTGTTGTATTTTATACAATATTTGGCACAATTCTAGGTCTTTGGATCCTTTGGATCTATGAAGCTTAAATATGAAAAGTATCGGTATCGGTATCAATATCGGCGATACTGGGCCTGTATTTACTTGGTATCGGATCAATACCAAAATTCACGGTATCGCCCACCTCTAATTGTGGGACTGATGGACAAGACGTCAAAGCGTTCAAAGCGCGTAATATTTTACGCGCATCCAGAGTTGAGGGTCTTGGCGCACGCGTCATTTAGAGAGAGAGAGAGAGAGAGAGAGAGAGAGAGAGAGAGAGAGAGAGAGAGAGAGAGAGAGAGAGAGAGAGAGAGAGAATGCTGCGAAACTGGACCCACTGCCAGGGATGTCGACGGTGAGGAATCCCTGAATCCGCCGCTGCCCAGGAAATATGGACAAATGTTGCGCTGTTTATAAGTGCGGGCTGTTGGCGCTCGGTTTTTGCACACCGTTACACAGTGTGCCTGACCGGGAAGATGCCGTGTGGGCGATGCTGCTACAAGGAGATGCATTGTGATCTCATTTTTCGCGGATATGTTTTAGTGGTCGTTGTACTAATTAAATAAGAACCGCGTCACACGAGGGATTGCTCGAATCCAGAGGGATCTATAAGACATCACCACCTGTTAGCGGCAAATCAGGTAAGCCTCATTTGTAGAGCTTTTATGACACAAAGCTGCACAGACAGTTTATTGTGACACACAAAGAAAATCAATCACATTGTACTTTTTTTGTGAGAAAATCATGTGCACCAACATTCATGTATCCATCTTAATGATCCGCATAAGTAATGAAAAGCGCAGTGATGGACAGATCACTTGTGACGGGCCTCATGAAGGGGTTTGGGGGGTGGGAGAGCGTCGTTATTAAAGATGTTGAACTAATATGCTCAAACAATCACGTTGTCTCGGTGCAGGTGCACGAGCGCACGCAGATCATCCAGCCGGTGCAGTGTCGGAGTGCGTCTTCAGCGCCAAAGTCCTCTGCCTGCGCCCGATGTCAGTAATCCACCTTAAAAATAGGCCGTTTAACATCTCAAACGTCACCCAACTGTCCTCATATCACACTTTATTGGAATAAACAGGCAACATCATCTGCAAACCTGAGAAGGAGGAGGGTTGAGGGGTTGGGGTGGGGGGCGGGGGATGCGTAATCTGCTTGTGTTTCATGCATTTATGGTGCTTTTCTTAAACTGGTGCGCTTGTGGAAGCCACGAGGCACAAAGGCTTATTTTTTCTCATTATACAGGCTGAAAGGTGACAGACTCTCAGCCCAGTTTGTGCTTTAAATGCCTGCTGAGGGATAAAAATCACTCACCACCTTCATTTTTCGGTCTCTTCACGTGGAGAAGGGTTTGTTTGCTGCAGCTGAGCAGGTCAAAGGTCAGGAGCAATCTGCAGATATATAGGAAGTCTCACTTTGAAGCTGACATACCATTGATTGTTTTATGTCCAACACTTAAATCAAAGAACAGTTTGATCTGTGCACTGGCAGGAGGTTTGGATGAAATGCATCTCACAACCTGGCTTCTGGAACTGATTTTTTTTTTTTTTTTGTGCAAACTGCCTGAATTGGTCTCAGAATAATGTGCACCAAAGTGCACACATCCTTCACATCGTGTTTTCTGATCTGATGGAAAATGGTTCATTTAGAAATCAAAACTAACAAATGGCATCAGAGGACTGATGCAGATCATGCACACTGCACACTTTTTGAACAAACATGACCTTAATGACTTCCTTGTGACTTCATCACCACTTAAAGCACACTCGCTCATCTTCAACCGCTTACTCTAATTAAGGATCGTGGGGGGCTGGAGCCTATCCTAGCAGTCATAGAGCGTGGGGCGGGGTACACCCTGGACAGGATGGCAGTCTGTCGCAGAGGTACATATATTCAAACAAACACATTCACACCTGCACGCACACCTACGGACAATTTAAAGTGTCCAATCCACATAACCTGCATGTCTTTGGATGTGGGAGGACGCCGGAGCTCCCGGAGAGAACCCAAGCAAACATGGGGAGAACATGTCAACTCCACACAGAAAGGCCACAGGTGGCAATCGAACACACAACCTTCTATCTGTGAGGCAACAGTGATAACCACTAATCCACCGTGCTGCCCCACTTAAACCAATCAATCACAAATATTTTGCTGGTCAATATAAACTTTAAATCATCTCTCCAGCCTTATTGGTTGTGGAGATATAGCAGAAAATATGTTTTTGCATCATGTTTTTGTAGCCCGATCTTCTCCAAAAGTTAATCATCTGGAAATATCTGCCCAAGTAATATTCCCACCAAGTTTGGGGAAAATCTGTTCAGCTGTTTTTTTCATTATCTTGTTCACAGACACACACTGATTACAATGTAACCTGCTTTGCTGCTTTGTAATTAAATGGACTGCATTTATATAGTGTGTTTCCATTTGCTTCAGAAGCTCAAAGCCTTTTACAATGATACCTCACATTCACCCACAGACACACTCACACCCTGATGTCAGGGTGCTGCCATGCAAGGTGCTCACTACACACCGGGAGCCACTAGGGAATTAAGGACCTTGCCCAAGGGCCCTTAGTGATTTTCTGGCCTGGCTGGGTTTTGAACTGAGGATCCTCTGGTCTGAAGCCCAACGCGGAACCACTAGACCATCACTAATTACTGTCTTAAACAATACAAGAGACATGTACGCCTTTCTCTCTTGGCTGGCGGCTGCTTCCATTTTAGGTCGCTGCAACACATCAGTCTCCATCCCACCCTGTCCTTTGCATCTTCTTCTGTTACCCCAATCACCTGCAGCTCCATCCTCGGTATCCTTCTCCCTATATACCCTGCATCATTCTTTTGCACACATCCAAACCTTCTCAATCTTGCCTGTCTGACTTCGTCTCCAAACTGTCCTACCTGCTCTGTCCCTCTCAGCCACAAGTGGTTTATGCCGGTGCATTCTGAATGCTAGTCCCAAGGCCAGGTCTATGAGTAGGGTTGTGCCAGCAAAGCTATGCGGTGCAAATTTTGCCAGACCACACATGCAGATCACAAACTGAATTTTGCGTATGGCTATACATAATATCCAGATATTACACTTTCAGTATTGTGCTCAGAAGAATGCTCCTAACATTTTGCTATGGTAGTAGAAAAATAATAAAGTGACAGAGTACAGGGAAAGTCAAAGGTACAAACACTGTGCAGAGCTCCTCATACCTCTCAGCCTCGAGGGAGTTGCTTCTTTATGGAATGCTGCTGCAGGTATTTATTATTTTTATGCAGTTTTTGCAGTAAAAAAGTAGGTTAAAATGGCAGTATGAGTTTGAATTTCAATAGTATTCAAATTGTTGGCAGTCCATTATGTATATCTACTTATCCTGCCAGGCTGGAGTGTATCCCAGTGTGCACTGGGGAGAGGCAAGGTGCATTGTCGGCATGTTGACAGTCTGTCATTGAGATATTAAGACGGACAGCAATTCACACTCAGCTGAAACGAGTAATTTAGCGTTTCTACGCGTGGTTGACCTGGTACGTCCATGCAGACAGGCACAGAACTCATGATGTTCTTGCTGAGAGGAGACACTGCAAAGAACATCTAAACTAATCCAGAAATGCTTGAAATATGACTTATTTGAAAAGTGTCTAGTCTTTTTTGTTTGTTTTTTTTACCCACTTGAAAAATAGGATGCTTCACTTTTAACTTTGACTGAAGAAATAGTGTATTTGATTACCAATCATACCAGCGGGATGACTCAAATTATGGCCCATTTTAGCGTGTTAGTATAGGTGATCAGTTAACTTGAAAATAGATATTGAAGTTTGAAGACAAAATATGTGTTATGTGACCCTGTCCCACAACACTTATTTGTTTAATTGGGAAGCACAATATGCAGTTAATTGTAACAAGTGCAATCTGAGATTTCTGACACCCGTCAATCCGGATGTGGATCACCTCCAAAATTCAGTGGAGTCTTCCATGCCCTAATGTCTATCTATTGTATTCTTATATCTATCTATCTATTGTGTACGAGGTCTGTCAATAAAGTATAGGTCCTTTTAATTTTTTTCAAAAACTATATGGATTTCATTCATATGTTTTTACGTCAGACATGCTTGAACCCTCGTGCGCATGCGTGAGTTTTTCCACACCTGTCGGTGACGTCATTCGCCTGTGAGCACTCCTTGTGGGAGGAGTCGTCCAGCCCCTCGTCGGAATTCTTTTGTCTGAGAAGTTGCTGAGAGACTGGCGCTTTGTTTGATCAAAATTTTTTCTAAACCTGTGAGACACATCGAAGTGGACACGGTTCTTCTTCCGGATATTCCACTGTTAAAGGAGATTTTTTTTAATGAAAGACGTGCGGACAGATTGCAGTGACGCTCCGCCACAGGAAAAGCGCCAGTCTCTCAGCAACTTCTCAGACAAAGGAATTCCGACGAGGGGCTGGACGACTCCTCCCACAAGGAGTGCTCACAGGCGAATGACGTCACCCGGCGTGGAAAAACTCACGCATGCGCACGAGGGTTCAAGCATGTCTGACGTAAAAACATATGAATGAAATCCATATAGTTTTTGAAAAAAATAAAAAGGACCTATACTTTATTGACAGCCCTCGTATTACATTATGCGTAACGTGCAATATGTTGTTGAATTTTCCATAGGCATACACGTATTATACTGTTTGTTGTTGTATTTATTGATTTCTTGAGACAGAAATGTCTGCAGAGAAATTTCTGTCAGACATCCAAGACTAATTTCCCCTTGAGGACAATAAAATGTATTGTATTGTATCTGTGGTGCAAATTTGGTAAGAATCCATGAAGTAGTTTTGACGTAATCCTTCAAAGCAAAATTTTGATCCAGAATCTGGATCCGGATCACCTCCAAAATTCAGTGGAGTCTTCCATGGCCTAATATCTATCTGTAGTGCAAATTTGGTGAGCGTAAAATAGCGTTGACATAATTCTTCAAAGCCTGTATAAAGTGAAATCTTGATCCAGAATCTGGATCCGGATCACCTCCAAAATTAAAGTCTAAATTAGAGTCTTCTATGGCCTAATATCTATCTGTGGTGAAAATTTTGTCAAAATCTGTGCAGTAGTTTTGTCGTAATTCTGCTAAAGACAAATGGACAAATAAATAAACACAGATGATTTTATTGCATCCTTTGTTGCAATATGCATTTCACCATATAAAGGTACTAAAAAAGTCAGTTAAAAAAATCAGTAAAGTTAAATTCTATGATTGTCCCGTTTTATACTAAAACTTAAAATAAACAAAAATAAAATTATTATTTAAAATGTCATAAGTAATATCTCAAAGCCACTGGATTTAAATGATTTTTTTCTTCATTTATCTGACCTACCTTAACATAATATATATATATGGAAATACTTCATCTTAGTCCCTTGTATTGATAAAACTGCAATCAAAGGTTTATATGGACCCCAGACAATATTTAGATTTCAAAGTGGGCCCCAGCATTCCTAAGTTTGGGAATGGCTGAAATATAACATTTGATTAGTTTTTTTGTAGAGACAGACAGGGAGGCGATGCACCTTAAAGAGAGCATGACAATGCTCTAGAGTCTATAAGGTTTGCTTTACAGAGTGCAGACTCAGTGGGTGTGTCTCACATAACAAACAGGAGCCCAAATATGGACTTCTGTGACATATGTCACGAAATTCTACAACCAGGTATTTCTTACTTAAATGTGCTCATGTCAGGAGAGTTTCTGCACACAGAGTCATAGAATTATGCAACCTCGAGGATATTTAACGTAAAATACCGAACATAAAAAGCAGATAAGAACCATTTTCCACAATATGACCCCTTTAAAAATGTGCTGCTTGAAAGCTTAAATCTTTACAAAGATATGCGATAAACCAGAGCTAAACTGGTTCGAGTGCAGGGCTCTGTCAAAGATGGTTAAAAAAAATCTCCCGGGTTCCACGCTGGTATCTGCACAGGGCTCAGAATGTCTCTTCTCAGTCAGACGCAAACCTTTCACCAAGTTTTGTGAAAATTGGTTTATCCACACTGAAGTAGTTCCACATAAAACTGATAAATGAGGACAAAGGAACCCTTTCCAGAGCTAAAAATATTGTATTTAAGATTTGCCAAAGAAGTGACTATTTATATTTTCAACATGTCGCTTTGGTGTAAATCATTTATGCTCCTTCAAATAGAGTCATGCTTTATGATTTTGCACCAGCTGCTGCTCTAAGAAAAGGTGGAGTTGCCCACAGTGTGCCACTGTAAGTCTGAATATCTTCTTCACCGTGGATCCTCAGAGCATGGCAGCTGAGAAAAATGGATCATACCCGACGTGCGTGCTTTTATAGTCACGGTTTGGTCAAGCAGCCATACACACGGTTCCAGGTGTTGGATTCACAGAGGAGATGCTGTATGTTTCAACTGCGGTTTGATGTGTGAGTGCCGCACAAATAAAAGCAGTGTATATTTGTCTTAGAGGGCACCTGAAGTCTTTGTGGCTTGTGCCACAAAGTCACTGGTATGCAACATGAAAACCATCAGTGTGCCTTAGAGGAGAATGATGACTAATGAAGCAAATGCACAGCAAACTCTCGTGGTAGGGAAGACAGAAGACACAACTCATTTATATGCACCTCATATACAAGCCCATCTGATTTAGAGGTTCAGGGCTGCAACACAAACCCAGCACTGAAAGCTATACGTCGTTGATAACTGCCCAGAAGCAAGCAATAAGGGCTAGATTATACATAGGGATTTATGATGTCAACACACCGCTTCACGTAGAAATGACAAAACCTCAGAGACAGCAGTCCAAGCTTCTACACACCCAACACTGCATTATCTGCATGCTGTTCCAAACTATAAACCGCTCAGGTTGGATGATTTCGGGTCATATGTGATTAATGGGTCTGCTGATTCATTAAGTACTTGCCCCCCAACAGGCGACTGTAGTCACAGCTCAACCTTGACGGAAGTCAGTTTTGGTCAGTGTAAGTGGGATTTTTTTGTGACCTCAAAAGATTTGCCATTTAATCAGTCTCGGAATAGCAAAGCACCCAGAGACAGTAATTAATTGTGTGTAGTTCTGACAAATTTTACCCATATATATATATATATATATATATATATATATATATATATATATATATATATATATATATATATATATATATATATATATATATATATATAAATAGATAGATAGATAGATAGATAGATAGATAGATAGATAGATAGATAGATAGATAGATAGATAGATAGATAGATAGATAGAGTGCCCTCCAAAAGTATTGGGTCACTTATATTTCACACATTTTGATTTATTTATGCCATTTCAAATATAAAAAGTAAATCAGGCTTCTCAATATAAAAATTTCTAAAGTTATCTTCCTTAAACTCAAACTCAAAGCAAATCTCTACAACTTGATATAAATTAATTAAAAATATAAAAGCTGAGATGGTGGGTTGCATAAGTAATGGGCCATTTTATTTGATTAGGCTAATTTAGCCAAATATCTTTACTTACAGTGCCATCCAAAAGTATTGGAACTCGGTATTTCACACATTTTAATTTGTTAATGCTATTTCAAATACAAAAAATACTAAAAAATAAAAAATTCTAAAATTATCTTCCTTAAAGTCAAATTGAAAGCAAATCTATGCAACTTGATATAAATTAATTAAAAATATAAAAGCCGAGTTGGTGGGTTGCATAAGTAATGGGCCACTTTATTTGATTAGGCTAATTTAGCCTAATATCTTTACTTACAGTGGCATCCAAAAGTATTGGAACTCGGTATTTCACACATTTTAATTTGTTTATGCCATTTCAAATACAAAAAATACTAAAAAATAAAAAATTCTAAAATGATCCTAAAGTCAAACTGAAAGCAAATCTATGCAACCTGATATAAATTAATTAAAAATATAAAAGCTGAGATGGTGGGTTAAGTGGCATAAGTAATGGGCCACTTTATTTGATTAGACTAATTTCAATCAATTCATTCAATTTTATTTATATAGCGCCAAATCACAACGACAGTTGCCCCAAGGCGCTTTATATTGTAAGGCAAAGGCCATACAATAATTACAGAAAAACCCCAACGGTCAAAACAACCCCCTATGAGCAAGCACTTGGCGACATTGGGAAGGAAAAACTCCCTTTTAACAGGAAGAAACCTCCAGCAGAACCAGGCTCAGGGAGGGGCAGTCTTCTGCTGGGACTGGTTGGGGCTGAGGGGAGAGAATCAGGAAAAAGACATGCTGTGGAAGAAAGCAGAGATCAGTCACTAATGATTAAATGCAGAGTGGTGCATACAGAGCAAAAAGAGAAAGACACACTCAATGCATCATGGGAAACCCCAAGCAGTCTAAGTCTATAGCAGCATAACTAAGGGATGGTTCAGGGTCACCTGATCCAGCCCTAACTATAAGCTTTAGCAAAAAGGAAAGTTTTAAGCCTAATCTTAAAAGTAGAGAGGGTGTCTGTCTCCCTGATCTGAATTGGGAGCTGGTTCCACAGGAGAGGAGCCTGAAAGCTGAAGGCTCTGCCTCCCATTCTACTCTTAAAAACCCAAGGAACTACAAGTAAACCTGCAGTCTGAGAGCGAAGCGCTCTATTGGGGTGATATGGTACTATGAGGTCCCTAAGATAAGATGGGACCTGATTATTCAAAACCTTATAAGTAAGAAGAAGAATTTTAAATTCTATTCTAGAATTAACAGGAAGCCAATGAAGAGAGGCCAATATGGGTGAAATATGCTCTCTCCTTCTAGTCCCCGTCAGTACTCTAGCTGCAACATTTTGAATTAACTGAAGGCTTTTCAGGGAACTTTTAGGACAACCTGATAATAATGAATTACAGTAGTCCAGCCTAGAGGAAATAAATGCATGAATTAGTTTTTCAGCACCACTCTGAGACAAGACCTTTCTAATTTTAGAGATATTGCGCAAATTGACGTTCTGGGCCTGATGGACTGATCTAAAACTAAGAAAACTAGAATTTTGGCTCTCTGTTGGGACTGTTTACACAGAGACTGCTACCTGCTGCTTTGGACTTGAACTAACAGTCTTTTTCAAGACTTTTTTTTACTTTTTTACCTTTTTACTTTTTTTTACTTTTTTACTGTGCTCCAACGCCTAAGGAAGACCTCTAACGGTCGAAACATCGCGACGGAGCACTTTTATCAGCTAACTTTCATCAGCGTTGGCAAGCTAACTAGCTTGCTAACGCTTTCGTTTTTATTTTTTTTATTTTTTATTTTTATTTTTATTTTATTTTAGCACCGTTGTCGTGCGTTCGCTGTTGTCGTGGGTTTCCTGTGCTGCTTCATGGCCTGTTTGGTGCCTTGATTGGGGCACTCCTTCTGCTGAATCACCTCTAAATTATTTACACATTATTCACTTTGTGTGTTCTTTGGAATCCACTAGGTTGCGTAGCTACTAGCTCTTAGCCGATTTAGCATGGCGGCTTCTCCTGTCTCTCCCGTACTTTTCTGCTCTGGGTGTGAAATGTTTAGTTATTCCTCGGCCTCCTTTAGCAGTAACGGTACTTGTAATAAGTGCAGCTTATTCGTAGCTTTGGAGGCCAGGCTGGGCGAATTGGAGACTCGGCTCCGCACCGTGGAAAATTCTACAGCTAGCCAGGCCCCTGTAGTCGGTGCGGACCAAGGTAGCTTAGCCGCCGTTAGTTCCCCCCTGGCAGATCCCGTGCAGTCGGGAAAGCAGGCTGACTGGGTGACTGTGAGGAGGAAGCGTAGCCCTAAACAGAAGCCCCGTGTACACCGTCAACCCGTTCGCATCTCTAACCATTTTTCCCCACTCGACGATACATTCGCCGAGGATCAAACTCTGGTTATTGGCGACTCTGTTTTGAGAAATGTGAAGTTAGCGACACCAGCAACCATTGTCAATTGTCTTCCGGGGGCCAGAGCAGGCGACATCGAAGGACATTTGAAATTGCTGGCTAAGGCTAAGCGTAAATTTGGTAAGATTGTAATTCACGTTGGCAGTAATGACACTTGGTTGCGCCAATCGGAGGTCACTAAAATTAACATTAAATCGGTGTGTAACTTTGCAAAAACAATGTCGGACTCTGTTGTTTTCTCTGGGCCCCTCCCCAATCGGACCGGGAGTGACATGTTTAGCCGCATGTTCTCCTTGAATTGCTGGCTGTCTGAGTGGTGTCCAAAAAATGAGGTGGGCTTCATTGATAATTGGCAAAGCTTCTGGGGAAAACCTGGTCTTGTTAGGAGAGACGGCATCCATCCCACTTTAGATGGAGCAGCTCTCATTTCTAGAAATCTGGCCAATTTTCTTGGATCCTCCAAACTGTGACTGTCCAGCGTTGGGACCAGGAGGCAGAGCTGTGGTCTTATACACCTCTCTGCAGCTTCTCTCCCCCTGCCATCCCCTCATTACCCCATCCCCGTAGAGACGGTGCCTGCTCCCAGACCACCAATAACCAGCAAAAATCTATTTAAGCATAAAAATTCAAAAAGAAAAATAATATAGCACCTTCAATTGCACCACAGACTAAAACAGTTAAATGTGGTCTATTAAACATTAGGTCTCTCTCTTCTAAGTCCCTGTTGGTAAATGATATAATAATTGATCAACGTATTGATTTATTCTGCCTAACAGAAACCTGGTTACAGCAGGATGAATATGTTAGTTTAAATGAGTCAACACCCCCGAGTCACACTAACTGTCAGAATGCTCGTAGCACGGGCCGGGGCGGAGGATTAGCAGCAATCTTCCATTCCAGCTTATTAATTAACCAAAAACCTAGACAGAGCTTTAATTCATTTGAAAGCTTGTCTCTTAGTCTTGTCCATCCAAATTGGAAGTCCCAAAAACCAGTTTTATTTGTTATTATCTATCGTCCACCTGGTCGTTACTGTGAGTTTCTCTGTGAATTTTCAGACCTTTTGTCTGACTTAGTGCTTAGCTCAGATAAGATAATTATAGTGGGCGATTTTAACATCCACACAGATGCTGAGAATGACAGCCTCAACACTGCATTTAATCTATTATTAGACTCTATCGGCTTTGCTCAAAAAGTAAATGAGTCCACCCACCACTTTAATCATATTTTAGATCTTGTTCTGACTTATGGTATGGAAATAGAAGACTTAACAGTATTCCCTGAAAACTCCCTTCTGTCTGATCATTTTTTAATATCATTTACATTTACCCTGATGGACTACCCTGCAGTGGGGAATAAGTTTCATTACACTAGAAGTCTTTCAGAAAGCGCTGTAACTAGGTTTAAGGATATGATTCCTTCTTTATGTTCTCTAATGTCATATACCAACACAGAGCAGAGTAGCTACCTAAACTCTGTAAGGGAGTTAGAGTATCTCGTCAATAGTTTTACATCCTCATTGAAGACAACTTTGGATGCTGTAGCTCCTCTGAAAAAGAGAGCTTTAAATCAGAAGTGTCTGACTCCGTGGTATAACTCACAAACTCGTAGCTTAAAGCAGATAACCCGTAAGTTGGAGAGGAAATGGCGTCTCACTAATTTAGAAGATCTTCACTTAGCCTGGAAAAAGAGTTTGTTGCTCTATAAAAAAGCCCTCCGTAAAGCTAGGACATCTTTCTACTCATCACTAATTGAAGAAAATAAGAACAACCCCAGGTTTCTTTTCAGCACTGTAGCCAGGCTGACAAAGAGTCAGAGCTCTATTGAGCTGAGTATTCCATTAACTTTAACTAGTAATGACTTCATGACTTTCTTTGCTAACAAAATTTTGACTATTAGAGAAAAAATTACTCATAACCATCCCAAAGATGTATCGTTATCTTTGGCTGCTTTCAGTGATGCCGGTATTTGGTTAGACTCTTTCTCTCCGATTGTTCTGTCTGAGTTATTTTCATTAGTTACTTCATCCAAACCATCAACATGCTTATTAGACCCCATTCCTGCCAGGCTGCTCAAGGAAGTCCTACCATTATTTAATGCTTCAATCTTAAATATGATCAATCTATCTTTGTTAGTTGGTTATGTACCACAGGCCTTTAAGGTGGCAGTAATTAAACCATTACTTAAAAAGCCATCACTTGACCCAGCTATCTTAGCTAATTATAGGCCAATCTCCAACCTTCCTTTTCTCTCAAAAATTCTTGAGAGGGTAGTTGTAAAACAGCTAACTGATCACCTGCAGAGGAATGGTCTATTTGAAGAGTTTCAGTCAGGTTTTAGAATTCATCATAGTACAGAAACAGCATTAGTGAAGGTTACAAATGATCTTCTTATGGCTTCGGACAGTGGATTTATCTCTGTGCTTGTTCTGTTGGACCTCAGTGCTGCTTTTGATACTATTGACCATAAAATTTTATTACAGAGATTAGAGCATGTCATAGGTATTAAAGGCACTGCGCTGCGGTGGTTTGAATCATATTTGTCTAATAGATTACAGTTTGTTCATGTAAATGGGGAATCTTCTTCACAGACTAAAGTTAATTATGGAGTTCCACAAGGTTCTGTGCTAGGACCAATTTTATTCACTTTATACATGCTTCCCTTAGGCAGTATTATTAGACGGTATTGCTTAAATTTCATTGTTACGCAGATGATACCCAGCTTTATCTATCCATGAAGCCAGAGGATACACACCAATTAGCTAAACTGCAGGATTGTCTTACAGACATAAAGACATGGATGACCTCTAATTTCCTGCTTTTAAACTCAGATAAAACTGAAGTTATTGTACTTGGCCCCACAAATCTTAGAAGCATGGTGTCTAACCAGATCGTTACTCTGGATGGCATTTCCCTGATCTCTAGTAATACTGTGAGAAATCTTGGAGTCATTTTTGATCAGGATATGTCCTTCAAAGCGCATATTAAACAAATATGTAGGACTGCTTTTTTGCATTTACGCAATATTTCTAAAATCAGAAAGGTCTTGTCTCAGAGTGATGCTGAAAAACTAATTCATGCATTTATTTCCTCTAGGCTGGACTATTGTAATTCATTATTATCAGGTTGTCCTAAAAGTTCCCTAAAAAGCCTTCAGTTGGTTCAGAATGCTGCAGCTAGAGTACTGACGGGGACTAGCAGGAGAGAGCATATCTCACCCGTGTTGGCCTCTCTTCATTGGCTTCCTGTTAATTCTAGAATAGAATTTAAAATTCTTCTTCTTACTTATAAGGTTTTGAATAATCAGGTCCCATCTTATCTTAGGGACCTCGTAGTACCATATTACCCCATTAGAGCGCTTCGCTCTCAGATTGCGGGCTTACTTGTAGTTCCTAGGGTTTGTAAGAGTAGAATGGGAGGCAGAGCCTTCAGCTTTCAGGCTCCTCTCCTGTGGAACCAGCTCCCGATTCAGATCAGGGAGACAGATACCCTCTCTACTTTTAAGATTAGGCTTAAAACTTTCCTTTTCGCTAAGGCTTATAGTTAGGGCTGGATCGGGTGACCCTGGACCATCCCTTGGTTATGCTGCTTTAGACGTAGACTGTGGGGGGGTTCCCATGATGCACTGTTTCTTTCTGTTTTTGCTCCGTATGCATCACTCTGCATTTAATCATTAGTGATCGATCTCTGCCCCCCTTCACGGCATGTCTTTTTCCTGGTTCTTTCCCTCAGCCCCAACCAGTCTCAGCAGAAGACTGCCCCTCCCTGAGCCTGGTTCTGCTGGAGGTTTCTTCCTGTTAAGAGGGAGTTTTTCCTTCCCACTGTGGCCAAGTGCTTGCTCATAGGGGGTCGTTTTGACCGTTGGGGTTTTTCATAATTATTGTATGGCCTTGCCTTACAATATGGAGCGCCTTGGGGCAACTGTTTGTTGTGATTTGGCGCTATATAAGAAAAAAGTTGAAGTTGTTGAAGTTGAAATGCAAAAAAGCAGTCCTACATATTTGCTTAATATGCGCATTGAAGGACATATCCTGATCAAAAATGACTCCAAGATTTCTCACAGTATTACTAGAGGTCAGGGTAATGCCATCCAGAGTAAGGATCTGGTTAGACACCATGTTCTAAGATTTGTGGGCCAAGTACAATAACTTCAGTTTTATCTGAATTTAAAAGCAGGAAATTAGAGGTCATCCATGTCTTTATGTCTGTAAGACATTCCTGCAGTTTAACTAATTGGTGTGTGTCCTCTGGCTTCATGGATAGATAAAGCTGGGTATCATCTGCGTAACAATGAAAATTTAAGCAATGCTTTCTAATAATACTGCCTAAAGGAAGCATGTATAAAGTGAATAAAATTGGTCCTAGCACAGAACCTTGTGGAACTCCCTCATTAACTTTAGTCTGTGAAGAAGACTCCCCATTTACATGAACAAATTGTAATCTATTAGATAAATATGATTCAAACCACCGCAGCGCAGTGCCTTTAATACCTATGGCATATAGGTATATAATTTAGCCTAATATCTTTACTTACAGTGCCATCCAAAAGTATTGGAACTCGGTATTTCACACATTTTAATTTTTTTTATGCTATTTCAAATACAAAAAATACTAAAAAATAAAAATTATAAATTATCTTCCTTAAAGTCAAACTGAAAGCAAATCTGTACAACTTAATATAAATTAATTAAAAATATAAAAGCCGAGATAGTGGGTTGCTTAAGTAATGGGCCACTTTATTTGATTAGGCTAATTTAGCCTAATATCTTTACTTACAGTGCCCCCCATAAGTATTGGAACTCTTGATATTTCACACATTTTAATTTGTTTATGCCATTTCAAATACAAAAAATACAAAAAAAAAATAAAAAAAAATATAAAATTATCTTCCTTAAACTCAAACTGAAAGCAAATCTGTACAACTTGAGATAAATAAATTAAAAATATAAAAGCCAAGATGATGGGCTGCATAAGTAATGGGTACCTTTGGTATAATAACAGTGAATAATCAGTTTTATTGCCAGTTTTCTTCAGACAAGTCAGGGGATGGATACATGAACATTTCCAAGTCACTGACTATGTCTTGGACTTTATTTACATCAATTACAAAGAAATACAAACAGTATGAGACACTATGGTAAAGCTGTATGGAGTAGACAGTGCAAGAAGGAGAAGAGTGAGGAAAGCCACCAAGACACCCAGACAACCCAAAAGAAGTCTGGCTGTGATTGGAGCCATTGTGCATGTTTTACATTTTGTAACCCAGTTATGCAGCTTCATGATGAAGTGGTGTAGACTGCTGATCGACTGGGATTTTCATGCACAACCATCTCTCGGGTTTACAGAGACTAGTCCAAAAAAGAGAATATATCCAGTGAGCAGTAGTTATGTCGATGAAAATGCCTTGTTGGTGTCAGAGGTCAGAGGAGAAGGGGAAGACTGGTTGAATGGGCGACTGTGTGATGCCATCATGTCAATATGGACCAACATCTCTGAGGAATGTTTCCAACACCAGTTCTGAAGGTGAAAGATGGTTCAACCCAGTACTAGCAAGGTATACCTAATCAAGTGGCTGATGTCAATGACAGCATCTTTGCAGGAGAATGACATAGGAAAAATATCTTTATATTTATCAATAAACAATATAATAATAATAATAATAATAATAATAATAATAATAATAATAATAATAATAACATCAGCAATAATAATAATAATAATATAATTATATTATTAATTAATTATATTAATTATATTATAAGTATAATAATTTGTTCTGTAGCTGAAGGGTCATATGTTCAAAGCCCCCTTGTCTCAGTTTTTGGTTTCATTACACCAAATTACCTCATGTAAAACATAATGATGGAGAGGAAAAAATGGTGAAATTTCTTTTCCACCTCAGAATATCTTGTAACACTTCCAGGAAATAAATGTAACTTTACAAGTTGTTAACTGGTGCTTTTATCTCCAGTAAAACTTAATGGGTGTGTTTAAAGTCAGTGATTAACAGAACTTAATTTATATCCCAGCAGATACTAATTAGTTTCAAGTCAGGTAGTTTGAATTCATAAATATGTGGCTGAACATTTGAGAGATATTTTAAGAATTGAGCAGATGTGGCCCTTGACTTTGTAGATCCATCTCAGTGTAGCCAGGCTTTTTTGGCAATATGCTGTTAATGTCGTTCACACGCTGCAGGGAGCCGTTTTCTCGGCCCTGATGTCTTCCTCACTTACAGGAATGACGTTATTACAATTAAAATGGGACCCAAACTTAATACATTTCAGAAACACTCATACATATTCATACAGGAAAAATGTCTTTTTCAAGGTAGCATAAAAGGCCGTGTTTTCATGCTTGACGTACCAAATCCTTTTATCCACGGGCTTTGAAACATAATATCATATGTGGAAGGAAAAATGATTTTAATCCAATTAAAGAAAGCGACAGTAGAAAACGCTGAAAGATCAGACGACCTCTGAATTAATCTTCTCAGCCTTTAGCTATAGTTCATGTTGCTTGTGCCCACTTGATATCGTTGATATAACAGGGTACCAGTTTGTGAAATGATTTTCACAGATTTAAGCTGGCACCCGCCTGATATCCACTGGTGCTTTGCTGCCAAAAAGCATACATTGTAGTCAGGAAGGTCTGCCGCACAGTCTATAAATGTGTCCATCACTAATTTACATCTGCGGCCATCATTCATTAGCAACTGGCACAGAGAGCTCCACTGGCCATTAGTGGGGCTGGAGTATTGACCTAAGAGGTAATGAAAGAATTATTTTCCACAGAAGGATTGGAAACACCATGTGACATTCTTTTATCTTGCCTGAATGATGGCACTTTAGCGTAATCTGACGAATGAACAGGAGAAGAAGTTCCAACAGTGTTTTAAGTAGGCACTGCTGAATATGAGATACTGTATGGTCAGTTCATGTAGTTCAAACATTTGCTCCTTCACACAAACCTACCCCCTGTATGACTGAGGGTTTGATATGATTTGCAGAAAATCAGATTTTGCAGCTAATTGATCATCTTTCCGGCATCCATGAAGCATCCAGCAGGTGGCAGACAAGTCTACAAAATATTACATAGGAAAGCAAAGTTAGTTTTTGTATCAATGTGGTGCAGCCGCGTTCACAAGCATTAAAAGCGCGTTTCCTCATTATATGCCCCTTTAATGTGGTGAGTTACAAGATGGTAGTATTTACGAGGTCTGTTAGAAAAGTATCCGACCTTTTTATTTTTTGCAAAAACCTGATGGATTTGAATCACGTGTGCTTGCATGAGCCAACCTTGAACCTTTGTGCGCATGCGTGAGTTTTTTCACGCCTGTCGATTGCATCATTTGCTTGTAAGCAGCCTTTGTGTGAGGATGGGTGGAGTCTCTCGTCGGATATTCTTTGCAAGGAAAATGGTGGAACAACTGGAGCAGCGTGACTGCATCAAATTTTGCCAGAAACTGGGCGAAACCATTCGGATTATTCAGACGGCTTTCGGTGACGATCCTATGGGCATCACACAGATTAAGGAGCGGTACAACCGGTTTAAAGACGGCCGCACAACTGTAGAGAGCGAGCCACGCTCTGGTCATGATGGTCATGATGACATGACCGGATCATTTCCAAAGTGAACGCTGTGGTGATGCGGGACCGTCGTGTGACTATCCGAGAAATTGCGGAAGAGGTGGACATCAGCACTTTTTCGGCACATTCCACTGTGACAGAAGATTTGGCCATGAAAAGAGTTGCAGCGAAATTCATCGGCACGAAGCTGCTGACAGAGCAAAAGCACCTCCGTGTTGAAGTCTCACAGGACATGCTGGACTCCGAAAAATGATGCCCACCTCTTCCACCATTCGGAAGATTCAGACAGCTTTCGGTGGCTTTTCAGTCGTGTGAATATCCGAGAAATTGTGGAAGAGATGAGCGTGTCACAGCATGAGAGACTCCACCCATCCTCACACAAAGGTTGCTTACAAACAAATGACGCAATCGACAGGCGTGAAAAAACTCACGCATGCGCACGAAGGTTCAAGGTTTGCTCATGCAAGCACACGTGATTCAAATCCATCAGGTTTTTGCAAAAAATCAAAAGGTCGGATACTTTTCTAACAGACCTCGTATACTTTTTGAGTTATTGCTTCAACAATGTGGAGCAAATAGTCTTGAGTTATTATGGCATTTTATTTAAAGTCAGCAGATGAATGTAGATGAGTTGATTTAAAGTCTGACATTTACATTTGGAATCAGTCAGATTGTCATTAGGTAGAAAATGTAAAATAAATGCATCAGAGAGTGCAAAAATAAATAAATAAATAAATAAATAAATAAATAAATACTTTTGTCCAAAACAAGTGTTTGGCATTTTTTGGACCAAACACACAAGTAAGCTCAGGAATATCAAAAGATCAACTGCTGATAACACCTGTGGTGGATGGCGAAGAATTGTTTGAAGAAAAGCCCCTTCACAACAGTCAGGTAGATCAAGAACACCCTGCAGGAGGTGGAAGTATCTGTGTCAAAGTAAAAAATCAAGAAGACAACTTCATCCAGGGAAAACACAGTTTTTGACAAGCTGTAAACACCAAGTAAAGCTCAAAAACAGTAAGATGAGTGGAGTGGTGGAACAACAGCCTTTGCACAGATGACAGGAAGATGAACTTTTACCAAAGTGATGGAAAGTCAGCTGTTAAGAAAAAACTTCACTCATTGTCTGTGAAGGATTTATATCGAACGACTGTTTAAAAATGCTGAATTAATCAACAAGACCTCACATGTTTGGATGATCTTATTCTAGGCATTAATTAAACATAATTCTAAAAGCTGTACAGCAACCTTTTTAATTGTATTCCTGCACGGCAATTAAAGTTTTGTTTGTTTGCTTTTCCTGCACAAAGCTGGAACAACACACTGAAAGCAGACGATGTGAGAGCAGCACCGTGGATTTAAATCAGGAGGTTTTATAAACCACATGACATCCTGGTTCTCTGCTGCAGATTATTATTATTGTTATTATTATTATTATTATTTGCAGAAATTCGATTAAAATAACTTTATGTTTTTGAGCTTTCTGAAACATTTAGGTGCATTGTGGCTGATGATTTATTTATTTATTTCTTAAATAGACTATACGTGCATGAGACGTGCTCCTGCATTCTGATTGTATTCACAGTTTTGTGATTTCTCTATTGGGCGGCTTGCACTGAAATTCAATTTTCACCTGCTGTTTATTTGTTCTTCTTCAGACTGTGGGGTTGGCTTGATGTTTGAACCTGTTTTCTGTTATCCTTTTTTTGTGATGTGCGTGTAGGTGAAGGTGAGATCTGTGCCAAGAAAAAAAAAAAAAAATCATGAAGTTTGGGACACAGTCATAACTTTTGTTTTGCCTGTAAAAAGAAGCTGTGTCAAGAGTGTAGACCTCTGACAGCAAAAAAAAAAAAAAAAAAAAAGTGGGTGAGTGAGTTCGTCCATCACCACCAAGTTTTATAATCAATAACTCCAAAACAGTGGCTGTTATTATATTACCAAATGAAAAACAGCACATAATGAGGATGAATTCATTCGTTTGGGGTGAACTTTGATCCACCAGATCAATTAGACAAACAAAACAGCTTGATTTGCATATGTAATATTCCTCAAAGGTGTCTGCCATCTACCGGATGGCCAGTAGATTCTAGATGGATTATGGAAAGGAAGATGACATAATCTTTGGTTCAATGTCGGTGTGGTTGAGCGCTCTGCACCTCATGTGCTCATTGGTGCATGCCGCCCTTCTTGTGCATGTCAGGTAACACATTAAGTGAGCAACCACAAATAGAAACATGATGTCCACTACACGTGTCAATATGGGATGAAATATGCAAAAGAACAGGAAAGTAAAACCTGCATTAAAGAATAAATACAACATATACTTGGAAATGACACCAAAATCAATAATCTATCTGCCTACCCCAGTCTGCTTTTGATGTGGTGCAGAACCGTTTGGAGAAAATCAAACTAGTCTGAAATGCAGAGAAATCCAAAATAATGTTTTTCTCTAAATCACCTGTTTCCTTGAAGAACATACCATCAATCAAAACTGCCCGATGTAATTTTCTTGAGCTAGTCAGTAGCTACAAGTATTTGGGACTAACTATTGACACGGAGCTCTCTTTTAAAGTTCATTTTAAACTGATCTCCAAATTAAGGGTGAAGCTAGGCTTCCTTTACAGAAACAAGTCATGCTTCTCCAAGTGCTCGGAAGCTCTTGACAACTGCTACCTTCCTGCCTCATCCAGTCCCCCACTGTACCACTGTGCCCTGATGGCCGGTCACATGGCATACGACGATTCCTGAACAAAGGAAAAAAGTAAAAAAGTCATAAAGCATCGAGAAAAGGTAGATGAATGAGCTTTCTAATTTTCGCATCACCGAATAGCCCGCAAGTCAAGACCGCAAAAGGAACAAAAGAGGAACAAAACAAAACCGAAGCCAACATTGATCTCCACGCATTAAACTAAACGTTTCTAGAGCCAATGCTGGAGCAGTGTGTGTCTGCATCCTGCTCTGCGTTCCAGTACTCGGTGCTGGGACGGAGCTCTGTAGCGCCTGAGTTCTGGAGAAGCTGCAAACAGAAGCGTGCGATCCGATCCACTGTGGAGCTCTGTGCACACGTCGGTGGATCCACCTGCTCTGGTTGCTCATCCAGAACAACAGAGGGATCATCTTCTTCATCATCGGAATCCTCACTGTCTGATTCAGACTGACAACACGCTGCGCGCTCCATCTTGCTCCAATTAAAAAAAAACACACTGGTGTGCTGTGGTGGCTGCTGTATCACTGTACTATGTTACTAATGGCCCCTTCACACAAAGTGTGAAGTTTGGATGGCATTTGGGCGAAAATGGCGAAACAGCGCAAAACAGTTAGAAATTAGTGCACGAAACATCGCGTATGAAACATCGTGCATGAAACATCACGCTGACAGGCAGGCATGCACGAACCCAGTGCGAGAGTTTTGAGCAGGAATAGTTCCAGGTGCAGCACATGGTGCAGAATATGTGGTATAAAAAAAACAAAACAGCTGGTATGTGTGGAACCACATCGTGCAGCTTATGTGGAATAATAATAAAAAGAAAAACACACCACTCACTGGACGCAAACTCATGCCTTTCAAAAGCTCTCATCACCAGTCAGAGACTTTACCACTAAGCTACAGAGCTGTTCTTTAAAAGCTGTGGGAATCTGCCTCATATCAGGAAGAACATGTTCCTCTGTAAATGACCCATGATCACAGACATACAGTCATGAAATGACATGAATGAGAAGCAGTTCGCTCATCTCATTCATGTCCACATCTGCTGGTGTGTCTCCAACCGGCTGCACACGCGTGTCTTGTGGACGACAGGCCGCAGGACACCGCATCATGTGGAACAAAGCTCACGTGGGTGACGTGACAGTGAGATCGCCTGCTGCATGTTCTGATCTAACGGTCTGTTTCAAACTGGAAGCAGCCTGTCCATGCTCTCTCGCTGCAGCATGTCACCACAGTGATATAGGTTTTATTTATGTCCACTTGATAAAAGCAAACAGACACGCGTGTGACACAGTGGGCAGTTGTTTGTCCATGTCCGTCCAAACACAGTATGTGGTGTCCAGCTGGACTGTCCAGAGCCACAGATTTCCACAGTTGCTTCAGGGGGAGGACATACCTCCTGCCATCTCAGTGCACACACCAAAGCCACACTCATGTGGAACTTAGACAAATTTCTCTCTGAGTACGAAGGTGATTGTCTCTATCATACCATTTTATGCACTCTGTTATGCGCAGTGCTCTGCTGTTGAAGCCGTCAATTCTCTCTCTGCCATGGACTTATTAAGAGCCCAGGTTTCTGCTCCATAAAGAAGGATGGAGAGGACTGAGATGTTGTAGATCCACAGTTTGGTCTTTCTTGAGATGGAGTGGTGTCTCCACAGTGGATTCCAAAGGATTTTCATGGCACTGGCTGCCAGAGCCATGGGTTGATGGGTTCGCACAGTGCACACTTTGTCTTTCAGGTGCTTGTGTGTGCAAATAGTTGTAGCAACAGGTGTACGAGGCGGTGGAGGCAGGGACAACATTACACACAATTCCTGCGTCGTGCACTAAGTGTGTACTTCATCCAAACTTCGCACTATGTGTGAAGGGGCCCTAAGCCATATATATCGATTGATTTATAACAGAACACTGTCAAAAGGGGGAATAAATATAAGTGTAAAGATGATTGAATATATCAGAACAGTAAACTGATCAGTCCGTGTGAACACTGCGCATTGACCTATCCAGTTTACTTCAGAGATCCAAAAGAATGACTGTCTTCAAATTTAAACTATGTGACAAGGAAACTGACAGCTCGAAACAACAGAGCTGTCATTATTTCCTGCAAAAACCTCTCGCCATAAATGGCGTTGATGTCCGGCATGACGGTTTTAGAATGGCACAATATTTAAATAACATAACATCTACTATCATGGCTCGCCAAACTAAACACTTCACTCCCGGGCACCATATGTTCCAGGTCGCAGAACAAGCTCACGCTCCATAAGTGGCACACGTCTCTATTTGAAAGTAGTAAAACGAGATTTGCTGGAGCACTTCGTAGACAGCTGCTCCACCTGCGTGGAGAAACGACAATTCGTCATCCTGCACGGGCTACAGCTGTCCTCACATCTGAGGGATGGAGATGTCGCCATGACGATCTGCACATCCTTCAGCCAATCCGGCTCTCCCGCCCACTTTTAGTTGCCTGCCATTGTGTTATTTGGACAAACGATGTTCGGCAAATTAATAGCACAGACATTATCTGACGGCGTACTTATGAAAGAGTTGTGCTGACTCAACTTAAAAGGCACTAAAGCTTCACTTCATTTATGGAACAGCAAAGGGATGCTTGCTCGCATGCGACTGGATCTGGATGAAGGCACATAGTGCTGATTTCAAAAAGTGCAGACACATTTTTCAGCTGACCGCAGATAGGCATTCATTTTTAAATAAGGTCTGTAAATGATGTCAAGATTTCTCTTACATCTTTTCCAGAGAGCCGACTCCTATCTGGCACAGACGGCTCTTAGTGCTCAGTGTGTGGGCAGCTGCAAGATGGGTTTCAGACAGAAATTACCATCATATGTATATATATCAAATTCAACTTCTAAAATCTGTTAAAGTCTAATAACAAATCAACAGGATATTTACTGGGATAATTCAGTTCAATTCAATTCAATTTATTTAGTTTATATAGTGCAAAATCACAACAAAGCTGCCTCAAGACGCTTCACACAACTAAGGTCTAACCTTACCAACCCCTAGAGCAAGTACACAGGCGACAGTGGTAAGGAAAAACTCCCTCTGATGATATTGAGGAAGAAACCTCAAGCAGACCAGACTCAAAGGGGTGACCCACTGCTTAGACCATTCTACGAAAAAGGTTTACAGTACGGAACACAACACAACAACAATTGACCAGAGTCCATGCAGGTGTCCAATCCACCATCGGGGGTGGGGGGGTGGGGGGGAGGGGGGTGGTCATTGAGCCACTCGTTGGATCTGTTCCTACAGAGTGGAATTACTTTTATATTCTTTAATGAATTTGTGAATAAACAACTTTGTATGTGCTCATCTTTGATTGTCTTTGCACAGAATAAATAATAATGACATCAGATGATAGAACAGGATGTTGATTAATCAAAGGCTCTGTGGTTCCACTTATGGAGCAAGACAGTGAACCTTGAATAGCTCTGGGTTTGTACATTGGCATCTTGCGTGAATGCGCTAGGCACTGTTGTGTAATTGTGACTTAAAGTTGGTTCAGATAAAAGTGCTTGTCAAATAAAGCAGAATGTGAATTTTTTAAATTTTAATTTTCTTTTTTTTTAAACTAAAAGCTAAAAGGATTGTTTCCACAATTATGTGTTAATTTTTGTTATACTGTCCCTACAAAGTACAAAGTCAAACTATTTCTCAGATTAAATTTATTCAAAATCCTGGTGAGAAACAGGCCTGAATTCTGGAGAACTTCTCTCGCAGGAGATCCACCCCTCCAGAATGCTCTGCAAAGACACTGAAACAGTTTTTACAAAACATAATATACGCATGACAAAAGGCAGACCTTTTTTTGCAAATCGTTCACTTACTGGTCTCCCGTGGGCATAGAGGGAGGTCTGAACCCCTGCCCAAAAACCTGCACGAGGACCAAACCTATGGTAACTTGATTCTCTTTGTTCTAAGAGTCAAAACCGGCCAATTCAAGTTCCACACATACATTTTATTCAGTTACCCGACTCACAGGAAAAGTACAATCATTTAAGTAAGGTAATTATTTGATACATAATAACAAAATAGACCAGGACTGCAAGCAGTTATATACGTGCCCTTGTTCCGCGTGACCGCCTACCCAGGCCAGCATGTCCCCTTGTGACCAGATGTGGGCATGTGCGTACAGGGGCAGCCACTCATCCCACAGTTCAAATTTCAAGCAAATCACACAATGCATGAAGGAGTTATGACATGTTGATGGTTCATTCACTAGGGGGCACTCAGAGCACAAACAGAGAGGCCAGGTGTGTTCAGGGGCCAACTGTCATCACATGTGAAGTTTCAAGTCAATCAGGCAAAGCATGAAGGAGTTATCATGACTTGATGTTCCATGTCGAAGGGCCAAAATGGCAGCGCCATAGCAGATAGAATATAAACCCACAGATATATCTAACACGTTTTCAGTACAACATAGATATGAACTTTGGGTAATGACTGAAAGACCGAAATCGCGGATAGTACAAGGCAGTGGAAAGTAGATGAATCCGTCGGGTGTCTGGATGTACACTCCGGGACAGGGTGGGAAGCTCAACTATTCAGGAGGGACATGGTGTACAGACACTGCTGAGGTGTTTCAGGCACCCGGTGAGGATACCCCCTGGTCGTCTACCAATAGAGGTCTTCCAGGCACGTCCAACTGGAAGAAGGCCCTGGAGAAGACCCAGGAGATGCTGGAAAGATTATATTTCCCAGTTTTCCAGAGTTAGAGGACTTGGCTGAGGATAGGTAAGTGTGAGATGAGCTGCTTGGTGGACGGCCGCTGAGACCCAGACCTGGATAGTAAAGTAAACCCCTTCGGCTGCTCCCTTGTTTTCACTCGGCATCGCCACAGCAGATCCATGTTGATTTGGCACAAGTTTTACGCCGGATGCCCTTCCTGACGCAACTCCACATTACATGGAGAAATGTGGCAAGGGTGGGGTTTGAACTGAGAACCTTCCACACTGAAACCACTGCACTAACCACTTGGCAGAAAATGAATGAATGACTGAATGTGTTATGTGTCGGACGCGGTCAGAGCACCGACCCGGCATTTGACAGGACCCAGCACGAAATAAGCAGAGCACGGTTCAAAAGATAACAGAATTTAATAATCATAATGAGTGCAGTGATAACCAAAAATGTCCGCGGTCTGGTGAGGTGAAAACACGGCACGCTCTCAGCAGCGCAAACGGTCCGGAGCCACAGCAGTTCGGACCCAGGGACCCCGCCGCCACCCCCCCAGGTGGCCGCGACAAACCGAGTCTGTGAAGAAAGAAAACATGAGGTGAGTCCAACACTCTCCACCCAGAGAGACACAGCTCAAAGGTGCACACAATCAGCAAACACTTCCTGGCTTAAATATATATCAGCTTCTCACCCTGCAGGCACGGAACAACTCAGTTCAAATCTCCACTGCAGCAGAAGCTGATTAGACAGTTAGCATAATGTGACAGCTCAATACAACAAGGTGTGAGGAACACCAAATCCACTGTCATTACTTCATAAAAGTCAACAAAACTAAATTACCTCAGGAAGTGTGCTGAAGAGCGTGAGACCTCACCCAATCCTCCTTCACAGACTGTGGCGTCAAACCTGGAGCGGTCTCTGCGTCCGTAATGGTGAGATTGTTCTCCTGACGTCAATCTCACATGTCTGCTCACAAGGTCGAGTCTCTGGCAATCACACACTGTGCATTCAAGGTTTAAGTGCAGCAATCTCTGATTAAGACAAAATACACCACAGCTGTGAGCCCTGATGACCTGCACGTGAAAACAAGCCTCAGGTGTTCAGGGTGAGGTCCTAATACTCAGCCACTCAGTACTGAATGCATACCACCTGGTGGGAGAAACAGAAAACAAAAACCAAACCAGCCAAACACCCCAGCACACAACAGAATGAATGAACTACAACATAGCGCACTGCACATGGTGTAGTGCACTTTCATTGTTATCTGCAGTGCATTGTGTGGAAAGGATCAAAAGCTGCATTGGTTGGAAACTAGCAATGAATGACAGTTGCACTATGCATTGCACAGCACACAGTGCATGGTGCATGGTGAAACACGGAGCAGTGCCCAGCATATCGTGTCGTTGCCAGGTTACAACAGATGCAGCTATCATTTTCAGACCTAGCACCACCTTTCTTTAAACTACTAGTTTGCTTGTGCTTTTTTGTGTGTTTGTGTGTGCTGTTCTTAAAATAAGTGCTGGAGCGTTGCTGTTGTGAGGCAGCAGAGAGCAACTGTACCACAGACAAACAAAAACCTGGTCTAAAGGTATTTATGCAGCGCACTATTCAAATATGCTTTACGTAGAAAGGTTCACAAAATGCATAAACCTGGCATGTTCATGTAATGAAACTGAGTTAACAAAATAAACAACAGTACAACAGCACCGCACTCATAGAGCGCAAACCTCCACCAACACTAGTTTCCAATTCCACAAATTTTTACCTTGGGGAAAAAAGTAGGCGTGGCTTTTCATTAATCAATCAATCAATTTTTATATAGCGCCAAATCACTACAAACAGTTGGCCCAAGGCGCTTTATATTGTAAGGCAAGGCCATACAATAATTACGTAAAAACCCCAACGGTCAAAACGACCCCCTGTGAGCAAGCACTTGGCGACAGTGGGAAGGAAAAACTCCCTTTTAACAGGAAGAAACCTCCAGCAGAACCAGGCTCAGGGAGGGGCAGTCTTCTGCTGGGACTGGTTGGGGCTGAGGGAGAGAACCAGGAAAAAGACATGCTGTGGAGGGGAGCAGAGATCAATCACTAATGATTACATGCGGAGTGGTGCATACAGAGCAAAAAGAGAAAGAAACACAGTGCATCATGGGAACCCCCCAGCAGTCTAAGTCTATAGCAGCATAACTAAGGGATGGTTCAGGGTCACCTGATCCAGCCCTAACTATAAGCTTTAGCAAAAAGGAAAGTTTTAAGCCTAATCTTAAAAGTAGAGAGGGTGACTGTCTCCCTGATCTGAACTGGGAGCTGGTTCCACAGGAGAGGAGCCTGAAAGCTGAAGGCTCTGCCTCCCATTCTGCTCTTACAAACCCTAGGAACTACAAGTAAGCCTGCTGTCTGAGAGCGAAGCGCTCTATTGGGGTGATATGGTACTATGAGGTCCCTAAGATAAGATGGGACCTGATTATTCAAAACCTTATAAGTAAGAAGAAGAATTTTAAATTCTATTCTAGAATTAACAGGAAGCCAATGAAGAGAGGCCAATATGGGTGAGATATGCTCTCTCCTAGTCCCCGTTAGTACTCTAGCTGCAGCATTTTGAATTAACTGAAGGCTTTTCAGGGAACTTTTAGGACAACCTGATAATAATGAATTACAATAGTCCAGCCTAGAGGAGATAAATGCATGAATTAGTTTTTCAGCATCACTCTGAGACAAGACCTTTCTAATTTTAGAGATATTGCATAAATGCAAAAAAGCAGTCCTACATATTTGTTTAATATGCGCTTTGAATGACATATCCTGATCAAAAAAGACTCCAAGATTTCTCACAGTATTACTAGAGGTCAGGCTAATGCCACCCAGAGTAAGGATCTGGTTAGACACCATGTTTCTAAGATTTGTGGGGCCAAGTACAATAACTTCAGTTTTATCTGAGTTTAAAAGCAGGAAATTAGAGGTCATCCATGTCTTTATGTCTGTAAGACAATCCTGCAGTTTAGCTAATTGGTGTGTGTCCTCTGGCTTCATGGATAGATAAAGCTGGGTATTATCTGCGTAACAATGAAAATTTAAGCAATGCGGTCTAATAATACTGCCTAAGGGAAGCATGTATAAAGTGAATAAAATTGGTCCTAGCACAGAACCTTGTGGAACTCCATAATTAACCTTAGTCTGTGAAGAAGATTCCCCATTTACATGAACAAATTGTAATCTATCAATCAATCAATCAATTTTTTTATATAGCGCCAAATCACAACAAACAGTTGCCCCAAGGCGCTTTATATTGTAAGGCAAGGCCATACAATAATTATGTAAAACCCCAACGGTCAAAACGACCCCCTGTGAGCAAGCACTTGGCTACAGTGGGAAGGAAAAACTCCCTTTTAACAGGAAGAAACCTCCAGCAGAACCAGGCTCAGGGAGGGGCAGTCTTCTGCTGGGACTGGTTGGGGCTGAGGGAGAGAACCAGGAAAAAGACATGCTGTGGAGGGGAGCAGAGATCGATCACTAATGATTAAATGCAGAGTGGTGCATACAGAGCAAAAAGAGAAAGAAACAGTGCATCATGGGAACCCCCCAGCAGTCTACGTCTATAGCAGCATAACTAAGGGATGGTTCAGGGTCACCTGATCCAGCCCTAACTATAAGCTTTAGCAAAAAGGAAAGTTTTAAGCCTAATCTTAAAAGTAGAGAGGGTGTCTGTCTCCCTGATCTGAATTGGGAGCTGGTTCCACAGGAGAGGAGCCTGAAAGCTGAAGGCTCTGCCTCCCATTCTACTCTTACAAACCCTAGGAACTACAAGTAAGCCTGCAGTCTGAGAGCGAAGCGCTCTATTGGGGTGATATGGTACTACGAGGTCCCTAAGATAAGATGGGACCTGATTATTCAAAACCTTATAAGTAAGAAGAAGAATTTTAAATTCTATTCTAGAATTAACAGGAAGCCAATGAAGAGAGGCCAATATGGGTGAGATATGCTCTCTCCTTCTAGTCTTCTTCTAATCTATTAGATAAATATGATTCAAACCACCGCAGCGCAGTGCCTTTAATACCTATGGCATGCTCTAATCTCTGTAATAAAATTTTATGGTCAACAGTATCAAAAGCAGCACTGAGGTCTAACAGAACAAGCATAGAGATGAGTCCACTGTCTGAGGCCATAAGAAGATCATTTGTAACCTTCACTAATGCTGTTTCTGTACTATGATGAATTCTAAAACCTGACTGAAACTCTTCAAATAGACCATTCCTCTGCAGATGATCAGTTAGCTGTTTTACAACTACCCTTTCAAGAATTTTTGAGAGAAAAGGAAGCTTGGAGATTGGTCTATAATTAGCTAAGATAGATGGGTCAAGTGATGGCTTTTTAAGTAATGGTTTAATTACTGCCACCTTAAAAGCCTGTGGTACATAGCCAACTAATAAAGATAGATTGATCATATTTAAGATCGAAGCATTAAATAATGGTAGGGTTTCCTTGAGCAGCCTGGTAGGAATGGGGTCTAATAGACATGTTGATGGTTTGGATGAAGTAACTAATGAAAATAACTCAGACAGAACAATCTGAGAGAAAGAGTCTAACCAAATACCGGCATCACTGAAAGCAGCCAAAGATAACGATACGTCTTTGGGATGGTTATGAGTAATTTTTTCTCTAATAGTTAAAATTTTATTAGCAAAGAAAGTCATGAAGTCATTACTAGTTAAAGTTAAAGGAATACTCGGCTCAATAGAGCTCTGACTCTTTGTCAGCCTGGCTACAGTGCTGAAAAGAAACCTGGGGTTGTTCTTATTTTCTTCAATTAGTGATGAGTAGTAAGATGTCCTAGCTTTACGGAGGGCTTTTTTATAGAGCAACAGACTCTTTTTCCAGGCTAAGTGAAGATCTTCTAAATTAGTAAGGCGCCATTTCCTCTCCAACTTACGGGTTATCTGCTTTAAGCTACGAGTTTGTGAGTTATACCATGGAGTCAGGCACTTCTGATTTAAAGCTCTCTTTTTCAGAGGAGCTACAGCATCCAAAGTTGTCTTCAATGAGGATGTAAAACTATTGATGAGATACTCTATCTCACTTACAGAGTTTAGGTAGCTACTCTGCACTGTGTTGGTATATGGCATTAGAGAACATAAAGAAGGAATCATATCCTTAAACCTAGTTACAGCGCTTTCTGAAAGACTTCTAGTGTAATGAAACTTATTCCCCACTGCTGGGTAGTCTATCAGAGTAAATGTAAATGTTATTAAGAAATTATCAGACAGAAGGGAGTTTTCAGGGAATACTGTTAAGTCTTCTATTTCCATACCATAAGTCAGAACAAGATCTAAGATATGATTAAAGTGGTGGGTGGACTCATTTACATTTTGAGCAAAGCCAATTGAGTCTAATAATAGATTAAATGCAGTGTTGAGGCTGTCATTCTCAGCATCTGTGTGGATGTTAAAATCGCCCACTATAATTATCTTATCTGAGCTAAGCACTAAGTCAGACAAAAGGTCTGAAAATTCACAGAGAAACTCACAGTAACGACCAGGTGGACGATAGATAATAACAAATAAAACTGGTTTTTGGGACTTCCAATTTGGATGGACAAGACTAAGAGTCAAGCTTTCAAATGAATTAAAGCTCTGTCTGAGTTTTTGATTAATTAATAAGCTGGAATGGAAGATAATGCTGCTAATCCTCCGCCTCGGCCCGTGCTACGAGCATTCTGGCAGTTAGTGTGACTCGGGGGTGTTGACTCATTTAAACTAACATATTCATCCTGCTGTAACCAGGTTTCTGTAAGGCAGAATAAATCAATATGTTGATCAATTATTATATCATTTACCAACAGGGACTTAGAAGAGAGAGACCTAATGTTTAATAGACCACATTTAACTGTTTTAGTCTGTGGTGCAGTTGAAGGTGCTATATTATTTTTTCTTTTTGAATTTTTATGCTTAAATAGATTTTTGCTGGTTATTGGTGGTCTGGTAGCAGGCACCGTCTCTACGGGGATGGGGTAATGAGGGGATGGCAGGGGGAGAGAAGCTGCAGAGAGGTGTATAAGACCACAGCTCTGCCTCCTGGTCCCAACCCTGGATAGTCACGGTTTGGAGGTAATTAGTTAAATTAGATGTGATCAAATGTCAGGAGTATGTATTTAGTTCAAGCCCTTGAATAAAAGTTTTTTGTGGTGTGGTCAGGTTTTTTTTCCCCCAACTTTTTCAGTTTCTGAATTCTTTTTCAGATCATTTTCACAGAACATTGGTTATCTTTGGTATGCATAATTTGTCATTGCTTTTTAGCACTTGGTTTCCGATTGATAACTGGAAAACAAACAGGCATAAAATTGGAACCTCCATTCATTTTTGATGGTGTAGGTAAATCCATAACAGAACAATTTTTATTCTTCTCTGCAAGAGTCAAGACAGAAGTCAAACTACCAGAGGAAGAATTTTAGCTGAGGAAGCTTCTGCGATTAGAAGCGAAATGTCCTCGCGTCAAACAACCCAGTCCAGTCGAAGATTCAAGCTTCTCTACTAAGAAAAATAAGAGTGATTGAGACACTTTTGATTGAGATACAATTCAAAATGGACACCAAATGGGCTTTTCAATATTAAATTCAAATGTCCACAAAATCCACAATCCAGATCAGATCTGGATCAAACTTTGTCAGGTGATAGTGAGTGCCAGTCTGCACCTCACTTTCAAATATGAGAGTGATTGATTAAGATATAATGTAAAATATACATTAAATGGGGTTTTCAATGCCCACAAAATCTGTAATCTGGATCAAATTTTGTCAGTTGATAAACGATACCATCCTACATAATGTTGTCCAAAAGAAATCAATTATTTTGACAGAGTTATGAATTTTTGAAAATTTATTCAATGTTAAAGGATAGGGATTTTTCCAATATTTTTCCTGACTTTGACTGTTGATCTATGACCTTGAAAATGTAATTAGTTCTTGCCTATCAGGATTTGAATCCTCTGTAGAAAAAAAATCATAACAATATATGAAAAATTGTGGGTTCTAGGCTGTTCACAATCAAACAAACACACAAAGGCAAAAACATGGGCGGAGGTAAAAAATACCCAACCTACTGCCGCAGTGCTTCACCTCTGGGAGCTTTAGTGGTTTTGCCCTGTTTGTGATGCAGGCAGGTCCATTAGCTCACAAGAAAACCTCTCACTTGAGTCTGTTGTTAAAATAGCAAAGCACCAAGTTCCTAGCCAACTGCCTCATGCTTTATCAATTGCAGAGTTGGAAACACTCCAAATGCACTCTTGCTATGCGATTTTAGACCTTGCGCTACAAATGGTCAAAATAGGGCCCCTTATCTTAAAATTGCTCAATACTGAAAAAAGAAGGCATTGCATCATTCTTTTAAAATGGTGCTCTTTCATTAGAGTGCAAAACAGTGCCCCCAGTTGTGTCTTTCAGCGCAATGCATTGTTTTTGTTTTGAAACAGCGCACATGCACACGCCTGTTTAAGACCCTCCGAAGCCTTTGCTCTGCTTTTCCTCGCTCTTACTCGAGTTACGATGGCTCCCCAGTGCTCAGACAAATACATTTTCTAGTTTCATTAAGGCTCTCTTAATGTATAATCAGTGCTCCTTAATTAATGCATGAAATTTAGCTTGAGATGCGCTCGCTACGTTTATAATCCCTGCAGGACAGCCATCATAGTGGCAGCACATGCCACTCCACAGAGCTGGTGCAACGTTTGTGTGCGCTGCCAGCAGTGCATACTAATAAGCAGGATTTGGTGTTTGAAATTCAAGTAAATGCAAGAATATGAGTTAATTGCATTTTGGCTTTCACACACATGAATCCACAGGATTTACAAGTGGGGCTTTGGAAAGGATCCTTCATCAAAGGCTTAGCAGTGAAAGTCACACTTTGTAGTTCAGTTTTGAATCTTTATATATATATATATATATTTGGAAAACTAAGCTGTAAATCACTTCTGATTAAAAATGATGTGCTACTGACTCCAACATATCTGTGCTGGCACCAGCGGAACAGATCTTGAGAGCAGTGGTAGCTTTTAATCAAAACTCAGGCATTCTTTGAACTAATTAAATAAGTTAAATAATTTGCTTGTTTATTTCAGCTGGATCACAGCAGCTCCTCACCTGCAGGTGGATCCGACTGTTAACAGTAAATTTAGCACCTCACAGTGCTGCAGCACCGCCAGCGATCAGGGACTGCCAAGCAGTGAAAACTCACTGCAGGATCGCCTCATTCTGCTCTTCAGCACCAGCTCCACTGGGAGTCATTCAGTCCTCACCTCTGCAACAGCTCCAGCCAGCCAGGGAGAGGTGACGCCGTTTAGCTCTCATCTTCAGCCTGACAGCCATGACTCGGGAAGACCCTCATCTCCGGCTCAGATCGGGGGATCAGCGAGCTGTTAGATGGCTAGATCTCAACTTATGAAGAGCTGGGGGCTTTTCTGCTGAGGTAAATCTCCAACTCCCACTGCAGCGCAGGTTTTCTATTTCAAGTGTGTGAGCCATTTTTGTTCTCCATCCTCTGTACTTGTTTTGTAGAGTCAAGTGGCAGTCATGTCTGATTTAAACTGAGTGGAGCTGGTTTATGCAAATAAGGCATCTGCTGCTCCCCTCACATAGTATTGCTTGAGATTACTTATGCATCTGCATGGAGCAGAGGTTCCCAAACTGAGGGGTGGGGTCTTCCTTGTATCGCAGGGTGAGATCCACTGGGATCAAAAAATGTTAACTGCCAAAAAAAATAAAAAAAGAGAAAGTTGTGCAACCAGTATGACTCAGACTAAGATGTAGTGAGAATAAGGTGTAAAACACGAGGAAGAAAACTAAAAAAAGCTTATTCTCAGGAAGCATCTTAAAGCTACAGTGTGTAGGATTTAGAGTAGAGGTGGGCGATACCGGGAATTTTGGTATTGATCCGATACCAAGTAAATACAGGCCCAGTATCACTGATATTGATACAGATACCGATACATTTTCATATTTAAGCTTCATAGATCCAAAGGATCCAAAAGACCTAGAATTTTGCCAAATATTGTACGTGACAACAAAATACTTTATTATCACAGTCAACATTTTTGTTTAAAAAAATATCACTCAACTTAACAACAACTTAAAACAAAATCTCCTGAGGTAGAGGGCTGACAAACCACAATACAAGAGTGCGCTGCTCTGTGTTGTGTGACACAGCGCAGTGCTGCTCTTACAGACAGAGAGCAGTCTTTGATGAATCTGCGTGTGCAGCAGTCAGTGCATGCGGGAGAGGAAAAAAAGCTTGAGTATCGATCTTTTTACATGAGGATCGCTCAATATCAATACCAGCATTGGTATTGATATTATCGATATTAGGATCGATCCGCCCACCTCTAATTTAGAGGTGTTTATTAGCAGAAATGGAAGAAAGCATTCACCAACCATCTGCTCGTTAGTGTATAATTATCTGCGACAATGAATCAATGTGTTTTTATGAGCTTCAAATGAGCCCTTCATGTTTACATGGGAGCGGGGCCTCTTCATGGAGGCTGCCATGTTGCAACATGGCCCAACAGGGACGTACAACTCCAATTCCAATGAAGTTGGGATGTTGTGAAAAATGTGAATAAAAACAGAATACAATGATTTACAAATCCTTTAAAAAATCAAACAAGATATTTAATGTTCAAACTGGTAAACATTATTGTTTTCGGGCAAATATTTTCTCATTTTGAAATGGATGCTTGCAACACATTTCAAAAAAAGCTGGGACAGTGGTGTGTTTACCACTGTGTTACATCACCTTTCCTTCTCACAACACTCAATAAGTGTTTTGGAACTGAGGACACTATTTGTTGAAGCTTTGTAGGTGGAATTCTTTCCCATTCGTGCTTGATGTACGACTTCAGTTGATCAACAGTATCAACAGTATCTCTGTTGTCGTATTTTGCGCTTCATAATGCGCCACACATTTTCAGTGGGTGATAGGTCTGGACTGCAGGGAGGCCAGTATAGTACCTGCACTCTTTTACTACGAAGCCATGCTGTTGTAACACGTGTAGAATGTGGCTTGGCATTGTCTTGCTGAAATAAGCAGGGACATCCCTGAAAAAGACGTTGCTTGGATGGCAGCATGTGTTGCTCCAAAACCTGGATGTATCTTTCAGCATTGATGGTGCCATCACAGATGTATAAGTTGCCCATGTCATGGGCACTAACACACCCCCATACAATCACAGATGCTGGCTTTTGAACCTTGCGCTGGTAACAATCAGGATGATATTATTTCTCTTTTGTCCAGAAGACACGACGTCCATGATTTCCAAAAACAATTTGAAATGTGGACTCATCAGACCACAACACACTTTTCCAAATTGTGTCTGTCCATTTCAAGTGAGCTCGGGCACCGGGGAAGGCGGCAGCGTTTCTGGATGTTGTTGATGTATGGCTTTCCCTTTGCATAGGAGAGTGTTAACTTGCACTTGTAGATGTAGTGACGAACTGTGTTAACTGACAATGGTTTTCTGAAGTGTTCCTGAGCCCACGCGGTAAGATCCTTTACACAATGATGTCAGTTTTTAATGCAGTGCCGCCTGAGGGATCAAAGGTCACGGGCATTCAATGTTGGTTTTCAGCTTTGCCGCTTACGTGTAGAAAGTTCTCCAGATTCTCTGAATCTTCTGATTATATTATGGACTGTAGATGGTGTAATCCCTAAATTCCTTACAATTGAACATTGAGAAACATTATTTTTAAAGTGTTGGAGTATTTTTTCATGCAGTTGTTCACAAAGTAGTCACAAAGCCCCATGTTAGCTTGTGAATGGCTGAGCCTTTTGGGGATACTCCTTTTATACCCAATCATGACACTCATCTGTTTACAAACAGGTGTTCTTTGAGCATTCATCAACTTTCCCAGTCTTTTGTTGCCCTGTCCCAACTTTTTTGAAATGTGTGTTCTGTTTTATTTACATTTCACACAACATCCCAACTTTACTGGAATTGGGGTTGTACTTCTTCCACCTTTCATATTTTTACTAACAAGTTTGAGAACCCACCCTTTTGTGAAATGAGAGTGTGAAAAAAGAGAAAGCAACATAGATCTCTGTTGACAAAGAAGCAAAAACATGAAGAGAAACAAAATTAATGGTAATAGAACTGTGAATGGTAACAGTATAATGTAATTTGCAACCTTACCCCTGCAATAAAACTCGTCTAAACTGTCACTGTATAAACCAGATATTCGCACTCACTGGACAAAAGCAAAAGTCCCAGTGCTTTTGTATGGTTTTCCATGTAATAAACACTGTATGTATATACCGGATTTTGTATAATGGATTTTCGCTCACATCAGGCAAAACGTCCAGTCTCATCCCATCATAATGTATTTTCATTAAAAACTCCTCACATGTACCGGACAGAGCAGTCTGGACTGTCCAGTAACAGAAGTATGAAATGAAGTTCAGCACTGACACTCTGCGATTTAAGAAAGTGGGTACTGTATTTCCATGATTAAAAGACTGGCCATTTATTTTTTTCAAACCGTGCTCAGACACGGGACCTAAACAAGGCAGTGCGTAATTCAAGGCCGGTGATTGTTAACAAAATACTGTCTGCACTGTAATATGGTGTTAAGTTTATCCACACATATCCCTGGGTGTAACCAACCAAACTGCTTTAAGCCCCTTTCACACCAGGCCTGCTTCGAGTTGCGTCATGCGGCATCATGACGACACCACGTTGATGCAACCTAGTTCCGAGTTGATGCAGCTTAAAGCCACAACATGGAGAGGGACGCAAATGGCGAAGTGAAACGGACGCCAAAAATTAAATGTTTAATTTTTTCTGCATCGAGCACAGGACGCAGAAAGGAAGTAGTTTTCTCGTAAGTTGAGGCTACTTAATGGTACTTAACGTGACTGGATGCCACACCCACACAATATAACATTACCCAACGCCAATTTATGATTCCTGCTGTGCTCCATTGTTGCAGAGCTATAAATAACGCAGGATTGTTGTCAAACTTTTTATACTGTGTGGAGCAAAATGACACTGCTCAAAGAGCACATGTGAACAATTCAAAGAAGAAAAATTCTCATTGCAGCCTGGCTGCATCTCATCGTGCTCACCTCAAGTTCTCTCACGATTGTGTTAAATAAAGTCCATAAAAGTCCTGCTCACAGACTGATTGCTAGAGACAGGACATGTCCACATCCAGTATAACTCCGGACATCTCCACGTCCATTCATAGATGGTTTGCGTGAACGCCGGCTGCAGCTCGACAGTCACAGGAAGAAACATAAACTATAACAGAAATCAGAGCGCAGACCTGCAGCGCTGCACAAGAAGAAATATAAACTTGAAGAACAACAGTGGTAAGGAAAAACTCCCTCTGAGGAAGAAACCTCAAGCAGACCAGACTCAAAGGGGTGACCCTGTGCTTGGGCCATGCGACAAACATAAACTACTGAACAATTGACAAAACAAATATACAGGAAAAGCTGTAGGTGCACAGGACAAGAGGGTCTCCAGCACAGTTACCACACCCATCTCATGATGGATGAGATGGGCTGCACCTTAAACAGAGAGAAAAAACAGAATCAAGTATCAGAAAGACAAAAAATACAGTATAATTTGTCAGCATTAAACAACAAGAAAAACAGGAAATACTAAGGTGATCGCCGGCCACTAGCCCTGAGTTTCACCAAAAGACCCAGAATTTAGATAAAGTTGAGGCCGCGACCCGCTCCATTTCCTAATAAAATGAATTAAGAGTGAAAAGTGTATAACTATACTATGCCACTATGCTAGCCATAGGAAAGAGAAAATAAGTGTGAAAAGTGTATAACTATACTATGCCACTATGCTAGCCATAGGAAAGAGAAAATAAGTGTGTCTTAAGTCTGGACTTGAAAGCCTCCACAGAATCGGACTGTTTTATTGACTCAGGGAGATCATTCCACAGAACGGGGGCACGATAAGAGAAAGCTCTGTGACCCACAGACTTCTTATTCACACTAGGGACACAAAGTAGTCCTGCACCCTGAGAACGCAAAGCCCGGGCTGGTACGTAAGGTTTAATTAGGTCAGCTAGGTCGGGAGGTGCCAGTCCGTGAACAGTTTTATAGACTAGTAGCAGAACCTTAAAATCTGATCTCACTGGGACAGGAAGCCAGTGAAGGGATGTCAAAATTGGTGTAATGTGGTCGAACTTTCTGCTTCGTGTCAAAAGTCTGGCAGCAGCATTTTGAACCAATTGGAGAGCCCTAATGCTGGACTGTGGTAAACCAGAAAATAGAATGTTGCAGTAGTCCAATCTAGAAGAGATAAACGCATGGATCATGGTCTCAGCATCAGCCATAGACAGGATGGGATGAATCTTCGCTATGTCTCGCAAGTGGAAAAAAGCAGTCCTTGTAAGATTTTGTAATGTGGAGGTCAAAGGACAATGTAGGATCAAAAATTACCCCAAGGTTCCACACTTTGTCCGTGAGACACATGAGCCTAGGCTAAGCGTTAACTGGTCAAATTGATACCGATGTCTCACTGGACCAAGATCCATCATTTCAGTCTTATCAGAGTTTAAAAATAGGAAGTTTCTAGACATCCAACTTCTCACTGATGCACAGCAATCTTCTAAGGATTTTATGTGGATAAGATGACCAGCAGTTATCGGCATGTATAACTGAGTATCATCAGCATAGCAGTGAAAGGTAATCCCAAAACGCTGCAATATGTGCCCAAGGGGTGCTATGTAAAGGGAGAAAAGGAGGGGGCCTAAGACGGACCCCTGTGGAACCCCAAATTTCATGTCACTAAGATTAGAGGTAGTGTTACTGTACAGAACACAGTGAAAACGACTGGTCAAGTATGACGTCAACCATGCAAGTGCATTCCCAGTAATCCCAAAATGATTTTTCAGCCTATCAAGTAGAATATGATGATCCACTGTATCAAATGCAGCACTGAGATTTAACAGCACAAGAACCATAGTGGTGTCCGAATCCATTGCAAGCAGAAGATCATTCACCCTTTTAATGAGAGCCGTCTCTGTGGAATGATATTTTCTAAAAGCAGACTGCAGTGGCTCAAAAAGATTATTCTCAGTAAGATAGTCCATGAGCTGCCGTGAAATCACTTTTTCCAGAATTTTAGAGCAAAATAATAGATTTGATATCAGCCGATAGTTTTTCAGTACACTAGGGTCAAGATTAGGTTTCCTAAGTAATGGTTTAATCACTGCAGATTTGAAACATTTAGGAACAGATCCAGAAGTTAAAGAAAGTTTAATAATTTCCAGCACAGTCAGCCCAAGAGTGGCCACAGGTCCTTAAACAATTTTATTGGTATGAGATCAAATAGACAGGTTGTGCTTTTTGTTGATGTTACGAGTTTCATCAGCATGCCTAGAGAGATACTCTCAAATTCTGTAAATCTAGGTAATACCTCAGTAATGGCGCCCACCTCAATAGCAGGATGTAGTGGCTGGGTTAAGGCATGCTGGGATATGTTTAACCTAATGTCTTCTATTTTCTTCTCCAAGTAATCCAGGAAATCTTGTGCTGTAAAATGAGAGTGAACTACAGGTGGTTGTCCATGAATAAGTGTTGCCACCGTGTTGAACAAGAACCTTGAGTTATGCTTGTTTTTGTTGATCAAATCAGAGTAATAGGTCCGCTTTGTAGCCAGTAATGCATGCTTATAGTCTAAGATAACATCACGCCATGCAAGGTGGAATACTTCTAATTTTGAACTACGCCATTTCCGTTCTAGACCTCTAGCCTTATGCTTGAGGTCACGCAGGTAATCATTGAACCAAGGTGACTGTGTTTTGGGGAGCCGCGATTTTAATAAAGGTGGCGCAATCAAGTGTAGTTTTGAGCACTGACTTTAAACTATCCACAAGACTGTCTACTGATTGGATATTTGCCAAATGTGAGGCTTAAGACATCAGGCAGTCTAATTTCGAGTTCAGTCTTAGTTGAGGAGTTGATGCATTGCCGTAGTGATATATAAGGTTGTTGTTCCACAAAACACGGCAGTGAAACTGTAAACTTAATAAGCAAGTGATCAGAGACCACTGATGTAAGAGGCATGATATCAATATTCGTGACAGCAATACCACGTGCGAGAACCAAATCCAGGGTACTTCCACTTATGTGCGTCAAGTCCCAAATGCATTGCCAAAATCCTAATGCATCCACAATTTCCATAAATGATTTGCAGAAGGGATCAGAAGGCTTATTTATATGAACGTTAAACTCACCAATGATCAGAATGTTATCTGCACTCATTGACAGGTTAGAAATGAACGCACCAAATTCATCTAAGAATTCAGAATATGGGCCAGGAGGCCAATAAAAAGTGACAAAGTAATATGGCTGACTTTTTTTCTTCTGACCTTGGCAATGCGTAATATCCTGAGCAAAGCAGAGAATCAGATGCTCAAGTTATATTTGTGACCCCCAACAGCTAATATGCTAAAACTAGATTTATAAATAAGAGCAACACCCCCGCCTTGCTTCGCATCACGAGGGACGTGACTAAATGTATGTGCTGGTGGGCAGGCCTCATTTAAGGGGAGGACAGCTGTAGGTTTAAGCCAGGTTTCACATAATCCAGTAATATCTAAGTGATGATCAATAATTAGATCATTAACCAACAATGATTTTGAGGATATTGATGCCATGTTAATGAGACCCAGACTAAAGACCTCAGTAGGATTGACAGTTGGACTGTATGGGTTTAGGGGTGGTTCCAGAGTAGCATATATAAGATGCCTAGAAGTAGGTTTACGTTTGAGACATTCCACGCATGTTGTAGGTAGCAGACATGAAATCTTTGATATTGCTGGAACAACCATTGGGCCATTCTCAATTTTAACATCATCTAATGTAGTAATGGGTATTAAGTTTGCAAAGCTTGTCCCTCTATGACTTTTATGAACACGTCTATGGAAGCAGGCCACAGTCTCAACTTGTTGACTTTCCCTCCCTGGCAGATAAACTGCACTATCACCATAGTGGATTTTCTGCACTAATTTCCCTGCTAAGCTAATGGATTCCACACCCACATTTATCATGAGACTTGCAGGGTCTCTAATCACCTGCTCCGTGGCCTACTGTAAATTCCTAATGTTACCCTCCCTGTAGAGCTCTATCGATGTTTGCAGACAAGATGGCGGCGCCTTCCCCAGAAGGGTGGAGGCCGCCCGGCATCAGCAAGCCATGTCCCAAAACGAAGGCCATTTATCAACAAAGCTAAAGTCTTGCTGTCTACAAAATTTCACCAGCCACCTATTTAACGATGTCAGCCTGCTAAATGCCTCATCATTACCCCGGGAGGGGACCAGAGACTATTAATCGATGCCGACACATCTTTCTGGCAAGGTCACAAGTCCTCTCTATGTCCATTTTTGTGATCTCTGAGTGCTTCATCCTAGATCAACACTTTAGATCAGAGCCCTCTGCCTGGCTGTGAAACCGCACACATACTAAACAACAAGGCAAAAGGCTGTGATTTGTCACTTTTCTGCTTTATCTCCTTCCTCTCCCGTCATATTTCAAAGGTTTTTCAGTGCACACGCTGATTACATTTCAATCATGGATCAATTATGTTTGACAGAAACGTCTGCAAATCTGACCAACTTCACAACATGGAGTTGGAAAAAGACGCCCAAATTACTTGCAATTCATGGATGAAAATTACACATACCATGATTGCATAAGTGGAGTTTGTTGAGGTATAAATCAATCCAGAAAAAGCCACTGTTCCTGCTGTAAATTGCATAAAGATGTGACAGAGAACTTTAAAAGGGTCATGTGCATGTCAATGTCATTGCATGACCACTTAGGTACGGAGCAGGAGAAGCATAAAGTCAGGCTTTAAGATTTTAAGGTACTACACCGCAGTGAACTTAGAAAAAAGAATGGCTTGACCAAATGTAATCTTCTTAATGTACATAATGCTTGATGCTTATTTAAGGGAGGCGTTTATTTTTTTTCAGATGAAGTTTTGACCTAGTCACTAAATGAGGCAGGTCCTGATTCAAGGTCAGGCGTTTAATCAAGGAAATATGTAAGCCTAATTAGTGCTGGGGATTCCCCATAGATTGTTCGGGGCCTTCTGGCTGTAACTACTCCTTTACATACATATGTTTCAATTTTCAATTTATTTTCATTTATATAGCGCCAAATCACAACAGAGTTGCCAAAAAGCGCTTCACACAGGTAAGGTCTAACCTTACCAACCCCCAGAGCAAAGTGGTAAGGAAAAACTCCCTCTGAGGAAGAAATCTCAAGCAGACCAGATTCAAAGGGGTGACCCTCTGCTTGGGCCATGCTACAAACATAAATTACAGAACAATTCACGGATGAATATACAAGAAATGCTATTGGCGCGCAGGACAGGAGGATCGCCAACACGAATACAACTCCCATCTCTGGATGGAGCTGCACCTTAAACAGAGAGAAAAAACAGAATCAGGCATCAGAAAGACAAAAAATACTGTATAATTTATAACATATAACAGATTTTGTCCATTTTATACATATAACAGATTTAGATTATAACAAAATTCAATGGTTCACTTGAATACATTATATGCAGTTCTTACTATAGATGACAAAAAAAAAAAAAAAAAAAAACCCTATGCAATGTAGCTTTAAAGCACTAGCTCACTTTTTTCATCCCTCATATTAATAATATTGTTGGCAAAAAGGCTGATGTGGTGTTCTTACCTTTCAGGGTTACTCCATTTTGGAGAAATCCTTGAAAAAATAGTTTGTTTATGAAAGAATAAGCAAGAGTCAGCTGTCATAGAAATTACAAAAATATTTCTTATGGTAAAAATAGAAACAAATAACGCTGGAAACCCACTTTCGCAATCATCATTGAGAGGATATCTGAAGATATATGAACAGCTATATGTTGTGCTTTAGCCACTCAGAGCCAGGATTAGACCCCAAGATGCAGGAAAGCCAGGACTCGGAGGTGAGTGCAAAAACCAGGGTGTTTAATAATAGTGGAGCAGATATGTGCAATATTTGAGGTGAACCGTGACTTTGATGATAAAAGCATGAAATTTGGCACACAGAGCATACCAACCAGATCATTTTTAGCTATAGGGGCATCATAGAGGCGACCATTTTCAGAGATGGCTGCCACGGGTTGTTGTTTTATCAGTTGCTCAGGCTCTAGATCATCAAGGCTCTTGATTTTGGTGTCTAATCCTACATATTCAAGGATGAGGAGTGCAGTAGCACTATTTACAACATGCTAGCACCTACATAACAACATATGGCTAGCATTCAGGTCATTACATAATTGTAAAACCATTAAAATATGTAATATTGGTGATATTATACATGTTTTCGAACGGCGACTAATGAGAGTACAACACAGTATCCTATTTCTCAATGTTTCATTTATTGCTGTTTACAAGAATTATCCAGTAGAGGGAGCTCTAAAAATAGTGTGACCTGCAGCAGCTTTTGGTCATCCACTATTCTCTGCAGTAAGACTTGTTGGCACAGATTTGATTGCTGCAAGAAATTTATGAGTAGTTTTTCTCAATTCTCAACAATGAACATGTGAAAGTTTTTAATTAAATGCATTTATACGAGCACTATGTTTATTAATCCTCATTATTAAACAAGCTAGCTAGCTAATATATTTGGCTAACATCAGCAATCTAACTGAGTAGAAAGAATTTATGAAGGGGCTGTGAATACATACGCAGCATATTTCAAACTGATTTGAAAATGTTATTTCATTGGTCAAAACACCGGTATTCAGTTGGCTTGGGTCCAATGCCCATCTCAGTTTTTGAAAATAATCTGTATGTACATTTGTATGTTTTCATCTGACCTTGACTGGCCTGTTGCAGCTAAAGGTGTCCTGACACTTGCACAACTTTGATCCGCGCACTTGCATGCACTTCGTTGTGACGATTCCAAATGCTGTGTTCCCACCTGGACGCTGCTCTTTGTTCAAAGGATGCTGCACTTTAGTACGCTGGACGCTGCTTATATAAAATAATTATTTCATGGTGGATTAATCATTTTCTGTCAGAGTTGGCTGTTGAAATCACCTCTAATTGCTTCCAGAATCACAGAGGACTGTTGCAGCTGGACCTTTTTTTCTCTCTCTCACTCTCGTCCACTCCATGAGGTGGAGAACATATTGGAACCGTCTAAAAGATATTTGTAATATTTCTATTGTAATGGCTTGGTAAAGCAGTTGCATGTTCTTTCCTTCTTATGAGTGGCTATAAAATTACGTGCGCTGTATGCGCTGAAGCAATCACTTGCACTCACATGCAGAGTTTTTTAATTGTTTGCGCAATGTTCACATGAGGTTCATGTTATTAATGCGTGATGGAGATTTTGAACATTTCAAAATTTTCTTTGCACACTTGCACAAAGCTGCACACAGTTTACAACAGTTTACAACGAGTTTACTCTCCTGCACGGCAGAGTGCGTGCAAATGTGTGAATCAAAGTTGTGCAAGTGTCAGGGGGCCTTAACTGTGCTCTTCCCTGTGACTGTGCTGGCAGCTGATGTACCTTCCTGGTGGTTTCAGCTCATGCTGGATTGGTGGTGCTAGAGCCAGTATATACTGTTCTTTAAGTAGCATAGTGAATTGTGAGACAATGGCCAAACTATTCAAGTTAGTGGACCCTACTGAGCCTGGATGTCAGATACACAGTGCCTGACCACAGACTGGAATAAATGTGTTCTGTGTCAGGAAGATAGAGATGAGATACTGAAATGTCCAGCTAATTCAACAAGTGAAAGAGATGGGATACAAGATTATAGCTGAACTTCTTGTATCACCAGAATCTACGAGGGCCTGTCCTGAACTCCTCTGCTGTGGATGCAAGAAAGGGATGCAGTGGAAAGTACAAAGGCAGAGCTTAAGTGCACTGCATTTTTCCACTGTGGTGGCTTGTGTTTTCAGAACTAACATTGCATTTAACTATAACTGTGACCTCTTTTTTGTTGTCACTGTGCCACTGTAGTTGTGTTTTCAGAGCTTGCATCGCATTTCACCATTCACTGTGACTGTGTGACCTATTTTTTGTCATTAAAAACAAAAAAACAAAAAAACATTAGATTTCATTGATTTAGATGAAAGCTTTTAAAGATACTGTACACCATGAATGTTTCCAGATAATTTGAAAAAAATCGGATGAACGCTCTTGGAGTTAACGCTCTAATGTGAAAACTCTGCAGTGGTGAACATGGTGGCGGGCCATGAAAAACATAATATTCCTCCCTGACTCATTGTTTGGGGATATAAATAGTACCACTGCATTCATCATCCTTAAAAATGTAGGATCAGGCACCAGGATCAAGACCCTTGGTGGTCTAGAGCCTGAGCTGCTAACAAAACAACAATGCATGGTGGCCATCTTGGAAAATGGCTGCCTCTGCAATGTTCAATTACGTGTTTGTACTAAACACAGTTGTGCTTCAGTTCCTAGTAAATTCACTGCCAACTTGGTTTCTTTTCACTCTTCAGCAATCGAGTATTAAAAATCAAGGTAAGTAAAAAAATGGACATCAGAAACAGAATAACCTTTATTCACCAAGTATCTACAAGAATACAAGGAATTTGGCTTCTGTTTTGAGCTGGACTCTCTCTGTACGGCATGTATAAATATACACTAAACACTGAATAATTCACAGTAATAAAATATACAAATGAAATGTGCAAGTAAGATAAAATGTGCAATAAGCGAAAAAATGTATGAACCAGACAAACAGATTGAAGTTGTACATGAGGTATATGAATTTAATTGTGTTGGGATAGTGTAGTGACACGGACCCACAACAGGGGGCGTAAATGAACGGACAATGGAAGGAGTCAAATTATAACACTTTACTGGTGTGAATGTCACAACCAAACACAGCAGAATCAGAATGTGCAACAGTCAATTAATAAAGGTGTTGTGTGGGCAGGCTCGACGATAGGAGACGCCCGTCTGGAAACGATTTCCACCGCCACCTGAACCCGAGGAATACTGGAGCCACCAAGTCCCGGAGTCCCCAGGTGGCCACCTTCCCAGCGTGTTGGATCTGGTACTGCTGGCAGAAAGCAAAAGACAGTCAAAGGGTGGGTGTGTGAACACCCAGTAACAATGGTGGGAATGCCACCTCCACCTCTCACTCAGCGCGTTGCAGCGGTCTCAGCTGAAAAGGAGCGCCGTCTTGCACAGCCTCCTCAAAAATGACCGGTTCTCCTGCAAACACTCACAATAATAGATTTATTGATCTCACAAAAGGGGCTGAGAGCATTACCTCCAGATGAAGATGATATCTCGGCAGTTTGGTGGAGCTGTCTTCCTGCTTTTATACCAGATGTGTTGATTAGTGACAGCTGTCACGGATGATGGGTGACAGCTGTCACCACGGCTTGTTCCTGAGGCGGCAGCGCCCTCTCGTGCCTGAAGCCCGCACTTCAGGTAGGGTGCCTTCTGGTGGTGGGCCAGCAGTACCTCCTCTTCTGGCAGCCCACACAACAAATTGTTGAGTTTTGTGGCAGGTGAAATTGTTCATCAGTTTGATGGCCTGTGGAAAGAAACTGTTCCTGTGTCTGGTTGTTTTGATGTACAGAGCTCTGTAACGCCAACCAGAGGGGAGGAGTTTAAACAGTGTGTGTCCAGGGTGTGAGGGGTCTGCAGAGATGTTTCCAGCTTGCTTCCTGGTCCTGGACCGGTATGAGTCCTGGATGGAGGGCAGGCCAGCTCCGATGATTTTTTTTCTGCAGACCTGACAGTTCGTTGAAGTCTGTAACTCTCCTTTTTGGAGGCAGAGGGAAACCAGACAGAGATGGAGATGCACATGACAGACTGGATGATGGATGTGTAAAAGATGATGAGCAGTTCCTGGGGCAGGTTGAATGTCTTGAGCTGTCTGAGGAACATCCTCTGCTATATCTTTTTCCTGATGGAGTCTATGTGGGAGGTCCACTTCAGATCTTAGGAAATGAAACCCCCCAGCTCAGACATGCTGCTGTCACGCTTCCCCATTTTTTCGGAGTGTGAGCAGCAATTCACCGAATATCACCTTGTTTCTGCTTACAACTGACTTTAGGATGGTTTAAGAGGTTTTACTTTGTCATCTGATGGTTAGTAATCACATTATTCCCTTTGATTGCTTTGGGTGTAGAGAGTCAGACTCAGAGAGTCAGACTCAGACATGTTGCTGCTGCGCTTTGAGCGCTTCCCCATCTTTTATTATGAAATAATGCTGAATTTATGTGGAAGCGATTGTTGTAAAAAAGCTTCAGATTCCTGTTGCTGAGATAAATGATGACTGGAGTGCAGTTTTAGGCAGAAACAAGGCGATAAATCTGTGAATTGCTGCTGAAACTCAGAAATGATGCATGTGCAATGAAGGTGGGGGGGGGGGCAATTTTTAGGGGGGACTGTTCGGTTGGGGACACCGGCTTGCCTCCTAACAGGCTGCCATATAAAGTGCAGACCTGGCAACTCACCCAAAAATGAAAGAGAGAAGCTGTGGCTTTTGCCTCTTTGAACAAAAACCGCAAGAAATACCGGTTCTGCTTCAGATTTTTACCCTGATGAAGCACGATCAGACACATTTCAAGCCATAGTTACAACAAACACCCTGTTTCAGGAAGTTTGAACATTACTGAAGCCGTTAAGACTACGAATACCCAGAAGTTACTACGATTTTGAGAAGCATGATGAAATTTTTGAACAGTTCAAAATTGATGCAGATTTTACATCTGGCACTGATGATGGCTGTAACTACTACGTATACCAAGTTTGTTCAAGATTGACATAGATGTATTGAGAAGTTCCTATGATGCGTTAAATTTGTCCCCATTTGCTATTCATGATTAAACAGGATCGAGCGGCACTCTGTGGAATAGCCCTGTTAGCTAACTTGCTCTCTGATCTTCACACACTATTGCCGCAAACCAGTACCAAATAACACGCCTGACATAACAAACCCGCAATCCGATTTGTTAAAGAGTATGTCAATCTACAACATTGTCCCCATTAGTTTTAACAGCAGAGGGATTCACTTCAAATTCTGAAGGCCTCCGAGAAGATTTTTGCCCTGGAAACAACAGGCACAGTTCTGATTGGATAAAATGAAGCTCTTTTCTATATGAGCTGCTCTGGAAGCAGAATAGCTCAAGGAAATCACAACATTACTATCAAAAAATGTCAATAAATAATGATTGGAATGATTTTTATAAAATACCTGTAATGAACATGAATGAAAATATGACATTATGTAAAGAAATGTTCTTATTCTGATCATATCTAGGCAAGCACAGAAGGCCTTGCTGGCCCTGACAGCCCACCTCTGCTGTAGAGTAAATTTCTAGATACGAGGTCTGTTAGAAAAGTATCAGACCTTTTTATTTTTTCAAAAACCTGATGGATTTGAATCACGTGTGCTTGCATGAGCCAACATTGAACCTTCGTATGCCTGTGTGACCTTTTTCACGCCTGTCGATTGCGTCATTTCCTAGTACGCAGCCTTTGTGTGGGACGTGTGCAGCGTGCTCGGTGGATTTTCATTTCAAGGAAAAAGACAGAACGACTGGAGCAGCGCCGCATCAAATTTTGCCACAAACTGGGCGACAGCCAGGTGGAAACCATTCGGATGATTCAGACGGCTTTCGGTGATGATGATATGGGCATCACACAGATTAAGGAGCGGTACAACCGGTTTAAAGAGGGCGACACAACAGTGGAGAGCGAGCCGCGCTCCGGTCGGCCATCAACATGCTGAAATGACCGGATCATTTCCAAAGTGAACGCTGTGGTGATGCGGGACCATCGTGTGACTGTCCCAGAAATTGTGGAAGAGGTGGACATCAGCACTTTTTCGGTACATTCCACTGTGACAGAAGATTTGGCCATGAAAAGATTGGTGGTGAAATTCATGCTACTGCTGACGGCGGTGCAAAAGCGCCTCCGTGTTGGAAGTCTCACAGGACATGTTGTGACATGCCCAGCTCTTCCACAATTTCTCGGATAGTCACACGACTGAAAAGTCACCGAAAGCCGTCTGAATCATCCAAATGGTTTCCACCTGGCTGTCACCCATTTTCTGGCAAAATTTGATGCGGCGCTGCTCCAGTCGTTACGTCTTTTTCCTTGAAATGAAAATCCGCCGAGCGCACTGCACATGTCCTCACCCAAAGGCTGCTTACCAGAAAATGATGCAATCGACAGGTGTGAAAAAGTTCACGCATGCGCACGAAGGTTCAAGGTTTGCTCATGCAAGCACACGTGATTCAAATCCATCAGGTTTTTGAAAAAAATCCCTCCTCATGTTTCTGTGAGACTGATCGATATTTTATCGCTGTGTATTCACGTTATCCTGCTGTGGCATACAATGAGCTGTTGTCTGAGTTGCACCTTTCTTGTTATAAGTTGCTGCATGTTGCGTTAGTCTTGTTTAATGCCTTTGGTCTGTATTGGTAGAATGGCCAAAGCAGATGGCCGCCCCACTTAAAAGGGGGATATTTCATTGCTGCTGTTACAAATTGGCTTGCTTGTGGACTTGGGTAAGGTCTCCAGCTTTCTCATTGCGTATAGTACTTTGAGATGATACACACTGTGGTTTGGCACCATATAAATAAATTAAACTGAGTACTACCAGTAATCCCTATAAAAATTTAACACCACCAGCAACATATGTTGTAAATAATCATCAAGTGCAAGTGTGCATTAATAATGACACTGTCACTGTGCAATATTAAAGGTTTGTTTGAGTTCATTTGGAGCTCCACTGCAGGCTCCCTGCTGATACATGTATACAGTCAGGCTCATAAGTATTTGAATAATGACACATTTTTTTGTAGTTTTGCCGCTGAACAACACCACTTGCTTGGAATTGAAAACAGTCTACCTGTGCTTGTAGTGTAGACCATTTGCTTTAATTTAGGGGTTGCTTTTTTTATGCGAATCCTCATTTTTACAAACAGTATTCTTTCGACAAGTCAGAGGATGGATACATGAACATTTCCAACACACTGAGTATGTCTTGGACTTTATTTATCTCAGTTATTAAGTAATGCAAACAGCATGGTACTGTCTGAGTTGACAGTTTCCAAAAATTGAATGACCATGCAATGAAGAGATGAGTGAGGGAAGCCACCAAGACACACAATGTCCAACTATGCGTGGACGATATGGTATTGTTTTTACAACAGTTTTTTTGATAAGTATTTCTCTTATATGAAACAATTACCAAAAGTGAGTAGAACATTCGGAGGCTTTACTTCGAACAATGTTTTAATATGGATATAAAGCTGGTAAAATGTGAACTTTTCTTTAATGTTGCGACAGCTTTGTTTTGTTCATAACCTCCGTCAGTGACGCTGGAGGGGGTTATGTTATTGCCCCTGTTTGTTTGTATGTCTGTTTGTGAACAGCCTGGAGCCCACACTTTTTCATATATCGTTCTGAAATTTTTACTGAAGATTTAAGGTCATAGATCAAAGGGTAAAGTGAGGAAAAAATCTTGAAAATTGGAAAAATCTGTATCTTTAATATTCAACAAATTTTCAAAAATTCATAACTGTCAAAAAAAAAATCAAAGTTAAAATTTATTTCATATTTGAGAGTGTTATATAGGATTGTATCCTTTATCGAGTTTGATATTAAGCTTGATCTGGATCTGATCCAGATTGCCCCATTTAATGTATATTTTACAATATTTCGTAACCAAACATGCCCCAATTACTCTCATATTTGAAGGTGAGGTCCAGACTGGCACTCACTGTCACCTGGCAAAGTTTGATCTGGATCTGATGCGGATTATGGATTTTGTGGATGTTTAAATTTAATATCAAAAAGCCCATTTGATGTACATTTTGCATTATATCTCAATCAGAAGCGCCTCAATCGCTTTCATGTGTGACAATGAGGTGCAAAGTTTAAGTTTGATCCACATCTGATCCGTATTGCGGATATTTGATTTTAACATTAAAAAGCCCTTTTGAGCTATATTTTGTATTATATTTTGGCTCATAAAAAGCCACTTCCAACAGGATTTTGACCTTGAAAATTTTTTTCCAAGGTAAAAATGTGTGGAATTGGAAACTAGTGTTGGCAAAGGATTGCACTCTATGAACGCAATGCTCTAGTTTGTTCATTTGGTCATGTTTGATGGAAACAAAACAGCTGTGCCACAGACTGGCGTCCTGTCCAGTGTGTACCCCGCCTCTCGCCCAATGACCACTGGGATAGGCTCCAGCTTTAATTGGAATAAGCGGATATAGAAAATGAATGAATGAAAAAGAATTCATTCATATTTAGCCAATTGCAAAGTCAAAATTAGCATGGCATTGGACCAATCTGTAATTATGCAGTAGCACCATTTGACATTGCAAGTGAAAATTAGCTGTGAGATGACAGTTTGTGTCAGCTGGTAACCTCACGCTCCTGCTGCGGAATGACAGACGCAGTTAAAAACTGTTTATAAGGAGGCACTGACACGGAATAATACAGACATTACAGTTTACATGGCAAGCTTTATTCAGTAGCAATCCACAGGCGAGACACACAGTTTCAGCCAAACTCATGCCAAATACTACTTTGTTTTCATGTTTTTTGTAATCCACCTCCTTCATAATCATTCAGTTGATATGCAGAATAACCGCAAGCTCGTGTGATCTGTTTAACTCTAAGCACATGTTCAGTTCTTCATCACTTCTGTTCCACTGTCTGAACTACATTTACGAGCATCTCAGGAGTTACAGCCAGATTCTGTTCAACGCACTGCAGTGGGACACCCGTCCTTCAGATTTTACACTCTGATTTTCTTTCGACTGCTCCCATAAGGGTTTGACAGAGCGGATTATCCACCTCCGTCTCACCGTGTGTACTTCATCTTCCTCTTTCATACCAACTACCTGAATGTCCTCCTTCAGCAGATCCATAAACCTCCTTTGGTCTCCCTCTTCTCCTCCTGTCTGGTGGCTCTGTCCACAGCATCCCTCTCCCAATACGAGGTCTATTAGAAAAGTATCCGACCTTATTGTTTTTTTTTCAAAAACCATATGGATTTGAATATGTGTGATTGCGTCAGACAAGCTTGAACCCTCGTGCGCATGCGTGAGTTTTTCCATGCCTGTCGGTTGCGTCATTCACCTGTGAGCAGGCTTTGAGTGAGGAGTGGTCCAGCCCCCTCGGTGGATTTTCATTGTCAGGAAATGGCGGAATGATTTGGGCTTTTTTTCCATCAGAAATTTTTCAGAAACTGTTAGAGACTGGCAGCTGGAAACCATTAGAAAAATTTATCTGGCTTTCGGTGAAAATTTTATGGGCTTCAGAGAGAATAAGGAGTGTTACTACAGCTTTAAGGACGGCTTTAAGGATGGCTTTAAGGACGCTCGGCGTGCCGCGCTCCGTGCCGCCATCGAGAGCCACAAACCACCGGATCATTTCTAAACGGATGGCTCTGTGGATCCAAGACCATCGTGTGCACTTTGTCTGGTTATCACAAGAGCTGGACATCAGCCATTTTCCGGCAGATTTCACTTTTAACAAGAGATTTTGTCATGGAAAGCCGAGCGGAGGCTTCGTGCGTCACAACCGATTTGCTGATGGAGCGAGACAAAGGAACACCTCTGTTTTGGTCTCACAGGACGGCTTTGAGATGGCGTTCAGACAGCTGTTGGTGGTTTTTCCATCGAATGATTATCCGAGAAATTGTGGATGTGCCTGGACATGCCAGAACATGTCCCGTGAGGCTTCATCGCGGCTTTGCTTTGCGCGCGTGGAATTCCTCCGCACGTCTGTCTCAATGTGCTGAAAAAGTGCTGATGTCCTTTGAGGTCTTTTCACAACTCTTGTGCTAGTCAGACGACGTCCCGGATAAAACACAGCGTCCAGTTTGGAAATGAATGGCACATTACACTGTTACAGGAGTTTTTGTCATGGAAAGAGAAGCGGAGGCTTTGTGCATCGCGGCGGTGCCGCATGGCGCACAGCAACGCCGTGATGAAGCCTCACGGGACATGTTCTGGCAGGTCCAGGCACATCCACAATTTCTCGGATAATCACTCGATGGAAAAACCACTGACAGCTGTCTGAATGCCATCTCAAAGCTGTCCTGTGAGACCAAAACGGAGGTGTTCCTTTGTCTTGCTCCATCAGCAAATCGGTTGTGACGCGCAAAGCCTCCGCTTGGCTTTCCATGACAAAATCTCTTGTTAAAAGTGAAATCTGCTGAAAAATGGTTGATGTCCAGCTCTTGTGATAACCAGAGAAAGTGCACACGACGGTCCGGCTCCACAGAGCCATCCGTTTAGAAATGATCCGGTGGTTTGTGGCTCTCGATGGTGGCACGGAGCGCGGCGCGCCGAGCGTCCTTAAAGCCGCCCTTAAAGCCATCCTTAAAGCTGTAGTAACAGTCATTCTCTGTGTAGCCCATAAAATTTTCACCAAAAGCCAGATAAATTTTTCGAATGGTATCCAGCTACCAGTCTCTAACAGTTTCTGAAAAAATTCTGATGGAAAAAAAGCCCAAATCATTCCGCCATTTCCTGACAATGAAAATCCACCGAGGGGGTGGACCACTCCTCACTCAAAGCCTGCTCACAGGCGAATGACGCAACCGGCAGGCGTGGAAAAACTCACGCATGCGCACGAGGGTTCAAGCTTGTCTGACGCAATCACACGTGATTCAAATCCATATGGTTTTTGAAAAAAATAATAAGGTCGGATATTTTTCTAATAGACCTCGTATACCCTGGATCCCTCTGCTGGACATGTCCAAACCATCTCAATCTGACCTTTCTGTCTCCAGAATGTCTCCATCCTCATCACTCCCCAAAAAAATCGCAGCATCTCCTGTCTTTTTGTTAGTGCCACCGTTTCTATGCTGTACAGCACAGCTGGGGTCATTCCCATCTAGTACATGGTCCCCCTCACTCTTGTAGATAAACATTTGTCACGAACCTCTGCCTGCACTCTCTTCTTCACCTCTCAATCACACTTTCCATTACGTTGAACAATTAACCCCAAGTATTTAATCCCACCCCTGCCACATTTCTCCATGTAATGTGGAGTTGCGTCAGGAAGGGCATCTGGCGTAAAACCTGTGCCAAATCAACATGCAGATCCACCTTGGATTTGCTGTGGCGACCCCGAGTGCAAACAAGGGAGCAGCCGAAGGGACTTACTATTTAAACTCATCTCACAACTGCATTATTCCTCCATCCTCCCTCTCATTCAAAAACATGTACTCCATCTTGCTGTCTTTCATTCCCCTGCTCTCCAGAGACTATCTTCACACTCTCCTGGCTCATCTGTCTCCTTCCTACTCTCACTACAGATCCCAAGTCCATGGAGACTTCTGTCTGATCTTGTTCATCACCACTGCAAACAAGAAAGACCTCAGAGCTGTTCCTTGATGTAATCCCACCTCCATCTTGAATGAATCTGTCATTCCTACTGCACATCTCTCCTTTGTCACACTATCCTTGTACCACCCTCACATACTTCTTTGCCACTCCAGACTTCCTCATACTATACCACAAGTCTTCTCTTGGCACCCTGTCATACGTTTTCACTAAATCCACAAACACACATTATAATGCCTTCTGGCCTTCTCTGTACTTCTCCAGCAGGACTGTGAGAGTAAACACTTCATCTACCATGCTATTTCTCAGCATGAAACCATATTGCTACTTCCACATCTTCACCTTTTTTCTCAACTTGGCTTCCACTACCGAGCCCATAACTTCATGCTGTGGCTGATCAACTATGCATCTGTAGTTGCTGCAGCTCTGCACATCACCCCTATTTTTTAAAAATCAGTACCGGTACAGTTCTTTTTCACTCCTCAGGCATCCTCTCACTTTCCAAGATTTTATAAAACAGCCTGGTTTAAAAACTCCACTGCAAGTCAAGTATGGAGAATGCACTGGTGCCACACTTCACCGCATCCACTTTAGGAAAGATGGCAGTCGGGGGGAAAATGTTTTTTTTTTTAGAGATGTGGAGATGGACCAGTTTTCTGCCTGGGTGATTGCTGTCTGCAACACCATGGAAGCACATTGGGTACGAGATGGCAACCATCCAGGCAGAAAAACTTGTCCATCTACACATCTCTAAAATAACTATTTTTTTCCCTACAGCCATCTTTCCTGAACATTTCCATGTCTCAACTGATATTTCATCGAGACCAACTGCCTTTACACCTTTCATTTTCTTCATAGCTGCCCTCATTTCATCCTTACTAATCTGTTGCACCTTCTCATGTTTTTCATTCATCAGCTCCTCAAAATACACCCTCCACCTTGTAAACACACTCCTCACTTGTCAGCAATTTCCAACTGTATCCTTTATCACCCTAACCTGCTACACATCCTTTCTTGCTCTGTCCCTCTGTCTGGCCAGTTGGTCCTTTTCTCCTTCTTTAGTGTTCTTCATGCACACTATATCCCCTTTCCTTCAGCAGTTGTTACACTGTGATGGATTGAGGAAATGTATGAGTAACAGAAATGAAATTTTGATATCTATTCATGTTCATTTTTGTCCTTCGTACAAATCTTTTTCTCATCCGTTACATATGTTCCTTGCCAGCTGATGTCTGGTAAGTCTGTCAGAAAGTTTTGTACATGTGCAAAACTTTGAGCGGACATCAGACAGAGAGCTTTCTCTTTGGTTGAACCTTTGTTTACTGTTTTGTCCAATACTTGTTTGTGGCATGCCAGTGGACATCTGATAGACATTAGTTATATCTGTACATTATCTGTTTGTATTCTGTTTTTGTCCAGAAGATCTGCACACATGCATTCAGTTGTTGTCCACTTATTGCATCAGAGCCCCAAATCCAGGTGATTAGGTGATTTTTTTTATTTATTTAAATCTGTTCTTGACTACATCTTTTTGCCTTTGCCACCTCTCTTTTCACCTTACACTGCATGTCCTTGTACTCCTGTCTGCTTTCATCATCTCTCCAATTACCCCAGTTCCTTTTTGCCAAGCTTCTTCTCCTTGTACTTGTTTACATATTCATTCCACCACAGATAGAAGATTATCTGACCAATTCGGAAATCTAAATTTATGGATTTTCCATACATTGAAAATTTGGTATAAGGTAATTAAAATCTTTGAGATCTGTGTTTTAAAAAAACAAGATGGTGTGCCTTTGACACAGATTTCCAACCAAATAAAACTGATGTAAGATTCCAGACTTGGATCAAAAAGGTTCAACTACATGTCTTTCCTTTACAGACAAAGGGATACTACACAGCTTCCAATCATTGAAAACCAAATTTGATTAGGAACAAACAGACTTCTTCAGGTTCCTCCAGATACGTGATTATATCAACAAACACTGCAAAAATTCAAACTTATCCTCATTAAAGACAGAGTGTCTTAATCTTTTAAAAACAACACACACCACATCAAGAAAAAAAAGGTAATTTCCAAGCTATATAATTTGTTGTTAGATGCAAGAAATGATAATACCTTTCATATCAAGACAAAGTGGGAACACGAAGCGGGGATAAACATCACAAATGAGAATTGGGAAAAAATGTGTATTTTCCAGTGGACCTCCATGAATTGGTCTGGAGAGAGCACTGTTGGAAAAATGTAATAAGATTTTTTTTTTCCCTCACCTAACCAAGGTAAATACAGAATTAAAAATGTTGAATGTTGGAGGAAATGTTGATCTGTGGAGGCAAATCATTTCCATATTTTCTGCGAATGCCCTCTATTGAATCATTATTGATCAGAAATAAACAAAACTGTAAAAGAAGTTTTCAAAGTACAAATTTGAAATTATTGTATGAATAGCTATATGGGCATTGTTTCAGACCTGGACAGAAGAGGGGATATAAAATTGTTACAAGTGCTTCTAGCAGCCAGTAAGAAGACAATTACTGGGAAATGGCTAAACCCAGCTCCTCCAACACGTGATGATTGGTATTGAGTTATTAGAGAGATATTCAAAGTGGAAAAATTAACATAGTCTTTACGAACCAAAATTGATAACTTCTACTCAATTTGGAATAAGTGGATACATTTTATATCCCCTATCAGGAATGATTTCATATGACTCTATGTAAGCATTAAGACTTAAATGATTAAATTCACAGCAATGGCAGTTGTGGGCGCGTAAATTCAATTATTCATAGATAATTGGCAAAGCTTCTGGGGAAAACCTGGTCTTGTTAGGAGAGACGGCATCCATCCCACTTTGGATGGAGCAGCTCTCATTTCTAGAAATCTGGCCAATTTTCTTAAATCCTCCAAACCGTGACTATCCAGGGTTGGGACCAGGAAGCAGAGTTGTAGTCTTACACACCTCTCTGCAGCTTCTCTCCCCCTGCCATCCCCTCATTACCCCATCCCCGTAGAGACGGTGTCTGCTCCCAGACCACCAATAACCAGCAAAAATCTATTTAAGCATAAAAATTCAAAAAGAAAAAATAATATAGCACCTTCAACTGCACCACAGACTAAAACAGTTAAATGTGGTCTATTAAACATTAGGTCTCTCTCTTCTAAGTCCCTGTTGGTAAATGATATAATAATTGATCAACATATTGATTTATTCTGCCTTACAGAAACCTGGTTACAGCAGGATGAATATGTTAGTTTAAATGAGTCAACACCCCCGAGTCACACTAACTGCCAGAACGCTCGTAGCACGGGCCGGGGCGGAGGATTAGCAGCAATCTTTCATTCCAGCTTATTAATTAATCAAAAACCCAGACAGAGCTTTAATTCATTTGAAAGCTTGACTCTTAGTCTTGTCCATCCAAATTGGAAGTCCCAAAAACCAGTTTTATTTGTTATTATCTATCGTCCACCTGGTCGTTACTGTGAGTTTGTCTGTGAATTTTCAGACCTTTTGTCTGACTTAGTGCTTAGCTCAGATAAGATAATTATAGTGGGCGATTTTAACATCCACACAGATGCTGAGAATGACAGCCTCAACACTGCATTTAATCTATTATTAGACTCTATTGGCTTTGCTCAAAATGTAAATGAGTCCACCCACCACTTTAATCATATCTTAGATCTTGTTCTGACTTATGGTATGGAAATAGAAGACTTAACAGTATTCCCTGAAAACTCCCTTCTGTCTGATCATTTCTTAATAACATTTACATTTACTCTGATGGACTACCCAGCAGTGGGGATTAAGTTTCATTACACTAGAAGTCTTTCAGAAAGCGCTGTAACTAGGTTTAAGGATATGATTCCTTCTTTATGTTCTCTAATGCCATATACCAACACAGTGCAGGGTAGCTACCTAAACTCTGTAAGTGAGATAAAGTATCTCGTCAATAGTTTTACATCCTCATTGAAGACAACTTTGGATGCTGTAGCTCCTCTGAAAAAGAGAGCTTTAAATCAGAAGTGCCTGACTCCGTGGTATAACTCACAAACTCGTAGCTTAAAGCAGATAACCCGTAAGTTGGAGAGGAAATGGCGTCTCACTAATTTAGAAGATCTTCACTTAGCCTGGAAAAAGAGTCTGTTGCTCTATAAAAAAGCCCTCCGTAAAGCTAGGACATCTTTCTACTCATCACTAATTGAAGAAAATAAGAACAACCCCAGGTTTCTTTTCAGCACTGTAGCCAGGCTGACAAAGAGTCAGAGCTCTGTTGAAATGAGTATTCCATTAACTTTAACTAGTAATGACTTCATGACTTTCTTTGCTAACAAAATTTTAACTATTAGAGAAAAAATTACTCATAACCATCCCAAAGACGTATCGTTATCTTTGGCTGCTTTCAGTGATGCCGGTATTTGGTTAGACTCTTTCTCTCCGTTTGTTCTGTCTGAGTTATTTTCATTAGTTACTTCATCCAAACCATCAACATGTTTATTAGACCCCATTCCTACCAGGCTGCTCAAGGAAGCCCTACCATTATTTAATGCTTCGATCTTAAATATGATCAATCTATCTTTGTTGGTTGGCTATGTACCACAGGCTTTTAAGGTGGCAGTAATTAAACCATTACTTAAAAAGCCATCACTTGACCCAGCTATCTTAGCTAATTATAGGCCAATCTCCAACCTTCCTTTTCTCTCAAAAATTCTTGAAAGGGTAGTTGTAAAACAGCTAACTGATCATCTGCAGAGGAATGGTCTATTTGAAGAGTTTCAGTCAGGTTTTAGAATTCATCATAGTACAGAAACAGCATTAGTGAAGGTTACAAATGATCTTCTTATGGCCTCGGACAGTGGACTCATCTCTGTGCTTGTTCTGTTAGACCTCAGTGCTGCTTTTGATACTGTTGACCATAAAATTTTATTACAGAGATTAGAGTATGCCATAGGTATTAAAGGCACTGCGCTGCGGTGGTTTGAATCATATTTGTCTAATAGATTACAATTTGTTCATGTAAATGGGGAATCTTCTTCACAGACTAAAGTTAATTATGGAGTTCCACAAGGTTCTGTGCTTGGACCAATTTTATTCACTTTATACATGCTTCCCTTAGGCAGTATTATTAGACGGTATTGCTTACCTTTTCATTGTTATGCAGATGATACCCAGCTTTATCTATCCATGAAGCCAGAGGACACACACCAATTAGCTAAACTGCAGGATTGTCTTACAGACATAAAGACATGGATGACCTCTAATTTCCTGCTTTTAAACTCAGATAAAACTGAAGTTATTGTACTTGGCCCCACAAATCTTAGAAACATGGTGTCTAACCAGATCCTTACTCTGGATGGCATTACCCTGACCTCTAGTAATACTGTGAGAAATGTTGGAGACATTTTTGATCAGGATATGTCATTCAAAGCGCATATTAAACAAATATGTAGGACTGCTTTTTTTGCATTTACGCAATATCTCTAAAATTAGAAAGGTCTTGTCTCAGAGTGATGCTGAAAAACTAATTCATGCATTTATTTCCTCTAGGCTGGACTATTGTAATTCATTATTATCAGGTTGTCCTAAAAGTTCCCTAAAAAGCCTTCAGTTAATTCAAAATGCTGCAGCTAGAGTACTAACGGGGACTAGAAGGAGAGAGCATATCTCACCCATATTGGCCTCTCTTCATTGGCTTCCTGTTAATTCTAGAATAGAATTTAAAATTCTTCTTCTTACTTATAAGGTTTTGAATAATCAGGTCCCATCTTATCTTAGGGACCTCGTAGTACCATATCACCCCAATAGAGCGCTTTGCTCTCAGACTGCAGGCTTACTTGTAGTTCCTAGGGTTTGTAAGAGTAGAATGGGAGGTAGAGCCTTCAGCTTTCAGGCTCCTCTCCTGTGGAACCAGCTCCCAATTCAGATCAGGGAGACAGACACCCTCTCTACTTTTAAGATTAGGCTTAAAACTTTCCTTTTTGCTAAAGCTTATAGTTAGGGCTGGATCAGGTGACCCTGAACCATCCCTTAGTTATGCTGCTATAGACGTATACTGCTGGGGGGTTCCCATGATGCACTGTTTCTTTCTCTTTTTGCTCTGTATGCACCACTCTGCATTTAATCATTAGTGATCGATCTCTGCTCCCCTCCACAGCATGTCTTTTTCCTGGTTCTCTCCCTCAGCCCCAACCAGTCCCAGCAGAAGACTGCCCCTCCCTGAGCCTGGTTCTGCTGGAGGTTTCTTCCTGTTAAAAGGGAGTTTTTCCTTCCCACTGTCGCCAAGTGCTTGCTCACAGGGGGTCGTTTTGACCGTTGGGGTTTTACATAATTATTGTATGGCCTTGCCTTACAATATAAAGCGCCTTGGGGCAACTGTTTGTTGTGATTTGGCGCTATATAAAAATAAAATTGATTGATTGATTGATTGATAAATGTATGAAAGGGATTATGTGATTGTATGGGTGGTTGTATATAGTTATATAAGAACATGGTATGCGTATACAAAGATACTTACTGTATATAATCTTCCTTTCAATCTGATGATGCTTATAACTGTGGGCTCCCTCTTACCTTTTCTTTACGCTTTTTTTTTTCTTTTTCTTATTGGTTGGTTTTGTTTTGATCACAAACAAACCCTAAAAACCTAAAGATAAGGTTTTGGATACAAAGAAACAAATGCAAAGTTTTTAATAATGTCATCCTTTTCTAATAAAATCATAAATTGGAAAAAAAAAAAACATATTCATTCCACCACCAAGTTCTTCCTCTGTCCAGATGTCACACCCAGTACCTTCTGAACTCTCTCCCTCACCACTTCTGCAGTAGTTGTCCAGTTGTCCAGAAGCACGTCATCTCCATCTGTACCTGTCTCACGTCCTTCCTGAATTTAACTGGACCACCACTTAACCTCAAAGTGCCCTCAAACAATAATTTTCCACTCTGTATCAACACAAAACAGGGGGCTCTGTGGGATAGGACATGGACTATTGACATATAGAGAGGTTCAGATCCCAGGTGTGCTTCAGTCTACCTGTCTATGTCCTTGGACACGACACTTCATCTGCTTCATTTCAGTCCACACAGCTATAAATGTGTACTAGCTTTTGTTGGGGACGTGATCTGTGATGGACTGGTGTCCCATCTAGGGGAGATTATAGACTCTCATCTGATTTAAGATGTGGCACCAGGAATAAGCACTGACATGATGGGTCTTGGCCTGCATAGGATTTAATTCTTGTTCCTCCTGCAGCAGTATAGTAGTTTGAATTCAGTCAAGTTAAGCTGTTTAAAACTGTTTAAAACAAAATCATTGTCATGGTGCTGAAAGAATTGTGAAGGTCCATAAAAGGGCATTCCATCAGGGTTCTAGCTAGGACCATTTTAGTGCTGGGTAAATTATGTGACTGTGAAGTATAGCTCTCACGGCTCAAGGCGGGGGGTCCAGGGAACCACTTAAGTGGCAACGCCACAGTGGGGGTCGAGGGGGCCAAGCTCCCCGAAGCTATAGGGTTTTATACCTCTTGGCAAGCCCTATTTTAACTAATTTTGAGTAGTTTTAGATGAAAGCAAGAATAATATGAGCGAAGAGTCGCACAGCGGCGCAAAGCTCACTCATGGTACAGGCCGTCCTAAACAGGAAGTGCCAAAATTCCACTTCACAATAAAACAGGAAATGTTCAAATTTCAAACACTTCCTGGATTGACAGACGAGATCCCATGGAATCTAGCGGGAACTCAGTGGCAAGCTCACACTAAAACAGGAAGTGCCGAATTCTCAGTCACACTGAAACAGGAAATGTTGAACACTTCCTGGCATTGGTGGAGCTAGAGTGGAGGCTGGGGTTTCACTGGATTCCCCTGAAATCTGATTGGACACAGATGATTGACATGTCACGGCACAACATGTCTGTTTGAAAAACCTGCATTTTCAAATCAGTGAGTCACATTGACTGCTAGATTCCTCCTGTGCAGTAGTTTGTGCTGTGTACCACAAAAAGTTCTAATCCACTTTAGAAGAAGAAAAATGTTTGCTTCAGATTTGACCTGACACTTTGTTTGAACTATGGACTTCTAGTCATTATATTGGTGAATAAACAACCATATTTTTTGTCAGAAATGAGGTCCAGGTTGTTAAAAGCAACATTTCTCCTTTAATTCAGGTTGCCTTATATACACATGTTTAAAGATACAGCAGCTGCTTCATGCTCTGTTGGCTTATTAGTGCAGCAGATAACTGAAACAATCCTTCAAATGGTGATACAAGCATCAAATTCAGCACAAATACAAATGGAGCAAAATTAATGAAGCAACTTTAACTTTTAACCCCTGTACAAACTGAAACTGACCTTTGTCACCATTCTTATCACTTATTATGTTTCCATCCTCTGACTTGTCTAAAGAAAACTGGCAATAAAACTGATTATTGTTTACAGGTTTCAAGTTTTAGAGATTTGCCTTCAGTTTGAGTTTGAGGAAGATCATTTTTAGAAATTTTTATTCTTTATTTTTTTGTATTTCTTATATTTAAAATGGCATAAACAACCTAAAATGTCTATCTCGGCTTTCAATGCTTACCAGTCCAGTAAGTATCAGTGAAATTGTGGACATGTCTAAACTTGTCCCCTGACACGCCGAAACGGAGGTGTTCCTTTGTCTCGCTTCCAAAGCGAATCGGTCGTGACGCGTGAAGCCTCCGCGCGGCTTTCCATTACAAAATCTCTTGTTAAAAGTGAAATCTGCCACAAAATGGCTGATGTCCAGCTCTTGTGATAACCAGAGAAAGAGCACACGATGGTCTCGTATCCACAGAGCCATCCGTTTAGAAATGGTCCGGTGGCTTGTGCCGCGTCGTCGCAGCTCGGAGCGTGGCGCGCCGAGCGTCCTTAAAGGGGTCCTTAAAGCTGTATTAACAGACCTTATTCTCTGTGAAGCCTGTAAAATTTTCACCGAAAGCCAGATAAATTTTTCGAATGGTTTCCAGGTGCCAGTCTCTAACAGCTTCTGAAAAATTCTGATGGAGAAAAAGTCCTTTTCATTCCGCCATTTCCAGACAATGAAAATCCGACGAGGGGGCGGGACCACTCCTTCCCAAGGAGTGCTCACAGGCGAATGACGTCACTGACAGGCGTGGAAAAACTCCCGCATACGCACGAGGGTTCAAGCATGTCTGACGTAAAAACATATGAATGAAATCCATATAGTTTTTGAAAAAAATAAAAAGGACCGTTACTTTATTGACAGACCTCGTATGTCCTTTTTTTAACTGTGATGACAGAGTCTGAGGAGAGAAAGGGACTAACTGCCTGCAGACAGTTTTTTTCTTTTCTTTCCTCCTTTGACCGTGAGATATGCGCGCGCGAACGAACTGTCAAGCAAATGTGGAGATGTCTGGAGTTCTACTTCATGTTGACATGTCCTGTCTCAGGACTTATGTTCTTTTTTTGTCCTTTTTTAACTGTGATGTGAGAGTTTGAGCAGAGAACAAGGAACTAATGCCTGCAGCCAGACTTTTCTTTTAATTGTTCACATGTGTGCCCGTGAACGAGCGTCCATAAGTGGACTAGAGATGTCCGGACTTTTTACTGGATATTTCTGGCAATCAGTCTGCATTTTTTTTCTGTGGTCTTTTACTGCATGAAGTACATGGTATAAAAACAATCCTGCGTGATTTATACTGCAGGAACAATGGATCACAGCAGGAATCATAAATTGGCTTCGAGTCATGCCGGGTAATGCCTCTTTGCCCCGAGTTACACCTCTTTGCCCCGACTTGCGCTGGAACGACTTCCTTTCTGCGTTGAGCGCAGGACGCCAAAAAAATTAAACAGGTTTAATTTTTTGGCGCCCGACTTGCTTCCTCCTTTGCTCCCCTCGCGCTGTTGTGGCGCCGAGCTGCATCGTCTCGGCACTGAGTTGCTTCCATGCGGCGGCGTCATAATGACGCACGGCGCATCTGGGAGCAACCGGGAGCACCCCCGGTGTGAAAGGGACTTAAAGGACATGGGTTTTGATATGCTAATGCTCTGTTGAAGCATTTACTCAAAGTAAAGTCTGAAGGACCAAAATGACATGGTGAGATGCTGATGAGCTTCGCTCATTCATGTCCGCGACATATGCATATTAGACAAACAATGACATTTATGTTGTAATATTTGTAATACCAAAGTTCTTTTTTTGCATGTTTCTGTCAAAGTCGAAGCTAATAAAATAAATTACAGTAAATGCATGAAATGAAACTGTACTTTTTATTGAGTGTATTTTATTCTCTAAAACTTACCTGTTTTCCATTTGGGATCAAAGCAAGCTGCATACTTCTGTTTTAGTCTTAGCTGCTGCATTAGTGTGGGAATGTGATGTTGCGTCGGATGATTGAGATGAACATGGCTGAACGGTCCTCAAGCTTCCATTGTGCCATGATAAAGAACATGCCACAGAATTTAAAATCCAAATAAACAAATAAAAGTCGTCTGTTATCGCTCCCGTGCATGCGTGAACATAGACAGTAATTGTCAAGACGTGCTTTCCTGTCGTTTAACCTTTCACAAAATCATTATTTAAGCTTAACGTGACTCAATACTTTGCGACGAGCATGTGTCACTTCAGGGAAGGCTAGCGGCTACGCTATCTCATAATTTCACATCCGGTTCTTGTAGCAATGCTATATGTTCTCAATGCTTTCTGATGCGATGGAGAGTCATCATTTGATGGCCACGAATGCGTAAGAGATCAGTTTTAAGGGGAATCCCGGAAGGTGTTCAGTTCATTTTTTTGAAAATCCATCCCAGGCGGCACAGCCAATATGAACCCGAGAGCTGGGTGGAAATATGCAATACTGGACGGTGCCCACCATGGCTACAACCCTGCATTTCATATATAGGTATACCACCCATACCTTTAAACAAAATTCCAGTTGATTTTAAAACTGGTTAAATAGAGAAATCCAAACCATGGCTTTGCAGCTTTTCCTACAGTTTGACTCAGTTTTATGCCCATCTGAGGAGAGTGTCAGATATGGTAACACAGTTCATTTCTGGGAGCAGTGGGTTGGATACTGAAACATTTATTAGGATACCTGGGTTATCACCTTCGCTAATGAATTATTCATTACTGCATAATGGCCTCGTTCCTCATGAGACTGCACAACGGGGAATTTTTTGCACAGAGTTGCAGTTGGAAGAGCCACATTTAGGTGAAATATCTTCCTCTGCATTGTGTTGGCTCCTGTAAAAAAGACACATCTGCAATGAAAACAGATTCACCACAAACAGTGTTAGTTTAAATCAGCTGTCAGCTTTTGCTGCAACAAGTCCGTTACCTCACCGACGATCTGCTTTCCCGGTCTAACTCAGCCTACTTTTTTCTTTTTTGTTTTTTTTTTCCACTGCAGTATCCCTCACAGCACAGTAGCACATGGATATCAAGACTTCAAATGAAGAGGTTAGTAGGAGATCAATATACTGTCTACTTTTTGACAGAGAATTGACTAAATCTGTGCATGTGCTTGTAACTGTCAAACACTTCTAATCCTTATGCCTGTTTCAAGTTTGTGAATGATAAAAGTGATCTTTATTGGATACAGTATCTGACAAAGTTGGCAGTGTAAATACAACCCCTGGCAATAATTATGGAATCACCAACCTCGGAGGATGTTCATTCAGTTGTTTAATTTTGTAGAAAAAAGGCAGATCACAGACATGACACAAAACTAAAGTCATTTCAAATGGCAACTTTCTGGGTATAAGAAACACTATAAGAAATCAGGAAAAATAATTGTGGCAGTCAGTAACGGTTACTTTTGTAGACCAAGCAGAGGGAAAAAAATATGGACTCACTCAACTCTGAGGAATAAATTATGGAATCACCCTGTAAATTTTCATCCCCAAAACTAACACCTGCATCAAATCAGATCTGCTCGTTAGTCTGCATCTAAAAAGGAGTGATCACACCTTGGAGAGCTGTTGCACCAAGTGGACTGACATGAATCATGGCTCCAACATGAAAGATGTCAATTGAAACAAAGGAGAGGATTATCAAACTCTTAAAAGAGGGTAAATCATCACGCAATGTTGCAAAAGATGTTGGTTGTTCACAGTCAGCTGTGTCTAAACTCTGGACCAAATACAAACATGGGAAGGTTGTTAAAGGCAAACATACTGGTAGACCAAGGAAGACATCAAAGCGTCAAAACAGAAAACTTAAAGTAATATGTCTCAAAAATCGAAAATGTACAACAAAACAAATGAGGAACGAATGGGAGGAAACTGGAGTCAACATCTGTGACCGAACTGTAAGAAACCGCCTAAAGGAAATGGGATTTACATACAGAAAAGCTAAACGAAAGCCATCATTAACACCTAAACAGAAAAAAACAAGGTTACAATGGGCTAAGGAAAAGCAATCGTGGACTGTGGATGAAAGTCATATTCAGCGATGAATCTCGAATCTGCATTGGGCAAGGTGATGATGCTGGAACTTTTGTTTGGTGCCGTTCCAATGAGATTTATAAAGATGACTGCCTGAAGAGAACATGTAAATTTCCACAGTCATTGATGATATGGGGCTGCATGTCAGGTAAAGGCACTGGGGAGATGGCTGTCATTACATCATCAATAAATGCACAAGTTTACGTTGATATTTTGGACACTTTTCTTATCCCATCAATTGAAAGAATGTTTAGGGATGATGAAATCATTTTTCAAGATGATAATGCATCTTGCCATAGAGCAAAAACTGTGAAAACATTCCTTGCAAAAAGACACATAGGGTCAATGTCATGGTCTGCAAATAGTCTGGATCTTAATCCACTTGAAAATCTTTGGTGGAAGTTGAAGAAAATGGTCCATGACAAGGCTCCAACCTGCAAAGCTGATCTGGCAACAGCAATCAGAGAAAGTTGGAGCCAGATTGATGAAGAGTACTGTTTGTCACTCATTAAGTCCATGCCTCAGAGGCTGCAAGCTGTTATAAAAGCCAGAGGTGGTGCAACAAAATACTAATGATGTGTTGGAGCGTTCTTTTGTTTTTCATGATTCCATAATTTATTCCTCAGAATTGAGTGATTCCATATTTTTTTCCCTCTGCTTGGTCTAAAAAAGTAACCGTTACTGACTGCCACAATTATTTTTCCTGATTTCTTATAGTGTTTCTTAAAGCCAGAAAGTTGCCATTTGAAATGACTTTAGTTTTGTGTCATGTCTGTGAACTGCTTTTTTTCTACAAAATTAAACAACTGAATGAACATCCTCCGAGGCCGGTGATTCCATAATTTTTGCCAGGGGTTGTAATCATGAGTGTGTGTCCATCTGGAGAGGAGAATTGGGGGGAAATCTGAACCTGAATGGCCACCCAGAGAGTACAACACCTGCTCCTTATATGTTTGACACTGATTCATGCATATTCATTCGTTGTGATTCAGTCAGGTCAGTTCTGGAAGCATACCCTGGGGCTGCTTGTAGCTGCATCCAGTAAACCACAGAACTGCCTTGAGTCCTGAATGGCAACCACCCAGGTTTACACATTCTCACTTCCAACTCATCACGTTTTACGCTTGGTCAGTGCCCCTTTTCGTCACGGTATGACAAGTTGGGTATCCCTGGTGTGCCATTACTCTCTGAGAGCACATGGAAGTATCTGCTTGCTTTGGATTAGCATTTCCCCACATGTCACGTATTGACGTTCAGCCAAAATGAGCCATTTGCATCAAAGATTTGTAGTCGGGTGTAGCTGTAGCTGGTTATAGCCACCTCACCCACCACTGTGAGTTGCATGCTAAAGCTGGCATACCCTCTTTGACTGTTAGGTGATATACACATTGGATGTCTCTGGTTTACAAGACTCTTATTGGACTGGTTCCAACCTATTTATCCAGTTTACTTTGGAGATCTGAAAGCCGTTATGCTCTGTGCTCAAATGACATGTTGTGCTTTCATGTACTTCATGTCTACACTAAAGCTTTTAGTTTTTCTGCTCCATCTGATTGGAATGTTCTCCAGTCCAAATTGAAAGTGTCTGGGTTGACCTCATTGAACACCTTCCACTCCATCTTAAGAGATCGCGAACGGAATTCTTTTGCACAGTGCCCATGTTTCTAAATTCAAATTTGTCTTCGATGATCCATTGCTATGACCAAGATGATTGTATGTTTTGTATTTTATTTGTCATTAATGTTCTCGTGACGATGTTAATCTGATTGTCATGACGTGAGCTGCTGCTTTTCTTGGCCAGGTCACCCTTGTAAAAGAGGTTCCGATCTCAATGGGATTCTATCTGGTTAAATAAAGGTTATTATTATTATTATTATTATTATTATTATTATAAGTGTGATGACTTGGGTGTGAGACTACACTGCCCAGGATGACAGCATGTCCATCCCACCTCTTGAGAGAAATCATCTAACTCCTGCAGCCAGGTGAAATGTGGATGTAGCTGATGGCACCTTCATTGTTCAATTGATACTCCTTATTTGAGACTTACTAGGTAAGTATTTGCTTTATACAAGGTCATTCCAGCAGTACCCAAAGGTCCTTGTTGCTTGAAACTGAAACTGAAACTTTACAACAAATTCTTCTTCCTGCAACCTATGGGAGTAACTCTATAGCTGCCTTTCTTTCTGAGAGCATTGCACTGTGAAGGGGAAGGAGAAAGCTATTTGGAGCCTCATCCCTGGAAAAGAAGAAATCACGGGAGAGCTACCCCATCCTTGAGTGATAGCCCAGACAACTGATGGAGAAAAATCATTTTCACCACTTGTATCTGCAACCTTGTTGTTTCGGTCATTACCCAAAGCTCATGATCATAGCCGAGGATAGGAGCGTAAATTGACTAGTAAATTGAGAGTCTCACCATCTGGTTCTGCTGTTTCTTCACCACAGTGGTCTTCTACAGCATCCGCAGGAGCTCAGGTGCAGCCCCAGTATGTATTTTGGTGGATATATGACTTCATATTTGTGTTTATTAGTTACAACAGGTGTGTCTGAAACCAGCTCCTTATTGTCTAGACAGAATTAATGAAAAGTGGTTTTATAAAAGGTCAACTGGCGTTTCTGAGTAGAAGTATATCAGTATTGTTTTTAACTTGTTCAAATGGTCCAGTTCATGGAAAAATAGGATACCAAGGTAGATAAACAACAAATTTTAAGTAATATAAAGTGTTCAACATTTCTATGTATTTTTCCGAATAACATTGTGACAGAAATCATATTCGTCTTAAAATATTGGATAAACACAATGAACATTTTAATTCGTCATTTCTACATGTTCTATGCCATTTCATTAAGAAGTTATAACTGATGATTGTAATGTATTGATTTAACGTTGGTCGTGGAATACCGCTTATGAGGAACAAACTACTAACAAACGGTCCATGTATTCTGATGTCCAGGTTATGTTTTTTAAATCATGACCATTAGAACAAAAGACAAATTAGACCAAAATAATATTTAAAGACAAATATTCAACATCCACATAATACTCCGGGTAAAACTGGAGTTGTGTCAGGAAGGGCATCCGGCATAAAACTTGTGCCAATTACCAATGCGTATTGGGCTGTATCCGCTGTGGCGAACCCAAACAAAACTGGGAGCAGCTGAATGAACAACAATTCAACATCCACATAATAACAACCTGTATGTTTGTTGCTGAGAGAACACATATTTTATGTACGGTCATTCAAATATTGATCATGTCCTGTAGCTTTTGCTTTTCTTAAACATGATAAACTTGATATGTGGAAACATTATGAAACAATAATCAAAACTGAGACAGCAATATAAGATGGACAACATCATTAGCAAAGAGTATTGGCTGAGGGCCTGGTCACACAGTGCACGGCGATAGCTCGAACGAAGGATAAATGTCACAAAGTCACAAATCGTCGAGAAAAGGTGGACGAATGATCCTGCACTTTCCCTATCACCGAAAAGCCGAAAAGAAATGAAACAAAACCGAAACTAATGAACGAAAAACAAAGCGAACGTCGGCCTCGACGCTTTAAACGAAATCAAAACGAAGCATTCACGATGACGTGACCGACATGTCCACAATACTTGCAGGTGCGGGATTTGGTTGTCTTGACAACAGGTGACATATGTTGTTCGTCTTCACAACAACACTGTGTGTGCACATGCAGGCCAGCCACAAACAGCTGAAACGTGCGTAAATAGTTAATGTAGTTGATAAAACATTCTTACCGCTCTTGTTTCTATGTGGCAATGTTGCTTTTCATCCCACACATAGAAGAGTCATCAGTGACACAAGGATGTTACGTGCAGCTCGTCGGAGCTTTAGTTATTGATCCGTTCAGATATCGTCAATGTTCTTGCAAGACGTCGGACTTGGGAGGTTGGACAGCAGTCAAATGGAATGTTGACATTCCAGAAACTACGCAAATGATAAGGAACCGTCAAGACAGAAAGCAAAATGAAATTCAGATGATTTGAGGTTGTTGTTGGGATTCGTTCATATTTTTCAACAGTTTGAAAATTCTGATGAATCATCAGCAGCAGGAACGAAGCTGGACAGCGGTTAAACAGTGCCTCCGAAAGTCAATGTAAGTCCAGATTTCTTGTTTCATTTGGGCTTTGTTTTCCTTCATTAGTGCCGTGTGACCGGGGCTTGAAACCCTGAAATACTATGAAATTTTGCCTATTCAGGGATACATTTCTAAGTGCCTTTTTCCAATGAGACATTTATAATTTGTGCACGGTATCCATCCAGGATTCAGGAGAGTTTATTCCATCTGAGTGGATAACAACTTCTACTCAAAAATACCGCTTCCTGAAAAATATGGTGTTAAATGGTGGAGTCTGTTAGATTAACCATTCTAAATATCACCTATATGTATATGGAGTATTAGCCTAAAATTCTGACATTGGCCTGAAGCCTTGACTTGACCTGTTCTCAAAATCAAACCATTTTGTACTCGGCTGTCCCCAACCACTGCACCAAGTTTGATCTAAGTTACATTGAAACTGTTGGAGCTGTTTTGGTCAAACATGGACAGACACGTACTGTAGGAGCCCTACATGCTCTGCTGCACTCTGCGGTAAAAAGCGCCACTGATGTAAAGTAAGCTCCACAAACTCCAGCATTTTAACCTAATGTCCAGCCAGAGATGCATGCTGTCTTATCACCACACAATTATGGCACTACTGTCCTCGTTTTGCTTGCCTAATGACTCTCGCACACATCTTCAAATAATTTGAATTATAAGCTTCTTATTTCATTTCTCATAGTGGAGCTGCAGGCAGAGGCTCACTTCTTCTCACTCCTCGTTATGGCTGAGAGATCATTTGCTCCATAAACTGACATCGATTCAAGTTTGACCTGCGGTGTAGATACTCTTTCTCAGTACACAGCTGTCTCATTAACTGATGAGTATCCAGCATGACGAAGGTGCCAATATTCCTGCTTTGTTTTTTTTCTTCTTCTTCTTCTTCTTTTTCCTCTCAGCGATCTCATCAGGTGATGGCCGCTTCTTTTATTTAGACCTTTTTAAGTCAAGGACTGGACATGCATTCCAATTAGCCAGGGAGGAGACCGATATGCAGAATACAAATGAATGTAGATTAACATGTTTTAAAGTGGAAACTTGTGCTGCCATCACACCTGCTTGTAAAATGCAGTGAAAACTCAAACATAGAGGCTAAGCTTGATTTCAGCCACTTCATTTCACAGGGTCTGAATTTTTCATCAGTGTCATCAATGCTACCCTCAGAATAAATGAGGTAAATGTACTCCTTCTTTCTCAGTGTGGCCCAAAACATTACCTGCTGATCTTTCAAACCCTAACGTACTTGGTAATAGTACCCCTGGGCATGAAGATAGTAAGGCCAAACTGACATTTGACCCTAATTAACGTGATTGACAGGTGACTGACTTCTGGCTGACCTAGCGGCCATCTTTTCCACATTTGGCCGAAATCATGGTGAAAATCAAATTGCTTGACCTTTGCCAAATGAAATATTTAAGGACAATTTTGTGGTTAGGCACCTCCGTAAAAGGACCTGGGGGGAGGAGTAGGCAAACAAACCGTTATCACCTTGGCCACAATGACTGACCTTTGGCTAATGTGACCTTGCCTGGGCAATTCCAGAACAAGCCTTCATATGCGTGCCAAAGTGGGTGCAAAGGGGCATGAAAAATAACTTTTTTTACCTTTGACCCCAGTGACCTTGACGCAATGAGTGACCTTTGGCAAATTTGAAATCACCTGGGCAATTCTACAACCCACCTCCATATGCCACCTTTTGCGGACACTGGAGCAAAAATCCTAATCTTGTCTTTTGACCTCATTGACCTTGACCTTTGCCAAAACAAACCCTTTAAGCGCAATTCTGGGGTTGACTATCATCTACTTATCAAGTTTAATGGAAGTGAGCCAAAGGACCTGGGAAGAGAAATACCAAAATATTGTCCTTTGACCCCACTGACCTTGACCTTTCCTAAAACACACTCCTTAAGTCCAATTCTGAGGGTCAACCTATGTGCACGCAACACATTTGGGGGAAAATTGGCAAAAGCACATTGGAGGAGTAGTAGAACACACACACACACACATGAATAAATGTTTCTCTAATTACAGTGTGATTCCTTTTCTCTTTTTGGGTCTAAACACATTTATTAGTTTGTTCCATCAGTGCAACTGAGAAGCAAAACATCAAGAAGAAAATAATAGACATCACCAATCTGTGTCCTAATTTCCGTGTTCATTTTGCTGCAAGTATTCTCAATGACATTTCATTTCATGGGCAGTTAATTTAGGCACGCAGAGATGATGAATGGTTTTATCTTTCTGACTCGTCACAGACAAAGACTGGGATTTATTTGATGCAAGAAGGTAATGAGGAGCCGTTCAATATTCGACTACACTTGGCTAAAGATATTCTGACCATTCAAGAACAAGATGTCATCTGTGTGACGGGGGAGCCCTTTTATTCAAGCGTAAGTAACCCCTGCTCGCTCTACACATCTGTGCTCGGTCGTACAGTCTGTTCCAATGACAAATTGGATTATCTGCACACCATAAATCACATGTACATGCTGAGCGGTACTATCGCCCGTGAGACCTCAACAGTTGTTTGCAGTGCGATAACTTTACATGAGTATCTGAACTCAGGGTGTAGGTTATGACATTTCTCTAAATTCAACATTTTTATGGTTTAAAAATCTTTCAAGACAAACAAGGAAGTGCCTGACTGCTAATTAACAAAAAGGGCAAGGACATGGATATGCTAATTTGACCTTAGCAAATACTGGCGTAAAGTGCCTTGATTCGATTTTCTTGTGATCTGGTACTATATAAATATAATTATAAGTGAATAGTATATTGATGTGTATGTCTGTGTGTCGACATGTAGTAGTGAATTTGTATTTATGTAAATATGACTGATTAGAATTGTTGGACTTGTACTAGCAGGGGTGGGCGCTAATAAGCTTTGCTTCAGCCCACACCCTTTCGGACTCACTAGTTTTGTCTGTGTTTGTTTGTGGAATTGTTCATTTTTTTTCTATTTGAATATTTTGTGTGCCAAATAAAAAAACTTTGTCACTTTGTCACTTTTGAAGAGGCGCTGGAGTGGGTTTTTTGCAGTAACTAGTAAGAAGTTATACAAATTCACCACTACTTTTTCAAAAAGTGATACAAATGGTGGTGTATGGGTTTTTAATGGATAATGAATAGGGCTGGTTGTGTTGAAAAGTTTTATTGTGCGACATAAATCGATTGACAACAATGTTAAAGGCAGACAGCCCACTTTACACTTGATTTAACATGATAACTGTTTTAACAACATCATAGTGTTGATTTAACACTGTTTGCAGTGGGACCAAATGTACACTCTGCACACACTCATACACTCATCTTCAACTGCTTATCCAAGATCAGGTCAGTGGGGGCTGGAGTCTATCCCAGCAGTCATAGGGCATGAGGGCGGGGATCACCTTGGATACCAAATTTCCACCCGGCTCTCGGGTTCAAATTGGCTGTGCCGCCCAGCACAGATTTTCTGAAATTGAACTGAAATGTTGCTGAAAATGTACTAATTCGATCGTATTTCAAGCTTATAGAGTCATAGTTTTGCAATTTTAAACCAATAATTAAAGTAATAAGAAATATATTTCTCATTTTCTTTGTAACAAATCACAAACAGCAGAGATCAGAGAGTCAGCGCATTCTGTGGCCACAGCGGCGTCTCTGCTCCATTCTGAGCTGAAGGAAAAACAAAAATTAACCCCGCCATGAAAGTCCTACATTAATCCAGAAGTCTTTCTGTATCCGTATCTGAAGATACATTCAGATTCAATTTGGTTTATTTTACAGTTGAAAGGCTTTGTGTTTCCAAAAAGCTCAGAGTTTGAAAAACAGCAGACGTGTGAGCGAGGGGAGGGAGGGGGGGGGGGGGGGCGAGGAGGAGGGGCAGAGCGCCAGTGAAAGGAAAGTGAAACTCATTCACAAAGTTTTCATTTAAAACAGCAGGTTTGACATATCAGTCCAGGTTCGGGTCTTGTTCAAACAAGGCAATTAGGTGTTACATTATTTAAAAACAAGAAGTAATGCAATCCCACTCAAATTGTTGAAAAAAAAAACAACAAAAACAAAAATAAAACTGCCCGGATGACCGAAAAACTGCCTGCTACTATGTGTCATTTTTGAAGAAGACAGTAAATGCTGTGTCCATTAAATATTAATGTGTTTTTAACATTTTCAATGTTATTTAATTTATTAACTTAGACTTTGACAGAAACATGCAAAAAATAACTTTGATCGTACATATATTACAACATAAATATAATTGTTAATTTATTATTTTTGTTCAATGTGTCTAAAAACACAGAAAAGTTGTTAAAATAAGCCTGGCCAAGAATGTTTTAGTGGTATAAAACCATATAGCTTCAGGGGCCTGCAGCTCCCCGAAGATGTGAGCCGCGATCACATAATTTACCCAGCACTAAAATGGTCCTAGTTAGAACCCTGATTTGCATTATGGCATCAATCTATTGTCTGCTGTGGCAGGTGATGGTAATTTTGTTGTAATGCTGGACTGTGGCTATCCACTGCTCCTAGTTGTTGCATTGTGCCTACACAGTTAATTTTGCTGAGCAGCTGTCCCAGTCTGAATAGAGTAAAATACAGTCTATTATAGAGTGAAATCAGCTCAACCGTCTCATCAAATCAAGTGTTTCTATTCCAGTAAGAGTTGATTACCTCCACCAAGGAGGTTATGTTTTCGGTCAAGTTTGTTTGTTTGTTTGTCTGTCTGTTTGTCAGCAGGATAACTCAAAAAGATTTGAATGGATTTTGATGAAATTTTGTGGAGTGGTTGGAAATGACAAGAGGAACAAGTGATTAAATTTTAGTGGTGATCCGGATCAGGATCCGGATCCAGGAATTTTTTAAAGGATTCTTCACCATTGAGGGATAGGGGGAATTTTGACATTCCAGTTTCTAACTCCACAAAAACAAGGCAGAAAGGCTTGAAAAAAATTAGGGTGTAACATAGTCAAATGTTCTATCAAACAACAAAGTTTGGTGATGATCGGATCCGGATTCCAGATCTGGTGATCCAGAATATGCAAACATATAGGGAAAATAGAAAATGTGTCAGTGTGAGGTGACAAATGAAGCTACAGATGCACAACTAACACCAAATTGTAGCTGAATCTGTACTGATTCAGTAAGGTGTCATCAGATTTGATGTAACTTCAAATGTTATGGATCTAGATCCAGAAGAAAACTGTGATTACCGAAAAATTGTTTTTATACAATAACTTTTGAACTAATAAAGACATAAAAGTGATTCCAAGTTCTAGTGGTATGTTTTCATGGTCAAGGATGTCAAATATAAAGGAAAGAAAAGTGTATGTATCATAGTTTTGGTTGTAACACTGAATTGTTGAATAGATCACTGTGCCAAGGAGGGAATCTCTTTAGGGTCAGTGACCCTATGGCCTTGTTAGTAAACGATGTCAAATACAACACACTGCAAAGAGGAAATCCCTCATGACAAACTATACAGGGCTGGGGAGCACAATGAATTTATTAGATGAAGGACTATCATTTGGCATTATTACATTTTAGTGGCAATGAATATCACTACCCAGATTACTTCACTTAGCAAAAGCAAAGTGATGATGAGTCAGCAGTATACTCAGCAGTGGTTAAGTTCTGGTTCAGTGCACATCACTGAACAAAGTACACAAGGTGCAAAACCCACTCCCAGGTGTTGATGAATCACGCCTAGGATCCAGAAAACCCAGAGGCTGACATCAGCATCTTACTGTCGCATATATTCTGCTTCGGTGCACTTCGCTGAATATATAGAAGGTGCACTTCATTATGTAGCACATGCAGCACTTAAAAAATAGTTCTATTTCAGAATTTACTATTTATTTAGAGAAGTGTTTCATAAATGTTAAAAAATAATATATTTGCAGTTTAGTTGAATAATAAATTGAATTTTGTCTCTTATTTGTTTTTGTCTATAAGCACATGCAATATCAATATCAGTGCTCAGATGACAGTAGCTTCTGGGAAAGGTGCAAGTTACAATAAACTGTGATGCCAAGCGCTAAGGATACATGCTATCCAGTCACAGCAGATGAAACTTTTTTTACTACTGAGCAAACATCATTGTTAGACTTTTTTAGGTTCATCGATTCCACGGCGTGTAGATGTTATGGCGTCAGTGACCCCATTGCCTTGGCGGAGGTTTGCACTCTCTGAGTGCTTCTAGTTATACACTGTGATAGGGTTGATTTAGCACTGTGAGTATATTTAACTCCATTTGGACTGGGACTAAATGTTATCCCAGCAGAGTAAATTTTACTCTGAAAAATTTAGTGTGTAACAATTAGGATGTGTTAAATGCAGAGGACAAATTTTAACTCAACAAAAATATAAACGCAACACTTTTGGTTCTGCTCCCATTTTGTATGAGATGAACTCAAAGATCTAAAACTTTTTCCGCATACACAATATCACCATTTTCCTCAAATATTGTTCACAAACCAGTCTAAATCTGTGATAGTGAGCACTTCTCCTTTGCTGAGATAATCCATCCCACCTCACAGGTGTGCCATATCAAGATGCTGATTAGACACCATGATTAGTGCACAGGTGTGCCTTAGACTGTCCACAATAAAAGGCCACTCTGAAAGGTGCAGTTTTGTTTTATTGGGGGGGATACCAGTCAGTATCTGGTGTGACCACCATTTGCCTCATGCAGTGCAACACATCTCCTTCGCATAGAGTTGATCAGGTTGTCAATTGTGGCCTGTGGAATGTTGGTACACTCCTCTTCAATGGCTGTGCGAAGTTGCTAGATATTGGCAGGAACTAGTACACGCTGTCGTATACGCCGGTCCAGAGCATCCCAAACATGCTCAATGGGTGACATGTCCGGTGAGTATGCCGGCCATGCAAGAACTGGGACATTTTCAGCTTCCAAGAATTGTGTACAGATCCTTGCAACATGGGGCCGTGCATTATCCTGCTGCAACATAAGGTGATGTTCTTGGATGTATGGCACAACAATAGGCCTCAGGATCTCGTCACGGTATCTCTGTGCATTCAAAATGCCATCAATAAAATGCACCTGTGTTCTTCGTCCATAACAGACGCCTGCCCATACCATAACCTCACCGCCACCATGGGCCACTCGATCCACAACATTGACATCAGAAAACCGCTCACCCACACGACGCCACACACGCTCTCTGCCATCTGCCCTGAACAGTGTGAACCGGGATTCATACGTGAAGAGAACACCTCTCGAACGTGCCAAACGCCAGCAAATGTGAGCATTTGCCCACTCAAGTCGGTTACAGCGACGAACTGGAGTCAGGTCGAGACCCTGATGAGGACGATGAGCATGCAGATGAGCTTCCCTGAGACGGTTTCTGACAGTTTGTGCAGAAATTCTTTGGTTATGCAAACCGATTGTTTCAGCAGCTGTCCGAGTGGCTGGTCTCAGACGATCTTGGAGGTGAACATGCTGGATGTGGAGGTCCTGGGCTGGTGTGGTTACACGTGGTCTGCGGTTGTGAGGCTGGTTGGATGTACTGCCAAATTCTCTGAAACGCCTTTGGAGACAGCTTATGGTAGAGAAATGAACATTCAATACACGAGCAACAGCTCTGGTTGACATTCCTGCTGTCAGCATGCCAATTGCACGCTCCCTCAAATCTTGCGACATCTGTGGCATTGTGCTGTGTGATAAAACTGCACTTTTCAGAGTGGCCTTTTATTGTGGGCAGTCTAAGGCACACCTGTGCACTAATCATGGTGTCTAATCAGCATCTTGATATGGCACACCTGTGAGGTGGGATGGATTATCTCAGCAAAGGAGAAGTGCTCACTATCACAGATTTAGACTGGTTTGTGAACAATATTTGAGGGAAATGGTGATATTGTGTATGTGGAAAAAGTTTTAGATCTTTGAGTTCATCTCATACAAAATGGGAGCAAAACCAAAAGTGTTGCGTTTATATTTTTGTTGAGTGTATATATACAATGACAATAAAGGCTATATTCTATTCTATTCTATCCTATCTTTGGTATGGTGGTTTTTATGCTGCCAATAAGTGAATGAAGCATAAAGCTTTCACATTTTTCATGAATATGTATCCCATAAGGTCACAGTCTACAACTCTGTAAAAACTGTGGTGTGAAGATGATGGTCGCCCACTTATGTGATCTAACACACTAAGCTTATACCAAGTGGAACAGTGTATTATTATAACTTTAGCACAACCTTGGTGTGACTGGAAAACCTTACGGCAGTGTTATGGGCTCCATGGAAACACATGGGATAAACGAAGTATGTCAGAGTTCACAATGCAAAAAGGAAATCTTCAGACATCTTAAAAATCCCACCATGGTTCAAACTAGACCATGGCATGAAGATAAAATATCTCACTTTAGTATGGACCAAGACCCAACCTCTCATGCTGAGAAAGGAAGCCAAGACCCAAGTGCCAAATTTTGCACTTCCTTGAATGGCCACTTGAGGCTGTCTCAGATTGTGGGTCACTCCCCATTTCTGGCCATATTAATTAAATTGGTTAACTTAAAAGCACAAACAAACATGTATTTTTTTAATAACGTATTATGTGTAGCTATTTCAAGCCATAAAATTATAAATAATTAGGAGGGTCATCACTTTGAGTGACGGTTAGTGTGCCTGCATGCTGTGTCCAGGAACCCCATTAGCAACAACATCTGACATAATATGCCTTTCTGTGCAGTTCATTGTCAAATTTCCAGCATTATTTAATTGCCAATTAGCACCGTTAGTACAAATCAGCAGGTACTGACAGCTTGGTGAGGTTATCCTTACTATTAGCCCATGGTTACTGAGGCAATTTCTCAGTCATAATTTTTAATACCTGCACTGAAACCACCCCTTATGAAAACCACACACACGCCAGTCTTGCCCACATGCCACCTCTTATGGTCAAGGGTTAGGCAGAGTCAGGCACTCCAAAGATGGCAACATCCAGAGGGGCACCATGTGAGCTTCAATCCTTTTCTTCAGAAAACCTGTGGGTGATGTCTGGGGCTTAATCGATTTTTTTTTCTTAATTAGTGAATTAGTTGTAAGGTGAATAAAAAATGTCAATAAATGGTGAAAATTTTTTATCAGCATTATCGAGAGTCAAAGATTATGTTTTCATATGTCTTGTTTTGCCCACAGTCTAAAGATACTCAGTTTACTGACAGGTGCGAGTAAAACAGTGAGTGAAATAAACCAGAAATATTCACATTTAAGAAGCTGCAGTAAAAAAAAAAAATATATATATATATATATATATATATATATTAGATTAGATATAGATTAGACTGAATTTTATTAATCCCTTGGGAAGACTCCCTTAGGAAAACTGAGGTTCCAGCAGTATTGTGTAGCAGCACACAGGGTAAGAAACACAAAGAGTATCAAAAGTGAATGTAAAAAACAATTTGGAAATATAAATATAAATACAAAAATATAAATACCAAAGATACTACTTGCTACTTTACTGGATACTACTGTTCCTCTCCTTCCTGTCCTCTGTCTTCCTGTTTCTCCTCCTGTTGTTTTTATTTAAACAAAAATTACTCAAAATAATTAATCAATTTTCAAAATCATCATAGTCAATTAATTGATTAATCGTTACAGCTCTAGTGACATCACAGAGGATTTCCAGCCTCCTGGAGACTCTAAGGTTTTCCAAATTATGGACAATGTTTCACCTTACAGGATGAATATCCATGAAACTGAGAACAGGGCTTAACTATAAAAGGTCCTTTAATGGGAAAAAAAATATTCAATATGGCCCTTTAAAATAAATAAAAAGGAAACCTTATGTTTGTTCTTCTCTTACCTAAAGGGCTGATAAGGCAGTATTGATTTTAAATGTTTTCTTTTGCTTCTGTTTTGTAAAAGCAATTTCACTGATTCACAAGATTATTTTACACAAAATAGGACGTCTCTGTGGTTCTGTCCTCTTTCAAGTTCAGATAGTCTGACATTTAGGAGCAGATTGCGTGGTCAACCTGAAACATCCAAAAACAGTGAGGTCATATCTGTGTCTGGAAGTGTTAGATTCGTTTTGATACTGATGACGATCGCTGTCTCGGTATTGACATGTCTTCTAGGAGAGAACGGTAACAATCAGAAGGCAGACAATCGGCGGATTCGGCCTGAGCATCAAGGTAATTTCGATCTCGACTGATTAGTCTGCTCCTTCCAGTCTTTTACATCTGAACGCATACTATTGATCGTTTTCTTGTCAGTCTGCGGTAATAGTGTTCCTGCACGTCTCATCTCTTTCTGTTTTTATTTGTTCCTCCCCAGGGCGGAGCTGAGCACAAAATCCCTGTTGTGATATCAAAAATATCTAAAGAACAAAAAGGTACTTTGTTGTTTCTGGAAATGATTTTGTAGCTGCTGAAAAACAAAGTTGTTACTGTAGCATGTTGTTGTTATTTTCTTCTTCTTCTAAATGTTGTTTTTCCAGCCGAACTCTCCGGGTTGCTCTTCATTGGAGACGGAATCCTTCAGGTAAAAATGTCAAAACTGCAAAATAAAACACATAATTACGCACCTCCATAGGTAAATGTCACATTGCATATTTAATACACAAAAGCATTAAAAAACACTGCCTTTAGCCTTTTGCAGAGGAAATATTTACCACCACCTACAAGTTTTCATTGCTGATGCCATAGCTGTCATTGTGCGCGCCTCATTAATCGCTTGTGTTCAGCTAGCGCAGTGGTGGAGTGATGCCAGCAGGATTGTTTAAGTAACACTGTTCACTGTTGTTTCTAGATAAATGGAATAAATGTTAGAAGCTATCGCCATGAGGAAGTGGTAAGTTGTCAGTTTGTATCTCCTATTTTCTCGCGCTGCAACAGCTCTTTCAGCAGCTTATCTCGTCTCACTCTGCGATTTGTATCGTCTTGACATGTGAAGACAATTTTTCTGCTTCATCCTGTTTTTTAATGCATCTGCAAAAAAAAAAATGTATACGGAACATAACTTCTTATCTCGTCGCTCCATTCTGCTGCATCGTGTCTTATCACAGCTGCTGAAATCCTTGAGTGTTTACAGCTTCTTCAAAATGTACTTTTTTTATCTTATTTATTTTTATTTAACCCCTGCAAGTCCAGGTGTTGAGAAACGCTGGTAAATATTTATTTTTCCATAACTCCTGCAGGTCCAGGTGTTGAGAAATGCTGGCGAAGAAGTGACTCTTACCGTCTCCTTCCTAAAGAAGACTCCGGCCTTTCTCAAATTGCCCCCGTGTGAGGATTGCACATGTAAGGATGCTGCTGTACTGACCCGGGATTAAAGGATGAAATACTCATAACTGTTCTGCCAAATCATTTACCTATTTATAGTTGGCAGTATTTGGATTTGGTTGCCATGGTGATTGTAAATCAGGCTCTGCAGAGCCACTTCTGACACAAAAAGGTGAAATAATAATTCATGCAACATGCTTATATATATATATATATATATATATACATATATATATATATATATATATAGCATTTGTTTCCCTTTGTTATTAATGTCACGAATAAAATCACTTGCTTTGCAAAAGAGCAAGACTGCTGACATAATTGACATTGCCTATTGCTGTGTCATTAATTGCGGTTGCGTGTGAAATCAGCAACCCCTCATCAGACATGAAAGCTTTTTTTTTTTTTTGTGAATAAAAAAGCCCTTTCATACACATATCTAGGCCAGATTGACTGGCTATCCAACCAGTCAGCTGAATACAAATTGGCAGAGAGCAGAAGGCTGTAATGTAGGAGAGAGAGAGAGAGAGAGACACTTGTGATAATGACTATGATTCAGTGTGCTTAGAAACCTTGAAATAATGTTGCTGATGAGAATGCTGCTCTGTGTTTTGAGGATTTATTGCCACTGCCCTGCCCCAGAGAAAGGGTAATATGATTGCTTTTGTCCGACTGTCTGGCACAAGATAACGCATCAAATTATAGGTGGATTTTGGGAAAATATTTCACAGTAGTACCATTTGTGGCTGGGAAAAAGTGATTGGATTTTGGAGGTGATCTGTATCCTAATTTTTCAAGGAGTCTTTCTCAATGAGCATCTCTCTTTTTTATCATTGTATCTACATCCTGTGAAATACTGAGAATGTATTATTTTCTAAGAGAGGGGGGAATGGTCCTGTCCTTCCAGACTTACACATTTATTTATTTATTTAAAGAGTCAGCCATCGACCGCACATCCTCTGAGAGCATTCTTTGACTGCAAGCGTGAATGTTGGCAGTGTTTCTTTGCCGCCTATGTTGCTTATCACGAAGCGTTTGATTGGGAGGATCGGGCTGCTCTGTAGGATGTCCTGGTAATTTGCGGGATCTCCAATAACTTGCTGGACATCATAGCCAGCACTTCTGACTGCGTTCGTTCCTGTTGACACAATTCCAGCGTTTCTCGAGGATGTGTTCTGGCTCCTGCTCTGTTCAGTGCTTTGTGTGGACTGGGTATTGGGGAGCATTGTGTTAATCACTGGCTTAAGTACCTTTACTGATAATGAAAGGTCGACTAATCTTTACTTTGCAGACGATACTCTGCTCCTTGTGGAATAAAGGGATGTCCTCATTGTAGAAGCTGAGGAATCAGAGCGCCTCGGTTTTTGATGGTCCTGGATCAAAACTAAGATCCAGGCTTTCAGTCATTTCTTTGTCTCAAACATCACAGCTGTAAACTGTTTGGATGAAAGTGTCAAATTTGTTGATTGATTCACTTATCTCAGCAGTGACATTCATGTCTGTGGGAGACACGAGCTTAGGTCTCAGCCACATCACGAATTTCTGGAATGGGCATATCGAAGACACCAACCTGGTCTGGAGCCACCTCCAGACAAATAGTAGAATGACCATTAGACAGTCTTTAGTGTCCTAGTGCTTCCAGTATTACAGTAGCCTACGGCAACAACTAGGTGTACTAGGTCTTTTTTCGGTGGGAATGACTTTGTGCCAATCACATGGATATTTAGGGAGTCTCAGATAAGGAGTGCCACTTGCATTACAAGGGAATGTAAACTGTGACATTTTGCGCATGTGGAGCATTTCTCTGAGCAGGATCCAGCACACAGCTGCCTCAGTGTTGACACCAAGAACTGGTAAAGGTAAAGTGAGTGCCCAAGTTTCACTTGGTTATGGCACATAAATGTCTACTTTTGAGAGGCGAGAGTGATCCGTTTGTCTGCCTGGATAGTTGCCATCCATTAACTACAACGGTTCAGCAGTGTGGTAAATATCACAGTACTTCAAAACCTGACCTGTTTGTGTTTGTTTGTTTGTTGCCATTTTCAGCACATTACTGTATTATGAATCAAAAACATCATGTAGGTAACTTGTCAAAGTGGTTCAATTCATCTTTTTAGGATGAGGTTCCACATTTAATGTATTTTTAAAAATGTTATTAATTACAATTCATTTTTCAAATTTTAAATATAATTATTAATAAATAGTTCTTATTTTAAAATACTATACAAATACAACAATACATAATATTGGATGAAAATGAAATAATGAAAACGATAATACATTTTTAATTTTTAGATTCTAAAATAGGTGCTCTCAAAAACATTGAAACAGTAAAAAAAATATATAACTTTTATGTTTGCTTGTTAATACATGAATGAAATATAGCTGTAGCACATTTTTAAATTTTTGTTTTATATCACAAGTGATGTGCTTCATCCTGACACATAGAAAAGTCTACTAAACTAACCAAAATGACTGGTATTATGTTGTGCATCCATCAAGATAACAATGGCCAATCATTTTTACTTATTTTAAAAGGCACATTAGGGCCATCTGAATTGTTTTTCATCATCACATTTCATTGTCCAGGAAAGAGTCTCAAACTGGGAGGACAACTATTTCCAGAGCTCCATCAAATATTTAATCAAGCCTTCCCAGGCTCAATGACCATCAAATGTTATCACAGTCTGTATTTGAGTTTTTCTCTGTTAGGGCCCCTTCACACGTAACCTAAAAGATGCAGAAACCAGAAGAAAATCCTCAAACCAAACATGAAATGGGTAACCACGAAACATTCCACATGCTGTTGTGAGGGACGCGTGGTCGCATAGGCGTAGACAATACACCGGCGAGGTGCATGAACACAATGCGAGCAGCTGGAACATGTGCTGTGGAGAAAAAAAAAACACACACACCATAAAAACCACTGCAATTTATTGAATCCCTCTCATTGAGTGGACAGTACCAGTATGAATCGTCCGTTCCTCTGTAGATGACCCATGGTCATAGACGTATGTATGACTGAAGCAGTGCGCTCTAATCATGTTCACATCTGCTGGCCTGGCATGTCCAGTTGGCCACGCGCGTGTGTCTGGCCTGACATGCGTGCCCTGTGGGCGGCGTGCCACAGGACAGACACCGCATCATGTGGAACAGAGCTCACATGGGTGACGTGACATTCAGATCACTCACTGGGTGTTCACATGATCTGACAGTTTCTTTCACCTGGGACAGCCTGTCAATGTGCACGCTGTGCACTCGCTTGCTGCAGCCTGTTGCAAAAACCTGTCGCAAAAATATATATTCTATGTATTTCCATGTGAGGGCAGCAAGCAGACACACGCACGTCACAGTGGACAGTTGTTAGGTCATGTCCTCCTAAACACGGTATGTGTTCCCGAGCTGGGACGTCCAGAACCAGAGATCTCAACAGCTGCTGCTGTCGGTGGCCATGGCCCCGTCCATTCATAGCACAGACCAACATGTCACTCTCTGTTTCTGTGTTATGTGATAATTTTTTTAGTTATTTGTTATGTAATTGTGTATGCAGTTATTGTAGTACTTATTAATATACCTGTTCTGGCTGTGGTCTCTGTGTTTTTAATGTGACACGTCGTGTGAACTGAGCCGTCATTTGCAGCAGTCAGTGAGTCTCTGGCCAGTGATCAGCTGGGAGGCACCTCACTGTGCTGTGTGCACTCAGACGTGGCTGGCCAGTCCCCATCTATACATACATATCAGCATTTCATGCAAGTGTGCTCCCCCCCTGCAAGCCAAGTGTGGCACGCGACACACACACACGCGGCATGTGTTGGGAGGGGAGGTTCAACACATTGTGATACACAAACACGCCACATGTATTGAGGAGAGCCGACACACTGGCATGCCACATGTGTGTTGCTTTGCAACACCACACTTGTGGGGGCACTTAGACAAATTTCACATCCAACTCGAAAGTGATCACCTGCTCACTGTTTCTGTGCTGACAGCACATTTTTTTAAGTGTCTAGCAAGCGGTGTTGGACGTTTGCGTGTGTCACCTGGAATTTGGCCGTCACCTGCCGCAAGAGGGATTGAATGGGCTCTCACAGGGCACACTCTGTCTTTCAGCCACTGGTGTGCACGAATAGTTGTAGCAACAGGTGTACGAGACGTTAGAGCCAGCTCCAATTTTTTACGAATGGCATGCAATTCCTCCTTCATGCGCTAGTCGGCTTCAATGGTGTTATGTGTGAAGGGGCCCTTAGGAAAGCCACAAATGTTGCTCACATAACCATCTGTCCACTGGTGGATGTAATGATAAATTTCCACCAGACAGTGAATACTCTCACTTTTTCTTTCAGGTATTCCCAGTGACCACAGCAGCGGGACGTCCTCTCCTCTGTGTGATAGTGGTCTGCACCTGAACTACCACCCAAACAACACGGTACGTCCTCTGCATTGCTTCCACTCCCCTGTTTTTGACTGACTCATTCTATAATTGTCACCATGCGGCAGCGCTCCAACCACCATAAAGTTGTTTCCATGCAACTGTCGCTGCATGCTGATAAATGGGATGCTCTATCTGTCGAGGTGCGTGAATCAGCTTCCGCTGCAGCTCGCGCTCTGCCTGTCTGCGCACCTGCAGCAGCACTCAAGCTTTTAACATGTCCAAGGAGGAAAATGTGTCACACGTTTCCACAGGACATGCTGTCCTGCTCGTCTTGGCCTGCATCTCCAGGACTTCGCTGGGAGAAGAGATGGGTGGACCTGCGCCTCATTCCACTGCTGCACTCGCGTTTGTCGCAGTACATCCCGAGCTCTGACGTCTGCAGGTGAGCTAGCAGCTTTACGTTGACGCCACAGAGATATTTTACCTTTGCCAGTCTGTTTTCAGATTAAAGGTTCAGAATCTCCACTTTTGCACAGTGTCAAAATAAATAAATAAATAAATAAATAAAATTTGTGACATTTGAAATGAAAACGGAAATGATTCATGTTCAAATTATTAATGTACGAGGTCTGTCCATAAAGTATCGTACCTTTTTATTTTTTTTTTAAACTATATGGATTTGATTCATATGTTTTCACGTCAGACAAGCTTGAACCCTTGTGCGCATGCGTGAGTTTTTCCACGCCTGTCGGTGACGTCATTCGCCTGTGAGCACGCCTTGTGGAAGGAGTGGTCCCGCCCCGTTGTCGGATTTTCATTGTCTGGAAATGGCGGAATGATTTGGGTTTTTTTTCCATCAGAATTTTTTCAGAAACTGTTAGAGACTGGCACCTGGAAACCATTCGAAAAATTTATCTGGCTTTCTGTGAAAATTTTATGGGCTTCACAGAGAATAAGGTCTGTTAGTACAGCTTTAAGGACCCCTTTAAGGATGCTTCGCGCATCACGACCGATTCGCTTTGGAAGCGAGACAAAGGAACACCTCTGTTTTGGCATGTCAGAGGACAAGTTTGGACATGTCCAGCTCTCCGCAATTTCACTGATACTTACTGGACTGGTAAGCACTGAAAGCCGAGATAGACATGTCCAAACTTGTCCTCTGACACGCCGAAACGGAGGTGTTCCTTTGTCTCGCTTCCAAAGCGAATTGGTCGTGATGCGCGAAGCCTCCGCGCGGCTTTCCATGACAAAATCTCTTGTTAAAAGTGAAATCTGCCGGAAAATGGCTGATGTCCAGCTCTTGTGATAACCAGAGAAAGAGCACACGACGGTCTCGTATCCACAGAGCCATCAGCTTAGAAATGGTCCGGTGGCTTGTGCCGTGTCGTCGCAGTTCGGAGCGCGGCACACCGAGCGTCCTTAAAGGGGTCCTTAAAGCTGTACTAATAGACCTTATTCTCTGTGAAGCCTGTAAAATTTTTACTGAAAGCCAGATAAATTTTTCGAATTGTTTCCAGGTGCCATTCTCTAACAGCTTCTGAAAAAATTCTGATGGAAAAAAACCCTAAATCATTCCGCCATTTCCAGACAATGAAAATCCGACGACGGGGCGGGACCACTCCTTCCACAAGGCGTGCTCACAGGCGAATGACGTCACCGACAGGCGTGGAAAAACTCACGCATGCGCACAAGGGTTCAAGCTTGTCTGACGTGAAAACATATGAATCAAATCCATATAGTTTTAAAAAAAAATAAAAAGGTACGATACTTTATGGACAGACCTCTTAAGTAAAGAAAGATACTTTGCTGTTTGGGGTTGAATGGAATAGTTGCAGTTTACAGGAAGGCACAGATGGAACACTTTATGAAAGTATGCAGATGAGTACAGTTCAGAGTGTGACATGGGTTTATATATAGATAAAAATCTTTTTGATTGTTTATATAATTGTTTGATTCATTTAATTGTTATGTATTTTGTTTCTATATATTTTTCAGCACTGGGTGGGTATTGGGCTGTAAATATCGTGGCGTTTCATGGTGATGTAATTGAGTTGTCATACACACACACACACACACACACACACACACACACACACATATATATACACTCAAAAATATAAACGCAACACTTTTGGTTTTGCTCCCATTTTGTATGAGATGAACTCAAAGATCTAAAACTTTTTCCACATACACAGTTTACTTTAAATTTCAGTAAACACTGAATATTGAGCAAAATATCTAGTTTAATGTTGAACTAAATGTGGAGCAAAATATTTAGCGAACTATATAGACAAATATGTAGGTTAAAGATTCTCTGAATAATTAGCTAAACATTTAGCTAACTAGCTAAACACTTCAATGTTTAGCAAGTTAGCTAAACATACTGCTCAGACTTATCGGGTAACATGTGGTCATTTTGACCACGGTTGACTGTGGTTAGTGTGACTGAATTTGCTAACACTAAATGTAGTTAGCGTTTTCTTTAATAAAGCCTGTCGATAGACACGCCATGTCAGCGTCACAGTATCTGATATAAATAGCGGTATGCACCTCATCCCCGTACATCTGGTAATTCCTCTGAATTCTTTCATTTCTTTTGCAAGCTTTCCCTCATTTTATGTTTGATTTTCAGCTCAAAACAACAGAGTGTCTCAGCAACAAAATGTATCGAAACCAGCTAAATATATAGTATCTACTAAACCGCATGGTTGTCCTAAAAAAAAAAAAAAAAAAAAAAAAAAAAAAAAAAAAATCACATCCCATTTTATTTATTTATTTAGGAAAAACGCTTTCCAGGTCATCGCCGTGGACGGGGTGTGCAGCGGGGTCATCCAGTTTCCCACAGCTGAAGATTGCTTGGACTGGCTTCAGGCAATAGCCAGCAACATATCCAGTCTCACCAAGCACAATGTGAGTGTTAAAATAAATGGTTCGTGTTCATTCCCCTGGCTCTCGTAATCCTGCACGTACACCGGAGAGATAGCACATTTTGGCATTAATGCAGCAGGCTTTCAATTTCTGGGTTGTCTAACAGGCCATTTGCAAATGCCATGACATTAAGTAGACAAATACTAATGTCTTTTCTCACTGCGAGGAGTCTGCACACTTATTTCTAAGAGCCTCAGGTTACAATAACAGCATCTGTGTTTCAACTGTGCTGTGCCTCCCTCAAGCTAAACCCATGCACTTGTAGTATCTATAATTCAGTGTAATATATTCGAAAATGATGATACCAAAAGACGAAAAGAAATAAAGAAATAATGCCTTTGTACTTTTTGTACTGTGAGCCCATTTTTCAACAATGAAAGTTTTGTTTACAGAGAGGTGATGATGCTTAGCAGGAGAGGGAAATACAAATACTTCAAACAAGCATATGTCGAGTGCGGTGCTTCTCGTCAGACCTGACAAACTGGATTATTTTGACACACCTGTCAGCATACACACAGATATGTTCCTGTACTTTTTTATGCAGTGAAGCTGCATCCTCGCTTGTTAAGCCGACCTCCGGAAACGTACATCTAGACAGTTGTTTGTTTTCCCACCTGACATGTTTCCATCATAAAGACAGCGGCGGAAAAACAAATGGGTTTCTTACGATTGTGTGTCTGCCCCTGTAGCATTGTTGTGAGGGCGGTGTGAGACTCTTTGGGGAATAATGGAAACCAAACTAATTAGAGTGGACAAAGTGATGGACGTGCTAAACACAGCGCGGATGATTCAGTGCTAGAATGAACTGACCAATGGAGCGAGTATGTCACCCAGTGGCCTTGGCAGTTATTATGCCTTGTGAATGATTTGGTTCAGATTAACAAACACACTCACTGGCTATTTCATTAGGTGTGTCTGTTCACCTGCTCATTATAGCAAATAACTAATCGAAACTAAATCCGTTTAGGCACACACACACACACACACACACAGTATATAGTGTATGGTATGAAGCTGGACTCTGGCGATGGTGGTAGAGAAGAGAACACTGGACAAACTGCTGGACATTATGGACGATGCCAGTCACCCTCTGCATACCGTCATCTGAAACCAGAGGAGCCTCTTCAGCCACAGACTGCGCCTTCCCAAGTGCAGGACCAACAGACATAAAAACGTCTTTGTCCCTCAGGCCATCAGACTGTACAACTCCTCACTCAGGGGGAGGAGGAGTAACAGGAAGACAGGGGACGGGAATGAGAGGAACAGTAGTTGCCAGTAAACCAGTATTGATCAGTATGTCTGGTATTTATATTGTGTATTTATATTTATATTTGCAAATTGTTTTTTTTTTTAACTCTTTTTGATACTCTGTGTGCTTCTTACCCTGTATGCTGCTATATAATGCTGAAACCTCAGTTTCCCTGAGGGAGTCTTCCCAAGGGATCAATGAAGTTCTATCTAATTTAATCTAATATATGGGTGATTCTTTAACTACGGGCACTATTGGCCTTGTAAATGTAATTTCCACCACACCATTGCCTTACAATATAAAGCGCCTTGGGGCAACTGTTTGTTGTGATTTGGCACTATACGAGGTCTATTAGAAAAGTATCCGACCTTATTATTTTTTCAAAAACCATATGGATTTGAATCACGTGTGATTACATCAGACATGCTTGACCCCTCGTGGGCATGCAAGAGTTTTTTCACGCCTGTCGGTTACGTCATTCGCCTGTGGGCAGTCTTTGAGTGAGGAGTCGTCCACCCGCTCGTCGATTTTTTTCATTGTTTAGGAATGGCTCAGAGACTGTTGCTTTGTTTGATAAAAAATTTTTCAAAACTGTAAGGCACAACTGAGTGGACACCATTCAATAAATTCAGCTGGTTTTCGGTAAAAATTTTAACGGCTGATGAGAGATTTTGGTCTGGTAGTGTCGCTTTAAGGACGGTCCACGGCACCTGACGGCGATCTGCGCTTCGAGGCGGCAGCGTCTCGCCGTTTCAAGTTGAAAACTTCCACATTTCAGGCTCTGTTGATGCAGTAAGTCGTCAGAGAACAGAGAACTTTCAGAAGAAGTCAGCATGAGGAGTTTATTCGGACATTCCATTGTTAACGGTCATTTTGTAATGAAAGAACGTGCGGGCAGAGTCGCATGTCGGGCTGGACCCGACCGCGGGGGGTCGCGGCAGGAAAAACACCTCCGTTGGAAATCTTAACGGGCAAGTTGGAACATGCCCAAGCTGTTAAACAATTTCTCAGTTACTCACTTGTTGAAAGCCATTAAAAGCCGCCTGAATTCTACAAATGGTTTTCAACACGGAGGTGTTTTTCCTGTCGCGGCGCACACAGATTTGCCGAGTCGTCACGGAAACGACTCGGCGAATTTGCGCGTACGTCTTTCATTAAAAAAAATGTCCTTAAACAGTGGAATGTCCGCATAAATTCCTCATGCCGGCCTCTTCTGAATCTTCTCTGTTCTCTCACGATGTCCTGGGTGAATTAAGCCTTAAATTAGGATGTTTTAAGCTCGAAACAGGCCGACGACAGCGCCTGGAAGCGCTGCAGGACGTCCCGCTCCGTGGGAAGTCCTTACACCGACAGAAACACCCCATAATCTCTCATCAGCCGTTAAACTTTTCACAGAAAACCATCTTAATTTCTCGAATAGTGTCCACTCGGATATTCCTCAGAGGTCCAGAAAAAATTTTGATAAAGCAACGCGCGCCGTCTCGAGCAGCGTGTGAAACAAAGGAATTCAGCCGAGAGGGCGAGACCACATCTCACTCAAGGCCTGCCCACAGGGAAATGACGTCACCGACACGCGTGAAAAAACTCACGCATGCGCACGAGGGTTCAAGCATGATTGGTGTAATTGCATGTCATTCAAATCCATATAGTTAAAAAAATAAAATAAAAGGGTCGGTTTATTATCTAAGAGACCTCGTATACATGTGCTCTGATGTCACTGTTTATCTCCATAGAAACTACCCAAACAATCTTTCATACAAACTGTTTAAAGGGACATTACAGTGTTGTTGTGGAAATTACGGCAATAGTGTGGGACACCTACATTTTGTGTAAAAAAAAAAAAATCACAACAGTTGTATGACATTGAATACCCCAATTATGTTTTGATTATTTTACTGATATTTTATTCAGAGATATTTTAAAACATTAGAAAAAAACGTTTCTTTACCATTCATTTTTATCATTGAAGATCAAAAGTCTGGGTGTGGGACAAGCACAAAACGGCAATATCTGCATATAATGATGCTGAAAAAAGGTGAAAAAGTCATCATAGACTACTAGAACAAATTTCTTAACACTTTCATTGTAAAGATAACTATAAAAGTGTGAAATTTCCCGTTTTTTCTGTTTTTCATACAATATGATCAAAGGACATAATAAGTGCCCGTAGTCTAAGAATCACCCATATATATAGCATCACACTGGGGAGTGTGATGCCATGTTTTTGTTTGACTCTAAGTAGGTAAATGCTTTATAATGAGGTAGAACGATATCTCGGCAATGAGGTGGAGATGCCGTCTTGCTGATATACCACTGTAGATCTGATGATTGATGACAGCTGTCATCAGTGATAAGTGACAGCTGTCACCCCGGCTGCTCCTGTGAGGCGGCAGCGCCCTCTGGTGCCTGGAGCCCGCACTCCAGGCAGGGCGCCCTCTGGTGGTGGTGGGCCAGCAGTACCTCCTCTTCAGCGGCCCACACAACAGGACCCCCCCCTCTACCGCCTTGTCCGGGTGGCGGCGGTAGAAGTCGGCCAGGAGGGCCGGGTCCAGGATGAAGCTCTTCTTCACCCAGGAGCGTTCTTCGGGGCCGTACCCCTCCCAGTCCACCAAATACTGGAAGCCCCGGCCCATCCGTCGGACATCCAAAAGCCGGCGCACTGTCCAAGCCGGCTCGCCATCGATGATCCGGGCAGGAGGTGGTGTCGGACCCGGAGTGCAGAGGGGTGAGGTGTGATGCGGTTTAATCCTGGACACGTGAAACACGGGATGGATCCGCAATGAGGCCGGAAGCTGAAGCCTCACTGCGGCGTGACTGATGACCTTGAGAATTTTAAATGAACCTATGTACCGTTCCTGTAATTTTGGGGAGGCCACTTGCAGTGGAATGTCCTTGGTTGACAACCACACTTCCTGCCCAGGACGATACATAGGAGCCGGGGTCCGCCGCCGGTCTGCATGGGCCTTTGTCCTCATCCGGGCCCTCAGCAAAGCAGAACGGGCGGCACGCCACACCCGACGGCACTTCCGCAGGTGGGCCTGGACCGAGGGCACACCGACCTCTCCCTCAACCACCGGGAACAACGGGGGCTGATACCCCAGACACACCTCAAAAGGGGAGAGGCCGGTGGCGGATGACACTTGGCTGTTGTGGGCGTACTCGATCCAGGCCAGATGGGTACTCCAGGCCGCTGGAGTACGCATTCCTAAGATCTAGCTTGGTGAATATTCGGGCTCCATGCAGGGGCGTGAACACCGAATCCAACAGGGGCAACGGGTATCGATTACGAACCGTGATTTCGTTCAGTCCCCTGTAATCAATGCATGGACGAAGTCCGCCGTCTTTTTTACCCACAAAAAAGAAACCTGCACCCATCGGGGAGGTGGAATTCCGGATCAACCCGGCGGCTAAAGAGTCCCGGATGTAGGTCTCCATTGATTCGCGCTCAGGCCGTGAGAGGTTGTACAGCCTGCTGGACGGGAACTCACCGCCTGGAACCAAATCAATGGCACAATCGTACGGACGGTGGGGGGGAAGGGTGAGCGCCAGATCCTTGCTGAACACATCAACAAGGTCGTGGTACTCCACCGGCACCGTCCCTAGATTGGGTGGGACTCTGACCTCCTCCTTAGCCTGGGAACCGGGGGGTACCGAGGAACCTAAACATACCCGATGGCAGGTCTCGCTCCACTGAACCACTACCCCGGACGGCCAGTCGATCCGGGGATTGTGTTTCAACATCCAGGGGAACCCCAAGATCACACGGGAGGTAGTTGGAGTCACAAAAAACTTGATCTCCTCCCGGTGATTTCCTGACACTACCAGAGTTACAGGTGGTGTCCTATGTGTGATTGGAGGGAGGAGGGAGCCATCTAGTGCTCGTACCTGCACAGGCGAGGTAAGAGCCACCAGAGGGAGCCCTATCTCCCTGGCCCATCTGCTGTCTAACAGATTCCCTTCAGAGCCCGTGTCCACCAGTGCTGGGGCCTTCAGGGTTAAATCCTCATACAGGATTGTAACTGGGAGTCGTGTAGCAATGTGGGTGTGTCCCACGTGAATGTCTCGGCCCACCCCTAGCCCAGTCTCTAGGGGCGGGCGTTGGTGTTTAACCGCTCGGGGCAGTCTCAATTGATGCTCTATCGAGCCACAAACAAAACACGCCCCGCGGTCCAGCCTCCTCTGTCTACTTGGTGCTCTAAATGTGGCCCTGCTCGTGTCCATAGCTTCGTCAGCAGGGGGAGCTGTAACCACACGAGGCGCAGGGGCCGTGGAGCGTGGGGAGGGCGGAACGCGATCGGAACCGGAAGGGAGAGGGACGGCGTGTGCCCGGCCACGCCCTTCGTCTCGTTCCCGACGGCGTTCTTCCAACCGATTGTCTAATCGTATGACGAGATCGATAAGCCCATCTAAATCCCGCGGTTCATCCTTAGCCACCAGGTGCTCCTTTAGAACCAATGACAGTCCGTTTACAAAGGCGGCGCGGAGGGCAGTGCTATTCCAGCCTGACCTCGCAGCCGCGATGCGGAAGTCGACTGCATAGGCAGCTGCGCTCCGGCGCCCCTGTCTCATTGACAGTAGGACGGCCGAAGTGGTCTCTCCTCTATTTGGGTGATCGAACACTGTTCTGAACTCCCTCACAAACCCATCATATGTCTGAAGGAGCCGTGAATTTTGCTCCCAGAGCGCTGTAGCCCAAGCGCGTGCCTCACCACGAAGCAGATTTATCACATAAGCTACTTTGCTAGCATCAGTCGCGTACATGACGGGACGCTGTGCAAAGACGAGCGAACACTGCATAAGGAAATCCGCGCACGTCTCCACACAGCCTCCGTACGGCTCTGGGGGGCTTATGTATGCTTCCGGGGAAGGTGGGAGGGGTCGTTGAACGACCAGTGGAACGTCACTGTTACGCACAGGGTCGACGGGAGGGAGAGCTGCAGCGGCGCCCGGAGGGCGCGCTTCCACCTGCGCGGCGAGAGCCTCCACCCTGCGGTTCAGGAGGACGTTCTGCTCGGTCATCAAATCCAACCGAGTCGTGAAAGCGGTGAGGATCCGCTACAACTCACCGATCACCCCTCCTGCGGACGCCTGTGCGCCCTGTTCTTCCATTGGCCATTCAACAGCCGGTTGACGCCCCACGGGATCCATGACGTTGGCCGAGATATCCTGTTGGGAAAGTGTAAGTACACGGACCCACAACAGGGGGCGCAAATGAACGGATAATGGAATATGTCAAATAACAACACTTTACTGTTGCGAACGTGCACAACAAACACAACAGATCACACAATAGATCAAAGGTCAAATTACAAGGTGTCGTGTGGGCAGGCTCGAGGATAGGAGACGCCTGTCCAAAGCAGAACCGGAACCACACGATTTCCTCCGCCACCAGACCCCGGGAATACTGGAGCCGCCAAGTCCCGAACTCCCAGGTGGCCACTGCCTCCGCGTGTCTCCTGGTATTGCTGGCGAGGAACAAAAACACAGTTAAACATGGGTGTGTCTGCACCCAGCAATCTGCACGGCAGGGAAGCTACCTCCACCTCTCGTTGGAGAAAAAGTCTGTTATCACTCACAAAAAGGCTTTCTATCAAGCAGTCAGGCTGAGGATATTACCTTTCAGGTAGAACGATATCTCGGTAATGAGGTGGAGATGCCGTCTTGCTGATATACCACTGTAGATCTGATGATTGATGACAGCTGTCGTCAGTGATAAGTGACAGCTGTCACCCCGGCTGCTCCTGTGAGGGGGTCCTCTTACCTCAGATAGGAAAATGCCCAAAAGCAACTATGGAGAATTTAACAGATTCAAAAATAATCTTTAACTGTCTTGGTGGCCAGAAACAAACAGAATGTTGTAAGCAAGAAAGTTTAAAAAAACCTCTGTTGGTTGGCAAAGACAGTAATAGTTGGCTTACCTGCTATAGGTATGCAGTCTATCTAAATGAACCGTCTAGGATCTGTCAAACAGGTTTTGCACTTGTGATATTAAATAATTTTTTTTCAGCTTTGAGTGATCACATTACTGGTTAAAATGTGTGATGCCACACCCAGTTAATCATGGGTTTGGATGCAACGTTACCCCTATGAAATGTTCTATTTGGCTGTGCACATCAGGTTTCATCATTTTGCAAAGACACGCAGGTGATTTTAATCAGTCGCTCTAAAATCTCCATCGCTATGAGTGTGAGCGGTCGTTTAAGTGTTGTTGGCGAGCTGATGGCATTGAATGCTGCCTGTCGCCAAATGTGCACTGGGATGGGCTCCAGCCCCCACTGACCCTCGGTGGGATAAGTGGGTGCAGATAATGGCTGGCTGTTTCTGTTTTAGACTCTGTTTTGTGCTGCATAAGGGTATTTATTGGTAACAGCAATTTGAAGTAATCACAATGCACTTGTGTCAAATAGATTTTCAGTATAAAAATGTGAAGAAAACATAAAAGGAGCAAATGTGCTTTAGTTCTTCAAAAATCATTCAGAATAACAGTCATTCAGGAATAAAATTCATTTGGTGTTTTTGTGGCTAATTTTCACCTTTTTCCCCAATTTCCACCTCCCTGAGGGGAGACTCAGTGATGTTCAGACCTGGTGACTTAGTTGCCTGTATCCTGGACATAGAACCAATCCTGAGTTTGCTTTAGGGTGATTCTTAGACTACGGGCACTTATGTCCTTTGATCATATTGTATGAAAAACAGAAAAAAGGGGAAATTTCACACTTTTATAGTTATCTTTACAATGAAAGTGTTAAGAAATTTGTTCTAGTAGTCTATGATGACTTTTTCACCTTTTTTCAGCATCATTATATGCAAATATTGCCGTTTTGTGCTTGTCCCACACCCAGACTTTTGATCTTCAATGATAAAAATGAATGGTAAAGAAATGTTTTTTCTAATGTTTTAAAATATCTGAATAAAATATCAGTAAATTAATCATAACATAATTGGGGTATTCAATGTCATACAACTGTTGTGATTTTTTTTAAACAAAATGTAGTTGTCCCACACTATTGCCGTAATTTCCACCACAACACTGTAATGTCCCTAAACAGTTTGTATGAAAGATTGTTTGGGTAGTTTCTATGGAGATAAACAGTGACATCAGAGCACATGTATATAGCGCCAAATCACAACAAACAGTTGCCCCAAGGCGCTTTATATTGTAAGGCAATGGTGTGGTGGAAATTACATTTACAAGGCCAATAGTGCCCGTAGTTAAAGAATCACCCTTTAGCGTTGTGTTTGTTGGAGACATTGTTGATGTTATCTTTATGAGTGAATCTAGTCTTTGCACCATCAGTACTCATGATGCTTACTAAATGGCTACACACTCAGACCTTCCCTCGTTTTGCTCTCTGTTCATGCTGAAGGCATTTTTGATTGTGAACCCATTCAAGGGTGATTCTTTAACTACAGACACTATTGGCCTTGTAAATGTATTTTCCACCACACCATTGCCTTACAATATAAAGCGCCTTGGGGCAACTGTTTGTTGTGATTTGGTGCTATATACATTTGCTCTGATGTCACTGTTTATCTCCATAGAAACTACCCAAACAATCTTTCATACAAACTGTTTAAAGGGACATTACAGTGTTGTCGTGGAAATTATGGCAATAGTGTGGGACAACTACATTTTGTTTAGAAAAATCACAACAGTTGTGTTGGGAAAGTGTAAGTACACGGACCCACAACAGGGGGCGCAAATGAACGGACAATGGAATAGGTCAAATAACACTTTACTGTTGCGAACGTGCACAACAAACACAACAGATCACACAATAGATCAAAGGTCAAATTACAAGGTGTCGTGTGGGCAGGCTCGAGGATAGGAGACGCCTGTCCAAAGCAGAACCGGAACCACACGATTTCCTCCGCCACCAGACCCCGGGAATACTGGAGCCGCCAAGTCCCGAACTCCCAGGTGGCCACTGCCTCCGCGTGTCTCCTGGTATTGCTGGCGAGGAACAAAAACACAGTTAAACGTGGGTGCGTCTGCACCCAGCAATCTGCACGGCAGGGAAGCTACCTCCACCTCTCGTTGGAGAAAAAGTCTGTTATCACTCACAAAAAGGCTTTCTATCAAGCAGTCAGGCTGAGGATATTACCTTTCAGGTAGAACGATATCTCGGTAATGAGGTGGAGATGCCGTCTTGCTGATATACCACTGTAGATCTGATGATTGATGACAGCTGTCGTCAGTGATAAGTGACAGCTGTCACCCCGGCTGCTCCTGTGAGGCGGCAGCGCCCTCTGGTGCCTGGAGCCCGCACTCCAGGCAGGGCGCCCTCTGGTGGTGGTGGGCCAGCAGTACCTCCTCTTCAGCGGCCCACACAAGTTGTATGACATTGAATACCCCAATTATGTTTTGATTATTTTACTGATATTTTATTCAGAGATATTTTAAAACATTAGAAAAAACACGTTTCTTTACCATTCATTTTTATCATTGAAGATCAAAAGTCTGGGTGTGGGACAAGCACAAAACGGCAATATTTGCATATAATGATGCTGAAAAAAGGTGAAAAAGTTGTTGTGTGTTGGGGGGTGTGGCTGGATGTTTTGGTGTTTTCTTTTCTTTGCTCCTCAGGTGGCATGGAAACTGATTTGTCTGTGGAGAGGGTGCTGGCTGAAGAATCCTCACCCTCATCAACATCATGTGAAGCACCTGTGACTGGTGCTCACATGCAACCTTAAAGACTTTCAGCTGAAGCAGATAATTGGATGGCGTTCTGCTTTTAAGGCATGTGTGATTCAAGCAGAACTGCCGGGAACTCGACCTTGTGATGTTCGTTTGTGAGATGCTGAGGACCGCACCTGGGTTTGACACATCGAGCCCGTGAAGCAAGGAAGGGTGAGGACACATGCTGTCAGCACACATTAAAGGTAATTAAGTATGTGACTAATTGTTGATAGTAACTTGGTGTTTTGTTACATAGTATACTTGAATTGTGATGAGAATTGTGCAGTTTGCTTCTCACTGCTGTGGCATGCGGATAAGTGATCCTTCACCTGTTGTGAGAAGCTGCTCATTTGCATAAAGATAAAAAGTACAGACCTGAATGTGTTGCTGATAGCGTGTGTCTTTTGAAAGATATTGTTGTAACTGCTGACTTACCTCACATCTTTGCTTCACAGAGAGTCGGTTTGTCGTGTCCACCTGGGGGGTGTTTGTCTGGTGGTATTGGGTCCAGGAGCGCCGGACTTCTCTCCTTGCGGGCGCTGGAGAGCGTGCCAGCAGTCACTCCTCCAGAAGGACGTTGGTTTTGGTTTTGTACATTTTATTTAGGCACAGGTTAAAAATAAATTGTTTTTGTTGTTGGAACCGCTTTCTGGTTATTTTTAGCGCTGGGTTCTGTCTGACGCAGGTTCGCTCCTCAATCCGCGTCGACACATAACAGCAGTTCTGCTTGAATCACACATGCCTTAAAAGCAGAACGCCATCCAATTATCTGCTTCAGCTGAAAGTCTTTAAGGTTGCATGTGAGCACCAGTCACAGGTGCTTCACATGATGTTGATGAGGGTGAGGATTCTTCAGCCAGCACCCTCTCCACAGACATCAGTTTCCATGCCACCTGAGGAGCAAAGAAAAGAAAACACCAAAACATCTAGCCACACCCCCCAACACACAACAAAAGTCATCATAGACTACTAGAACAAATTTCTTAACATACTTTCATTGTAAAGATAACTATAAAAGTGTGAAATTTCCCCTTTTTTCTGTTTTGCATACAATATGATCAAAGGACATAAGTGCCCGTAGTCTAAGAATCACCCTCAAATGTAGCAAATACGTTGACTTATTTATGACTCGGTGGTTTCTGAATTGCAGTGATGACGTACAGTATACAACAGCAGTATGCCTTTATTTTCTATTGTGCCTTTCAAATTCATTCATTCACTTTCTTTGCGGTAGCAGCAGAGCAAGCAGTTCATCCCACACTTCCCTGTCCAAGTCCCATAAAGGACCTTTCACACCGTGCGCACAGTGCAATCATTCTGCCACATTCACTTGCGTTACCTACCAAGAATTTGTCAATCTATTTGTCCTGTAATTGTTCATAGAATTTTGCAAGGATCGGCCAATCCGTGTGGCAAGTATAACCCAAACTTGTGTGGGGTCACTTATGACCCTGGGAAGATCTATGAGATTTTAGACCTCATAGCTTTAGATGGTATTGTAATTTGCCAACACTAATCATTATATTTTACTGTTTTGCAAAGAAGCGTGTGAGGATGAAAAGGATGATGGACAAATATATTAGAGTGAAATAAATATGAAGAATCCTAAAATAATCATTTCTATAGATGTATTCTAATATAAAGTCAGTGGGGTCATAAATAACCCCACTTGGTCATATTACACCGCGTTCACACCGGATGACACGTGAGCGACGGCGGCGACAGGTTGCCATGTAATCCCTATGGAAGGACGCGTTGTGGCAGCACAAAAGTTCAAGCCACGTAATGCGACGCGATGGACGCGAATGAAGCGATTTTGAGCGATTGACGCATTTGCGGCGCGATATCGTGTCGCGTCGCCCCCCTCCCCAAGTTGAAAAATCTGAACTTTTTCGTCTTATCGCGTCATGATGACCAATCAGGGACTGGATTTGTAGTGACGTGGAGATGTCTGGAGTTTATACTTGATGTAGACATGTCCTGTCTCTGGCAGTCAGCCTGTGAGCAGGACTTATGTCCCTTTTGTCCTTTATTTCACAATTATGACAGAGTTTGAGGGGAGAGTGAGCAGCAGCACCGCAGCAGCCAGTTTTTTTTCACGTGCGCGTGCGAACGAATCGTCCGTGAAGATTTTGTTTATTAACTACACAGATGTATAATAAAACAAATGGTGACTGTTTTATAACACACTTATGACAGAGTTTGAAGGGAGCGCGAGCAGCAGCAGCAGCCCTTTTTTTTTTTCTTTTTTTTTTTAATTGTTCACATGTGCACGCGCGAATGGGACAGGAGGTCCTCAAACTGGGTCCTGGAGAGGCGGAAGTACCGCTGAAAGTGGCCGTCATCCAGATGCAGCTCCTGCAGCAAATGATGAAACTCCCCAAATTGGGAACGTCTCATGAGGATGTTGTGAACCCAGGGATTGTGCTGCTGGTGATGTTTGTCAACTTTCCACAACGAATAGGGCACAGCAACTTGCTCTGTGTGATCAAGGTCCGGCCTGTTGACTTGACGGCGGGCGGAATGGAAGCTCCTCCTATTTGATGATGCATTGGGGTGAATTTTCGCAGCGAAAGCAGAGTGACACACCGGGCGATGGTGGCGCGATTACAGACCCTGCAGCGGATCTGTAATCAACCGCTTCTGCAGCGCGACTCCACTTTGAAGCTTGAACTAATGAAGCAGTGATTCGAGCCGCTGCTTCATTGGTTCTTTGATAAATGGCAAGTCCGTTTTTTAACCTCCCTCAAAGCCATTAACATATGTCAATCATGAGTCACTTTTGTGTGGATTGAAGTCATTAACTGGGACTCTTGTCTTGTTGCAGTCAAGAAATGAGAATTGTCCTCCGTTCCCTTGGCACAGTTCCAAACTCTGCTGAGCCAGGTTAGAAAGATAGAGTCCAGTCGGAATTAATAACTTCAAAGCGAATTGCCGCTTTAAATAAAATAACAGCTCTTTGCAAACGTTGTAATGCAGACAAACTACAATCGACTAAAACATTTTTTTCCTCCCAAAATGAGACGTCCTGCATTCTTTATGAATTACATCCTGACGTGCAGCACAGCCAGCTGCAAAAGCTCAGCTCAGATGTATGGAAAGACATTCACGCCAATAATGTCTGAAAGGAAATGCTTTTAACAAAAAATACAGATTTTGTTTATTTCTATTTATGTCCTGAGATCAAGGATCCACCATGTAGAGTTTAATATGTCCAGAGTTTAAGGATCCAGTGACCAATTTCATATTTATTTACTTTAAGATGCAATAAAATGTTGTTGACATAGAAAACCTGTAAAGTCTACTTTTAGTACAGAGAAAATTCACAAGAGGTATCGATAAGGGAATTGATAAGGAATTGGATCAATAATGGTATCGATAGATAAAATCTTATCAATACCCATCCCTAATAAGGACAGAACAAGTGTCTAAGATGGAGCAAGATCAGGTGGACCCAGAACTGCCACCTTGAATGATATGATCCAGAATGGTAAATAGACTGCATTTATATAGCGCTTTTTCCATCTGCATCAGACTGTCAAAGCGCTTTACAATTATGCGTCACATTCACCTGTTCACACTAACACACCGATGTCAGGGTGTTGCCATGCAAGGTGCTCATTACACACCGGGAGCAACTAGGGGATTAAGGACCTAGCCCCAGGGGCCCTTAGTGATTTTACGGTCAGGTTGGGGTTTGAACCGAGGGTGCTCTGCTCTCAAGCCCAACGCTTACCACTAGACCATCACCTCCCAGAAGATCCAGGGCATGGTCCTCGCTGACAGAAGAGTAAGTGAGCGTCACGTCGCCAGTACTGTAAGCATTTCCCATGAGAGAGTTCATTTGGTTCTGATGGAAGAACGGGGGATGACGAAACTTTCAGCACGATGGGTCCCAAAGCTTCTCACAACTAATCAGGAATACACAAGGTAACAGATGTCTAGGGAGAATCTTTGGCTTTTTGAGGCAGGTCCGGATAACTTCGTGTGACAGTTCTTGACCATGGACGAGACCTGGATCCATCACCACACACATAAACCGGAGTCACAGCAACAGTTGAAGAAACTGAAACATGTGGGTTCTCCCCAGCCAAAAAAAGCCAAAGCTGTCTCATCTGCTGGAAAGGTCATGGCCTCTGTCTTGTGGGATGCTGAGGGCATCATAATGGTGGACCATCTCCAGAAGGGGCAAACCCTCAATGGGGCCTATTATGCTTCCCTTTTGCAAAAACTGCGAGATAAAATAAAACAGATGTGGCGTGGAATGCTCTGACAAAGTGTTCTGTTTCACCGGGACACTGCTCCAGTCCACACAACAGTCATCGCAATGGGCCTCATGTATCAACGTGCATACGGCGATATTTGAGCGTATATGGGGTGTACGCCAAAACGGCTGCGCTACTTGGCATTTATCCATGTGGTCGTTGGCGTACGCGGCGCTGAAAATATACACCAGGTCGAGAGGTGGCGTAAATTATACACCAAAATAAACCAGCGCTGGAATCCACATAAAAATGTAAATGATCAACATGATAAATCAATCAATCAATTTTTTTATATAGCGCCAAATCACAACAAACAGTTGCCCCAAGGCACTTTATATTGTAAGGCAAGGCCATACAATAATTATGTAAAACCCCAACGGTCAAAATGACCCCCTGTGAGCAAGCACTTGGCTACAGTGGGAAGGAAAAACTCCCTTTTAACAGGAAGAAACCTCCAGCAGAACCAGGCTCAGGGAGGGGCAGTCCTCTGCTGGGACTGGTTGGGGCTGAGGGAGAGAACCAGGAAAAAGACATGCTGTGGAGGGGAGCAGAGATCAATCACTAATGATTAAATGCAGAGTGGTGCATACAGAACAAAAAGAGAAAGAAACAGTGCATCATGGGAACCCCCCAGCAGTCTACGTCTATAGCAGCATAACTAAGGGATGGTTCAGGGTCACCTGATCCAGCCCTAACTATAAGCTTTAGCAAAAAGGAAAGTTTTAAGCCTAATCTTAAAAGTAGAGAGGGTGTCTGTCTCCCTGATCTGAATTGGGAGCTGGTTCCACAGGAGAGGAGCCTGAAAGCTGAAGGCTCTGCCTCCCATTCAACTCTTACAAACCCTAGGAACTACAAGTAAGCCTGCAGTCTGAGAGCGAAGCGCTCTATTGGGGTGATATGGTACTATGAGGTCCCTAAGATAAGAAGGGACCTGATTATTGAAAACCTTATAAGTAAGAAGAAGAATTTTAAATTCTATTCTAGAATTAATAGGAAGCCAATGAAGTGAGGCCAATATGGGTGAGATATGCTCTCTCCTTCTAGTCCCCGTCAGTACTCTAGCTGCAGCATTTTGAATTAACTGAAGGCTTTTTAGGGAACTTTTAGGACAACCTGATAATAATGAATTACAATAGTCCAGCCTAGAGGAAATAAATGCATGAATTAGTTTTTCAGCATCACTCTGAGACAAGACCTTTCTGATTTTAGAGATATTGCGTAAATGCAAAAAAGCAGTCCTACATATTTGTTTAATATGCACTTTGAATGACATATCCTGATCAAAAATGACTCCAAGATTTCTCACAGTATTACTAGAGATCAGGGTAATGCCATCCAGAGTAAAAAACAGTGCCATTATACAAATCAATGCATATGTCACATAAATAATACTTTCCTGATTATACTACATTATAATCAATACAAATCCTTTTGCGGGATTGTTGGTCTCGAGCACAATCCATGGCCACAGCGCTGACCGCAAAGAAAGCGCTGCGCGCCTTTTTTTCCCAGAGCCTGGAGCCAGAGCAGCGCTGAGCTTAACTTTATGTGGTGTGATCGTTTTAGACTATGAAATTGATAATTACAACTGTAGTGTTCTCATTCCCTTCACCCGTGCTGCAATCAGGTTTTGTCGTCTCCATTCGTTTGTCACAATAAAATAAATAGATTTTAAGAATAAAGAAATCTGAAAAATTAGGCGTGTCTTATTAACTGAGCGAGCAAATATCCACATGTCAAGAATTATTGACATGTGAAAAGAGAATACAGTGGTCCCTCGCTATAAAGCGGTTCACCTTTCGCGCCCTCGCCGTTTCACGGAGTTTTTAGTCCAATTTTGCATGTTTTTTTTTTTTTTTTTTAAACAGTGTTCTGTGTTCTGCGTGTCTGTTTATAAGAATCTTCTCGCCCAGAAGAAAAAAGAGCGCCAACAACTACTCATAACTGTGTTTGTCGCTCGGAAAAAGACACCTGCAGCGAGGTGCGAGTGGAAAAAGGCGCGGCACCAGGACGAAGAGGCGCGATCTGTGAAATACTGGTCAGTCACTATTAATAATTTCTTATGTGTCCAACCTCGTATGTTGATTGTTAAAATTACATTCGTTAGTTCTAAAAGCCATCATAATTATTTATAGGAAAACGTTCTATTTTTATTTCTCAAACAAATGTTTGGGCCTGAAAACAGTTTGGTCTTATTTTTCTACTAAGGTTTGAACTTTGAGAGTGTTTACACACGAGAGAAAAGTGAGAAAATGTTAATGCCTGATTGAGAAAAGTGTATAAAGTGGTTTTACAGCTTTAAAACGTCTATAATTGTAAAAACAATAACGCTGACTACGTTGCGTACTTCGCTTTTTGCGGACTATTTTTAGAACGTAACTCCTGCGATAAACGAGGGACCACTGTAACACTTTTTTGATTATACTGCAAAACAATACGACGGCCGCTTTTGACGCTATATTGGTGGAGTTCTTTTTCTTTGCCGTCTGAATATTTATGGGCGTTTTTATTATAATTACGATTGTTTTCACCCGCTGCATTTATCAAGGTCACGTCAGGCATACGCTGGAAATGGGCAGGTGCGCACTGCTTGATACATGTCACGGCAACTTTGGTGTACTTCAAATTTACACCGTAAATTTACACCACAAGTGCGCAACGTTGATACATGATGCCCAATGTCTGCCATTCATGAATGTGGCTTCGAACCTGTTCCACACCTACCTTATTCCCCTGATTTGGCTCCTTCAGACTTCTGTTTCCAAACATGAAAAGGCATCTTGCTGGAACTCATTATAACACTGATAATGATATCATATCTGCAGTGGATGACTTCCTTGAGCTCCAGGATAAGACTTTCTGTGAGAACAGAAAGTCTTATCCTGATTAGGCACTGCAGTGATGTTAGAAAAAAGTGTGTGGACTTACACGAGGATTATGTTGATAAATAAAGTATTACATTAATTCAGTTGTGGCTTCTTCTTAGTCTCAAAACTCATACTTTTATCTTTTTCTGACATTCAGAAGAAATGCAGCAACATTTACAACACATTAATATCATCTAACTAAAATTCAGCTTTTCTCTAGTAATTTTTGTCTTTGCATCTTTGATTTGTTAAATCCTGAAGTTTGAACCAAGAGCTGCTCGTTTTTTGTTGTGTGTGCGTGTGTGTGTTTTGACAGACAGCCTGTGTTTGTGGGTTTAATCCTATGATAATGACAGAATGAGAGCAACAACTGATCATGTGTAAATTTATGAAACCTTAAATGTATGAACCTTATATTTGTTGATGTGAGGTGTAATTTGTCCTTAAGCAGACGTGCCATGAATAGCAGCTACACAAATGATGAAACAGACTGCATGTAAAGCTCCATTTTCATGGTGAATTCTCTAATAATGTTTACAATATTCTTATGCTGTCATTTCACTATTTTTCACTTGGCACATCCAAAAGTCATTTAAATGTGCAACACCACAATAATACAATATGCGCTGCACATCTGATCAGCACCAAGGACAGCTCACCTTGCATGTGTACATATTTACCCAGACCGGCTGTTTTGGGGAACATGTGAAAAGATGTATGTAGAACTTGTTCTTACCTCTAGTGCTCTTTATCTGGAATCCCAGTGCAGAATTGATGTCTGCAAAGTAAATGTGTTAAAAACTATAATCACTAAACTATAGCTCGACTGGAGCTGATGTTTATTAGACATATTATGACTGCAGCTGTCTGCACCAAGACTCCAATGACGTTGGCAAAAGACCTTTTACACTGAAAAAAGAGAATGTTTGAACCAACTTTAAAAAGTGTTACAATTTGTAAAAAACCTGAATGAATTAAGTTGTTTGAACTTAAGTTTGAAAGATAAATCAAGTCTAACTTACAAACTTAAGTTCAAATAACTTAATTCATTCAGGTTTTTACCAACTTAAAAAAGTGTTACAATTTGTAAAAACCTGAATGAATTAAGATGTTTGAACTTAAGTTTGTAAGTCTGATTTAACTTTCAACCTTAAGTTCAAACAACTTAATTCATTCAGGTTTTTACAAATTGTAACACTTTAAGTTGGTTCAAACATTCTCTTTTTTCAGTGTACTTAAATAACTAACATGGCAAAACTTACAAAACAACAACAATATCAACAAAAAACTACACGACTGTTTTTGGACAGTTTCTCAGTGTCGGGTAGTGGGCAGAGTGGGTGAGATGGGAGAGTGTGCATGATAAAAACAAAGACTAGAATTCTTGACAGGATATTCAAATGTTTGCTTTTATTTTTAATCTGTTAACAGAGATTCATCCAAGTGATCCAAGGCAGTTTGCTGCACTTGAGGTGCTTTCAAAGATGTGGATAAGCAAAACTGTTCTGAAAAGGTCCCCAGGCAGCCATATGTAGAACATCATTGATTATAACAAGTCTTTATGTTATTGGACACTAGTACATGAAAATTTGGGGGATTCCCAACAAGTTGGACCTTACAGTCAACCTTCATCCAACAATTAATAGGAATTGATTAGAAATTTGTGTTTATTTATATGAACTATTATAGGCAAACATAAATTTTGTCATAAGTAGACATATTTTGCCAACATTTATAATACAAATTTTGATTATTTGAGTAGAACTTTAATTGAGTCACTGGGGGGAAAAAAAAAAAAAAAAAAAAAAAAAATCACAAAACATGAATGTTGAAAAAAATTTTCCAGACGAACCCAAAAGGAGGAATGCACAGGGTATCCAGTGGGTGTGGCTTCAATAGCCCTGCTGTAAGTAGTGTGCACTGTGCACGTGAATGAGGAATGCACAGTGCACAGTGCAGGGTCAAAGTTCACCTGAATTTGCATGAAATCTTATTGTTTTAACCGAGATTACGCTGCATGATGGATTTGTTTTCCAGCTACAGTTCCCTGTTATAGACTAACTTGCACTTTCATGAATTTCAGCTTTATTCCCATTAATTTCCACATATCCCCATCAATTCTCATGGAAAATTTCCAACTTTGGAAATTTCTGTTATTTTGCAACACTATAGTTGTGAGTCTTGTACCCTAACCAGTGACCTAAGGAGATGACCAGTAATAATAAAAATTAATATTAATTTTATTTAAGGGTGCCTTTCAAGGAACTCAAGGTCACCTTACAACACAAAATGTAAAACATACATTAAAGTAACAGCAATAAAAGCAAAACATTACAAAATATACAGAACTTTACAAAGGGTCAAAGGGACTATGCTCCCCATGGTAACAAGGTGGACAGAAGGAACAGTGAGGCAGATGGAAGAGGAAGATCACAGTGAACGGGCAGGTGTAGCAAGGTGAATTATGTCTGACAGATAAGGAGGGGCCAGGTTGTGAATGACTGAATACCAGGAGCAGTATTTTGGGAGTGTGGGATGGGAAGCCAGTGGAGCGGCTGCAGTACACAGTGATGTGGTGGGTGAATGGGGTCCTTGTGATGATGCGTGCTGCAGAGTTTTGAACTAGTTGTAATTTACAGTAGATGGTAGAGTGAAGACAGAATGTGGGTACCCACGATGGTCCCTGAACAAAGTGCAGAAGTCCCAGAGAACAAAGAGACCAGATAGACAGGAGACGGAGACAAGAAGAAGAGGAGTGTCTCTCCCTTATTTAGCAGGAGTAGGGGAAAAACTACAGAGGATCTTCAGACAGCACAAAATCCCAGTTTACTTTAAACCGGTTAACACCTTGAGACAGAAATTAGTTCACCCTAAGGACAGGATCCCTAGTTACAAACAGAGCAATGTAGTGTATTCTATAAGATGTCAGGAAAACTGTAACGAACACTACATAGGTGAGACTAAGCAACCTTTACACAAAAGGCTATACCAGCACCGCAGAGAGGGCGCCAGTGGACCTCAGTCTGCAGTTCATCTCCACCTTAAAGACACTAACCACACGTTTGAGGACAAGGAAGTTAAAATATTAGCCAGAGAGAAGAAATGGTTTGAGAGAGGGGTCAAGGAGGCATTCTTTGTGAAACGTTTGAAACCTAGCCTTAACCGGGGAGGGGGTCTGAGACACGCTTTATCCCCTGTTTACAATGGGGTACTCAGGTCAAAGCAGTTTCAGTCTTTTGTTCATGGTAATGAGTCATTCACGTCATCAGCAGAGTCGTCAAGGGAGCCATCAGGAGAGGGACAGCTGCCCTGTCATTAGGAGGGTGTTAACTAGAGCACAATAGGTGCTAATTAGAGCTATTGTTTAGTCACCAGCCTATAGCAGTCTGCCTCTCGGTAGGAGGGGTCTGATTAGGTTTAAAACTCCAGGTTTTTGTGACTTCTTGATTATTCTTCTCTACAAGAGTCAAGACAGAAGTCAGACCACCAGAGCAAGAATTTTAGCTGAGGAAGCTTCTGCGATTTGACGTGAAACGTCCTTGCGTCAAGCAACCCAGTCCAGTCGAAGATTCAAGCTTCTATACTATGAAGACAGAAAGTGGATGGGAAGGGGGAGCAGAGGGAAATGGGGAGGATGGATTATGAAAAGAACTGGAGATGAGTTGCTGATGAATATTGATGAAGGATCCTTCAGAGGCCCCTTGGGTGCTACTGGAATTACTTTGTGTCAAATGAATGTTACTTACAGAGAGTCAGACATGGAGTATCACTTGCATTGTGAGGGAACATCAGCTACGACATTTTGGGACAGCCACACTTCATCTGGCTGGGGGATGGTTACTTTCATGAAGTTAGGGTTGGAAAGCTTGTCTGCTTGGGTGGTTGCTGTGCAGGACACACAGCATTTCTGTTGTGTCAATGTGACGACTCACAGCACCAGGCTGTGATCCCAGGCCACAATGCCAAAAAGCAAAGCACATTTCCTGAGGGGGAAAAAAACACTTCATACTTTCAATTTCAGACGGTGGTGCACTTTCAGTGAAGTAGATAAACATGAAATGGACACCAGGACACTGATGTCACATGATGAAAGGGGCGTACTCCCAATATCTCAGGAGGCATCATTTGATAGGGCAGATCTTCTGCTAGATGTGAAATGAATAATCATACTACCTCAAATTGATCGGACAGTTGGAGTTTTTCAGAATATTGATCATATATCAAACAAATATTACTGCACATTTGGTAAAACTGTTCCAGATGTGTGGCAGTGCTGTGTTAGAGGGGTAGTGGTGTGCGATACTGCAAAGTTTGGTATTGACCGATACCAAGTGAAGACAGGGCCAGTATCACCAATATCGATACGGGTACTTTAATAATTTCGGTGGATGCGTCATCAGATTGCTAAATCTGAATGAATTTTTTATGACCTTTCAGTGTTTTTGTGATGTTTCCTTTGGGTTATAAATTAGTTAAAACTAAAGTTTATTGGTTTATATTTTGTCCAAACTTTATATTTCTCCACACATTGTCATGTATGGATTTTTTCTTGAATAAACAAAGTGGAATTTATTTGGAAAGAATTTATTTTTTTAAGGTAGTGTTCAGAACCTACATACAAAATTATCACTCCACAAAAATGTTATAGAAAAAGTAAAATTTCAAGTAGAATGTGTGTTCAGGAAATACAATACAAAAATAAAACAAAATTTCTCCCTTTCACTGCACTTCTGTTTTGAAGTGCAATGCATACAGGAGAGAAACTGAAACTAAAGTATCGATCTTACACTTACACATCTCTTACACTGGTATCAATCAATACCAATAACAATGTTAGTATCGATATTATCAATATTTGCATCAATCAGCTCACAGGTGACTGCAGTCCACACTAGTCCCACATATCCAACAGTCCACCTCCCATCTTGACAGGTACCTGACTGCTTTCTTTTCACTCCATCCTCTCAAAAAAATACTGTCCCTCAATTCAAACTTCAATAATGTTTGAAAATCAACAGGTGTGAATTTTGTTATTGGCACACAGGAGCTGGCCCGGAAGTCTGAATTTGGTTTTCTAGTCATGACAGACTTCTAGAAAAGTGTGGATTAGCAGCGACTGATACCTGCGATCCGTGCAGAATGTTTTAATTTAAAGCCTGACTGCTCTTTCAGTTGTTTCCTTGCTTTTATTACCACAGACTAAATGGATTTTTTTAAATTGATTTTATTAAGAAGGGCCTCGGGTCCTTGTGGAAATAACTCGGTCTTCCTCATTTTGCAGTTTGCATACATTGTATAAATGAGGTATCTTTAAAAGTATTCCATTAGTACTGCAGTTATCCTCCAGATTGCCCCCCCCCCCCCCGATTCTCCGAGGGATCTCACAGATGTACTTTGAGTTTGCCTCCTGATCATAATTAACTTTTTGTTGTTTGTAGCACACATTTTAATGAGATATTGATGTTCTCGTTAAATTTAACAGGTGAAGATTAACCGAAACTTTCCAGTAAACCAGCAGGTAAGACGTGATTTCTTGCAGCTTCTGAAGCTTCTTGTTTTTTTTTTCTGCATCGTCCTTTGTCTGATTTTGGATCTGTGTGTGTTCGTCACAGGCATTAAAAGGTAAATGTAAGAAGGTGGATATCAGTTAGAGAAAAGACACATCTTATCACGACAGACGTAGTGTTAAGGCGCGGTCCAACAAAACAAGCAGGTTTCAGGTACACGGCATGGAGGAGTTCAAAGGCAAGACAGAGGCAAGGTCAAAAATGAGCAAAGTCAAAATACAGGCAAGCAAGCAAACAAACCTGAGCAAAACAAGGCTGTGAGAAGGGCTGGAATGACGACAAAAAGTGCAACGAACTGGCAGGGAAGTGGTGAACTGAAGCTGCTTAAATAAGGATTGAGGTGATTAGAGGCACTACACACAGGTGTGGGGAACATTCTGGAAGGAGGTGTGGCTGAATGAAACAAAGATGAGGGAAGCAGGTGCAAGATAGTGCAGTGGAGACAACACAAAGTGGAGTGATGTAAGATGCAAAGACACGTGAGCCAGAGTAAAGAGCGTGAGTGGATGAATACACTAAACAGACAGAATGAGAGTGAGAGACAAAGACATGAGGCAGGTCCAGTGACGTGGAGTGAGAACAGAAACAAATGGAAGTGAGGGAAAACAGAGAACAAAGGTCAAACAGAAACCGAGGACTATGAACAGAACCAGATCAGAGCATGAACATGAGAACTAAAAAGCGAACCATCAGATAATATGTAAAGAAGAAAAGCTACATGGGAACTGATCAGAGAATAACAAGAAAATAATAAATATTAAGACAAAACTAGACTGGAACTGGCTTATGACTGAAGTAAAGATAACCAGATGGCAAAACAACCAAATAAAGACAAAATCGTAAACAGAAAACAAAACCTGATACTACTGCATAAATGATAAAATCAGAAATGAGATGAACAAAATAAACCAGTGATCAACTGATGATAAACAACAAAAACACAACCTGGCAGAACAAACTAGAATGGAACTAAACTATGGTAAGAGTATTAAAAGTAGCAAAGACACAAAGTGACAAAGCAAAACAGCACAGAAAATAAACAAGTGACCAAACACAACTAATGAATCAAAGCTGGAGCAGACAGTGACAAAAAGAAGGAGGCAAAAATGGGATCAAAACCCCAGATCCGGGCTGAAACCTGACAAAGATATAATGTAAAATATAAGTTAAATGGGGTTTTCAATGTTAAATTTAAATGGCCACAAAATCTGTAATCTGGATCTTTGTCAGTCGATAATGGATATCATCCTACATAACCCTTTCAAATATGAATGAAATTTGATATTTTTTGACAGTTAAGAATTAAAATTCTTTCAGTGTTAAAGAATGGGGAGTTTTCCAATTTTACAAGATTTTTCCTGACTTTGACCTTTGACCTATGACCTTGAAAATTTTAATTAGTTCTTGCTGATAAGAATATGAATCCTCTGTTTAAAAAAAAAAATTATAACAATATATGAAAAATTGTGGGTTCCAGGCTGTTCACAAACAGACCAACCAACCAACCAACCAACCAACCAACCAACCAACCAACCAACCAACCAACCAACCAACCAGCCAACAGGGGTTAATAATAATAATAACAACAGCAACATATATGTCTTTCACAGGAATTAACACACTAAACAAAATAATCTCCAATAGTGCCACTCACCCACTCACTCATCTTCAACCGCTTACTCCATTTAAGAGTCACGGGTGGCTGGAGCCTGTTCCAGCAGTCATAGGGCGTGAGGTGGGGTACACCCTGGACAGGACGCCAGTCTGTTGCAGGGCCACATACAGACAGACAAACACATCTGCACCTGCACGCACACCTACAGAAAATTTAACGCTTCCAGTCCACCTAAGCTGCATGTCTTTGGATGTGGGAGGAAGCCGGAGCTCCCGGAGGGAACCCACACAAACACGGGGAGAACATGCAAACTCCAAAATAATATAATCTAATAATAAAAATAAAAATACATTACCATAATGCAGAAAAATCCCCAAAGAGGTGATTTAAAAAAAGATCAAATGGTTTCATATTTTTGTTGTTGAGCTTCGAATGCTGTGGGCTTGCTATTCATGGTCATCTGCCTCAGAAAACATCCAATATGTTTTCCAATGCACTTTAATTTGTCCATCTTGCTGATTTTTGGAACTTAATCATCCTTATAGGCTGAGGGCATCCTGCATAAATCCACTGTTCACTTCTCCATCTGTGTTCATCTGATGATTTTTTTTTTTTGTCCAAACTGCATCAAATAACATCCAATATGTTATCCAACTCATGTCTTTTTTTGTCATCTTATTTATTTTTTAAAACCTTATGTTGAGTAACAGCACAAGCTGTGGTATGCACATGTGCTGCGCTGAGTTCCTATCTGTTGTTAAAGTTGCTTCCATGGAAATGTGATCTTAAAAACTTAGTGCCACAAACAGAATAAAGGTTCGATTTATTCTCCGGTGTGACTAATACTCTGGAAAATGCAGTGCGGATTTCATGTTGTTTTGAGATGCCCTGGATAAATTCCACCAATTTAAGTTGTACTTCCAGCAACAACTTTTGAATTTCCAAAAGTGCAAACATCTAGTGTTGAATTGCGAAGGTTGTGACAAGACTTCACCTCAACTCTAAATATTGCAACACTCAGAATTAATTTTTTTAATTCTCTAAATAAGACTGCAAAAAAAAAGGGCATTTCAAGTCATTTTGAGACATTTTGAATCAATTCCATCCATTAAAATGATACTTCCAGCAATTTTGAAAGCCTGAAAATTGTAACATTTAGCAGGGACTTGAGAAGGTCGTGTTAAAATTTCACCTGAATGCTAAATGTTGCAACATTTGCTAATGAGAAATGAAAACAGAAAATGAACTGCCTCAGGAAATGAGGTGCTGTTTTGAAATGTTTCAAAGCCTCTGTGAGTGAATTTCATTACAAATTAGTCATTTTGAAATTAAATGCTAAGAACACCAAATAAACAATTATTTCAAAAAATACTTGCTTTGTTGAAATGCTCAAAACACTGGAAAAAACTAAATGCTTCAGAAATATATGTAAAAAATAATGAAACACTTGCTTCTGCAAGTAATTTAATGTATCTGAAACTTTATAATACTATGATGGTAACATCTAGGTGACAGTGGGTCCCCCCCACCCCTCCAAAGTAAATTTCTGGCTAAACCCCTGTCGAGAAAAATTTACCGTATTGCTGTGAACATTTTTCTCTTTAGTAGTTACTTGTAGCCTTTTGCCTTTGATCTCTTTGATCTGTCTTGTGTGTTTTGACCTGTTTCTAGATTATCTACATGGGCTGGGTGGATGAGAAGGAGCAGGACTCCGTTCAGGACCGAATGTATTCACCAAAGTTCCTCGCTTTGAGGGGTTCCTCACTCTTCAAGTTTTCGGCACCTCCTGTAGGTGTTCAGCTGACCTTTTACTGATTTTTACGCCAGCTTTGTTTAATCATAGACCTGTTTGAATTGATATTTTTCATTTGATATTATACTGTTGATGGGGAACATGCTCTCCAGCCAGCACCAGGATGCAGCTCAGTCATAATCATTTGTACAGCATCGATCTTCCCCTCCAGATCATTAAATTTGTTTACATTCCGTCAGCTACTTAAGTGATGATGACATGATGGATACGTTGCCAATGTTACTGGTGACGGGGAAGTGATTGATAGACAACTGAAACTGCCCGTGGAACTTAAATGTGCCAATATAAATTGAATATGCTAATGTGGATGGAATATGGGCGAGAGCTTGTTCATTGTTTTGACAAGCTTTCTTTTTATCGAGGACACGTTACTTTGAGCAACATTTTTAGTCAGTGGGAGGACAATGTGGCAGTTACTGAACAATAGATAAAGTTTCAGATGTTTTCAAAGTAGACGTGAGCTCATTAGACTGTGCTTCTGCACCAAGCATCAAGTATCCTATGTAGTCCATGGGCCAAGCAGGTGTTCGGTACCATGTAAGGTGGCAAAACAATGCTTACAATCCAGCCTCAGTATACCATGACCTACATAAAATGTCTGATAACCATTGCAGACTTGTAGCTACAGCTGGGTAGGAGTCAGTGAAGGGTAACACAGGGGTCAAAAGTTAAACATCCTCCACTCACACTTGTCTGAGCTTAATGATTCTAGAAGGGTATAGTTTGGACTGTCTATGAAAGAGCACCCGTGCCATACATGTTTGACAAAGATTCAACCAAATGTATTTTTTCGTAATAAAGTGACACTATAATTTATGGTTCTGTATGGACTTGACATTTGATCCACTCTGCCCAGAATGGAACCATTTATGTATTTTTATCCGAGGCCATCAAATATGGCCATCAAGGTATTGTAAAGACTTTGCATCCATTCGTCTGTCCGTCCATCTGTCTGTCTCTGCTCAGCATAAGACCAATCCCATTACTGCCATAGTCTTCAAATTCACAGGGAACATTCTTGGGAAGTTCAAAGACGGCTAACCTCAACATATTTTACGAGGTTTAAAAGTCACATTCTGTTCATATTTTTTTATGGTATGATCTTGTGAACAATAGCATGGTGACATCACTTCCTGGTGTCGCTAGGTGCTAACTTCACTTCGTTTTTTGCTAGAAATACCACCTGGACAGTGACCAATTTTGAGACGTTAACGCCAAACAACTAAACAACCAAAATGGAAACTAAATTAAATAATCAAGAAGCTTGCAGTGTAGACTTTCCACTTTAACAAAGAGATTTAATTCAAATATTGTATTAACCGTTTCGGAATTACATCCATATTTATACATCGTTGTTCCATTTTCAGATGGCATGAGTAATTGGACAAACTAACAGAATTATGTTTCAGGATGAAATCATTACTTTCGCAGTTGGTTTTCTTTAGCCAAGTCAGGGGATGGATGCATCACTGTTATTGTAAGTCAGTCAGGGTGACAAAGGTAACAATTCTGAAGGAATTACACATTTCTGAGATTGATTTTTAACCAGTTTTTCCTCCAAATCAAGCTACTTCTTCTTTCGCTGACTATCAGTAATTCCACCACGTGTGGTCCAAATCAGATCAAAAATCAATCATAGTGTGATTGATAATGGCCCTGGAGGTGTACAGGTCCTGTAGGGATGGGAGATTGCAGTCAGTCACCTTCTCTGCTGCGTGGATGGCACTGGTGCACACTCCCCGACCTGACCTGACGTTCCCTTTGAAATGGTTGATCATTTTACAGACCTTCTTTGAGACCACATTTTTGTTCTGTGTTACACCATGAATCCCTTCATATATATATATATATATATATATATATATATATATATATATATATATATATATATATATATATATATATATAATTTATGTGGCATACCTTTATTTGTTTCAGGTTAAGCATAAATCATTGGACTTCTGTGAACTAATGTACCACTGCAAACATATTTCACTTTCTTTTTATAATCCTACCAGAGTTAATTATGTAGCAAATTGAACATCTAAAACAGTGAAGAATTGTTGTGATGTTTTCAGGTGACGACGTGGGACTGGACAAGAGCAGAGAAAAGCTTTACTGTGTATGAGATCATGTGCAAGATTTTGAAGGTAAGACTGCTGTCTCTTGCTGGCAACATCCCTTGAAAATGCAGAGCAAGAAATCTCAGTTAGAAATTGCATCTAAAGAATGCACTTATGTAACTCACTCTATTATATCATTATTATTATTATGCGTGCCTCTGTAGTCCCAATGGGACACTCAAGGCTCTGGTTGTGTTGTTCATTTTCAAGGTTAGTTTGATTTTGTGCAAAATGATGTGCAATTTAGAAGCACATCATTACAAATTTAATTCCACCGGAGTTGGATATTGAATAAAGTTAACCTTACACTGCCTGTTACACTGTGCCATTCAGCTTTAACTGCAGTATGGGTCGTTGAAATGGTGAAACTGCTTTTTCATTTGAAGTACTATTAGTGTTAAATGTGTAGTCCAACCATTCTCAGACTGAAGAACACTGCAGCCTACTTGGAAATCTGGAAACACTGAATCACAGTTTTGCTCAACACCAGAACATAAGATAAAGTGCGCACACACACACACACACACACGCACACACACACACACACGTGTTTGTGTGTGTGTGTATAAAACATAAGAAATAAATAATAATTTAGATGATTTTAAACTTTAATACAAACTTGAAAATTAAAGGTGATTTGGCTTTTTACAAAATTACTCATCTTTAATTTTATATTGAAATGTAGTCATTATAAAGTAACTCTATTTATGTGGTGCACTGCAAACGTACAGCTCATTGTGTTGCTGGTGAAGTTTTTATTTTGTAATATTGAGTTTTTCCATGAAATCTTGCAGGTTCAGAGTTCATGCTGCATTCAAAGGAAAATGGGAACTTGAAATTTCCCACTTGCAGCCAAGAAAGGTGCATTCTAATAAAGCTGTGATAAAGTCTTTGTCTCACCACAAAATCATTTTGGAAAATCAAGTTACAAAAACAAACAAACCAACAAAAAACATTAACTGTATAAGGGTGACTATATTTTGACGACTGAAAAACCAGGACACTCGGCCCGGCAATGAGATACACATATACCTTCGAATTTCAATACATTTGAAGTATGCTTCCTCTGTATTGATAGAAAATTGTTATATTACAAAATACTATGTATAACCAAATACACAAATTCAGATTGGCTTCTCAGAAAAACCAGGACATGTCCTGGGAAAACAGGATGTTTGGTCACCCTAAACTATAACTAATGTTGCTATTGACATGTGACTCAGCAGACCTATGCGGGAGCTGTTACCTGTCCAGCAGATATCCAGCAAACCTTAATATGAAATTTGTCAAGATTTCTCTGTAACTGGGTACAGTGACATTTTACGGCCACATTAAGGGTTTTTTTTAGACTTTGAGAATAAAATCATAATATTATGAGAATAAAGTTGTAATTTTAGGAGAAAAAACTTGTAATATTATGAGAAAAAAGTCATAATATTACGAGAATAAACGTGTAATATTATGAGAATAAACTTGTAATTTTACAAGAATAAAGACATAATTTTATGACAGAAAAATGCAGCATCTCAAAATGGGATCTGTGGAGCACTTTGTTAAGTTGTACTTCAGTATAGGTTTTACAAATAAGGAAATATTTAATCTTTTGGCCCATCTGCACCATATTATCATTAGTATCAGACCTTTGAAAAGAATATGCAAGAAAATGTGTCTATTCCGGAGGAGGAACCACACGGACTTCGCTTGTAGTTCCGGTGATTAGTAGCTCCCGAAATCACGTCTTTCGTGGAGGAGGAGATGGCTGGAACTGGCAGTCTGTAAGGTTATTGCTTCTCGTATAAATACAGCTTTATTTTTGTAATATTATGACTTTATTCTCGTAATATTTTGACTTTATTCTTGTAATATTACAAGTTTTTTTCTCAAAAAATTAAAACTTTATTCTCGGAATATTACAAGATTTTTCTCATAAAATTACGACTTTATTCTTGTAATATTTTGACTTTATTCTCATAATATTACAAGTTTTTTCTCATAAAAGTATGACTTTATTCTCAAAATATTAGAACTTTATTCTCAAAGGCTAAAAAAAATCCTAAAACGCTGTCGTAACTGGGTTTGCATGTATTGCTGTCTTTATGTTTCCAGTTTTGTTGTTGTTGTTTGTTTGTTTGTTTGTTTGTTTTTATGGGGGGGGGGGGGGACATTCAGTGACAAATGAAGGTCTACTTGCTTTCATTGGCTTTATGATTCTAACACTGATATCTGTAGTGTTACTGCCAGTTGACCCTCAAACAGCATGCTGAGAAACTGAGTTTCTTCTTGTGTCTTGATGTCTTGTTACTGTATTTTATCCTATGTGGGTCAAAATCCTAAACTCTTTCAAGAAACGGTTAATTTGGATCATATTGTGGATATAACATTGTGAATCCTTTATTTGAATATAAAGGAATAACATTACAGTGGTGCAGGGAGAAAAAAAAAAGCTTTTTTTTGTTATTTTTAATGAGAAAACAATCAAAAGGGTTCACACTTTAGCTGCCACAGAGACAGTGTTGTATAAAGTAACGGAAAATCACACTTAAGTAAAAGTACAGATACCCATTAAAAAAATGACTTTGGTAGAAGTTCAAGTCACCGATTGAAATGCTACTTTATGTAAAAGTCTTAAAGTAAAAGTCTTAAAGTATCTAGTATTTATTGTACTTAAGTATGACAAGTAACGTACAACTAAATGTACTCAAGTATTGAAAGTAAAAGTACAAGTAAATGTTAATAATCAAAAACGGACTGATTTTTTTTTATATTACAAAGTTGTAAATGACTGGTAGTATTAGTCAAAATACTGAAAATTGTGCACATCACACAAAAACACTTCAGAAACAAGGTTTCAAAACCTAAACGAGAGTAGGCTACTCACTAGGTGTTCACAGGAAACAGTTATTTATTTCTATATATATTTATTTAATTTCATTGTTACATGTTTTTATCTTTTCTGTTGTGTTTTTTTCATTAGGTTCTTTTTGTCTCTTTCTCTAAAATCGTATTGTAACATTATTAGTCTATTATTATTGTCTATTATGTAGACTATTATTGTTTTTGCTATTATTATTAATATATGAATAAAAATAAAATTTAAAAAATTATAATTTGACTCTTTTATGACAACGAATGCTGAGCCATTAATTATACAGAAAACAACACAAACGTGCTGATGCAAACAGCTTAATGCTAATTTTAACATTTAGCATCGGTCCCATTTTTAAGTTATACATCTATCAACTGTTTCAGAAGACCATAACAGGTCGGTTTAACATAAAAATATTAAATATTACTCACCGACATATGCTCTTCAGGGTTTTAGCGGGGAAAAATTAGGATAAAGCAAAATAAACAAACCCACGAATCGTAGATCGAAGCACTGCTTCGATCTGCAAATCACTGCTTCGATTGGTTCAAGGTTCAAAGTAAAGCCGCGCTGTACAAAAGTTGATTACAGACCTGCTGCAGGTCTGTAATCAATGTAGAGAAATGATCATTTTCCTGACAAACACGCCACAAGTGCGCAACTGCAAAAAAGCCTACCAGACATGCCTCATGACAAATCGGCCTGACTTTGTTGCAGTCACAAGTAATGAGTGGTGTCTCTGGGTGAAAACACGACTTTTTTTCCTGTGTATGTGCGTGTGTGTATGTTTGTAACAAGTAACGGCATGGCGCATAGGAAAAGTATCGGATTAGAAGTATGCAATTAAGGTCGGAAATGTAGTGAAGTAAAAGTGAAAGTAAGCTGAATTTAAAAAAATCAAGTAAAGTACAAAGTCTTCCAAAACGTACTTAAGTACAGGAGTGAAGTATTTTTACTTCGTTACTATACAACACTGCACAGAGAACAGCCATTATTTTGTTGTATTTCTGCGTCATGCTGCCCTTCCTAATCAGCATCACAGCATCACTGTATTATCTTAGGACAACGACCTTCTGGACAAGAGGAAGCATTGCTTCAGCGTGCAGACGGAGAGCGGGGAGGACATGTTCTTCAGCGTGGAGCTGGAGTGCGAGCTGCTCATCTGGGAAAAGGCCTTTCAGATGGCCACTTTCCTGGAGGTGGAGAGGATCCAGGTCCGAACCTGAACAGTAGGCAACATCACCAGAAGGATGCGATTAATCAAGCGCGCTGCTGCAGCCATGTTTTTGGCACAAAAGTGATAAATGCTCACATGTCTTTTTCTGCGTTTCATGGCCCTGCAGCTGTTTTGAGTAATGTTTCTTTGTGTCTGTGCAGTGTAAAACGTACGCCTGCATCATGGAGAGCCATTTGATGGGCCTCACGATTGACTTCAGCATGGGCTTTGTGTGCTTTGATGCTGCTTCAAAGGTGAGTGTTGGACACTCTTTTGCCATCAGTAAAAATAGGCATAAGGGATCCTTTCAGGGGGAGACTTTATTGTACTGCGCTGCAACTCACGGCAGCTCGCCTCAGCGCTCCAACTTATTCTGCACCGTCTGCATTTTGGAAACACGAGCACATTTGTGTTGACGGCTGCTTGCCTCCAGCTCAAAAGCTCCCAATGTCGCCTGCAGATAATTTTGGCCTTTCCCCAATTCTACAAGCCGCGTGGCAGACTACAGCACTAGTGCACATTATGCCGATGAGCAGGACACAAGCACTGCCGTATTGTTCTCCAAGATTTTGGCCCCAATTCCTGCAATGTGAAGCCAATATTCCCCAAAAGTTGATAAAAATGTAGCCAGCACATTGTTTTATGAAGCAAAGTGCACAAAGCACAATCCATATTTAAACTGCAATTACAATGCACACAGTGAGAGTGCTTCATATACTGAAAGCTGCAATTGGAATATGTCAAATGTTGTAATTACAGCATAAACACAGAGTGTATGAAGCAAGCTTTCATTTTTGTTTTGCAGGATCCACTTCATAGTAATTTGCAGTTTATTCAAAATTATAAATTGCAGTGTCAGTACATATTGAAGAGTCAAAATTAGATTTTAAATGATGCATAATTAAATTCTGCCCCTTATGTGTATGTGGGAAAAAAAATCCAATCAAATTCAGTTTTAACTGGGCAATATGTGGAGGTATCTCCATTTATACTGCAAAGATGTTGTCGAAGTAATTCAAGTAGAGAGCTCCAGGTGTTTTTTTGGCCAGTCAAATTTAAATGTACAGTATTTCACATTGGTGGTTGACTGATTAAAAATAATGAAATGCTAACATACCCTTGGCTGTATGAGCATTTTGTTCTTTATAATTTGAAGTTGTTTAATTAATTATTAAGATCCTATTGTCTTATGTACAATTTGTACATGTTCAATAAAGCCCCTCTATTAATCAATCAATCAATCATAAACAATATTTATGTTTTAATAGCGTCTGCAGGAGGCTTTGCGTGTGTGTTTACATGAGCTTTTGACAAGAGTGGAAGTTGTGCAAATCAAAGAACATTTGTAGATCATCCTCTGTGCATTTGCAGGTATTAATAAGACAAATTTAACCCATAGTAAGTTAGCTTTGAGTTAGTGGACAGTAGCATGTGCGCTAACATCCGCTAAATGTCTTATAAATCACTCCAGAGGTGTTACTTGGTTACAAAAACAGCATTTTCGGATGGATGGATGAAAATCCTTCGCAATACCGATGGCCATATTTGATGCCCTCGGGTAAAAATATGTTGGTTGGTTGGTTGGTCAAAGTCTCTTGGTTCACCAAATGTTTTGGTTACCGTCCCTCACTGACATGTCTGTGTAGTAGCGTGTCATAATTTAACACACAGTTTGGGTGTTTGGGATGGTTCCCTCTCCGGGAACATCACCTTATCGTGGTGGAGAGGTTTGTGTGCCACTATGAACCTGAGAGCTGTGTTGTCTGGAGCCTTTGTGCTCCTGGTAGGGTCTCCCATGTCAAATTGGTCTCAGGCGAGAGGCCAGACTAAGAATGGTTCACAAGACACCATGATAGAATGAGGTAGAGGAAATGTGACCCGGCCCGGAGGAAGCCTGCGGCCCTCATGTGGAGCCAGGCCTGGATGTAGGGCCCGTCAGTGAGCACCTGGTGGCTGGGCTTGCCACAGAGCCCAGTCGGGCACAGCCCAAAAAAGCAATGTGGACCTTCCATCTCCACCCTGTGGGCTCACCACCCGCAGGGGGAACCGCTAATGTCAGGTGCCCTGTCCTTTGGGTGGCAGTGAAAATTGAGGGCCTCAATGGACCAGACCCGGGTGGCAGGGGCTAGCTCTGGGGGTGTGTGGAATGTCACCTCACTGTGGGGGAAGAAGCTGGAGCTTGTGCGGGAGGTGGAGCGCTACCAGTTAGATCTGGTGGTCCTCGCCTGCATGCACAGCCTTGGCTCCGGTTCCACTCTCCTTGATAGGGGTTGGACCTTATTCTTCTCTGGAGTTGCCCAGTGGGTGAGGCGCCGGGCGTGTGTGGGGATACTCACAAGTCCCTGGCTGAGCGCTGCTACATTGGAGTTTACTCCAGTAGACGATGGATAACTCTGACTGTTGTTTGTGCGTATGCACCGGACAGCATTTTGGAGTATTTGGCCATCTTGGAGTCCCTGTATGTGGCTCCGGTGGGGGACTCCATTGTTCTGCTGGGGGACTTCAACGCACACGTGGGCAATGACAGAGACACCTGGAGAGGTGTGACTGGAGGAACGGTCTCCCTAATCTAAACCCGAATGGTCGTTTGTTAATGGACTTCTGTGCCAGTCACGCACTGCCCATAATGAACACCATGTTCGAACATAAGAATGCTCATAAGTGTACATGGTACCAGAGCACCCTTGGCCAAAGATCGATGATCGATTTAGTGATCGTATCATCTGATTTGAGGCCGCATGTTCTGGACACTCGGGTGAAGAGAGGGGCAGAGCTGTCAAATGATCTCCATCTGGTGGTGAGTTGGTTCAGAGGGGGAGGACTTTGGACAGACCTGGTAAGCCCAAACAGATAGCGTGGGTGAACTGGGAACGTCTGGTGGAGCCCACTGTCCGACAGATCTTCAACTCACACCTCCGGCAGAGCTTCTCTAGCATCCCTGTGGAGGTTGGGGGCATTGAACCAGAATGGGCAATGTTCAAAGCTTATATTGCTGAAGCTGCAGCAGGGAGCTGTGGCCTGAAGTTCTGCCCAGACCCATTATTACTAATGGCCATGAGTGTTGGGTCATGACCGAAAGAACTAGATCGCGGGTACAAGCGGCCGAAATGGGCTTCCTCAGGAGGGTGGCTGGTGTCTCCCTTAGATATAGGTTGAGAAGTTCGGTCATCCATGGGGAGCTTGGAATAGTGTCGCTGCTCCTTCACGTTGAAAGGAGCCAGCTGAGGTGGTTCGGGCATCTGGTAAGGATGCCTCCTGGGTGCCTCCCAAGGGAGGTGTTCCACGCACATCCATCTGGGAGAATACCCCGGGGAAGACCCAGGACTAGGTGGAGAGATTATATCTCCATACTGGCTTGGGAACAGCTCGGGATCCCCCAGTCAGAGGTGGTCAGTGTGGCAATGGAAAGGGAAGTCTGGGGTCCCCTGCTGGAGCTGTTGCCCCCGCGACCCGAACCCGGAAAAGCGGTTGAAGTTGAGTGACTTTGGGTGTTTTAAAAATGTATTTTTTAAAGGCTTTTAAGCTTTTATTCTGACATTGTAGTGAAAGACAGATGAGAAACAGGGAGAGACATGGAGAGATGAGCAGAAAAGGTCACCCAGCATGGGAATCTGCTGCCGACTGCATTTTGTGATAAATGGCTGACAGTCCAACCCCCCAGTCATCACTGTGCCCTCAGTTTAACACAGTTAATACAAACCAGAACAGATTCCACTCTTCATTAACAGTGTGCTGTAACACCCAGATGGCTGTCATTGATCTAAACATCGTATGGGAAGGTGACAGACTGTGTTTTTTCATTAGCACGCACACACACACACACACACACACACACACACACACACACACACACACACACACACACGTACCATGGGGTGTGTGTGTGTGTGTGTGTGTGTGTGTGTGTGTGTGTGTGTGTGTGTGTGTGTGTGTGTGTGTGTGTGTGTGTGTGTGTGTGTGTGTGTGTGTGTGTGCTAATGAAAAAACACAGTCTGTCACCCTCCCATACAATGTCTTTACGTATATATACGTATATATAAAATACGTATATATATATATACGTATCGCGCCTTGGGGCAACTGTTTGTTGTGATTTGGCGCTATATAAAAAAATTGATTGATTGATTGATTGATATATATATATATATATATATATATATATATATATATATATATATATATATATATATATATATATATATATATATATATATATATATATATATTGAAAATTATCTTAATCTTGAGAGAGTATGCACTTAAATTCAGGTCAGGTCCAGGAGCAGGTACCACATGTCACTGCTTCCACCACACCACAGAACTGCCCTGGGTCTTGGATTCCAGCCATCCCGACAGACAACCAGTCATTTCCCACCTCTTGAAAATAACCATCTATCTGCCACAGTCAAGTGAAATGTTGCTACCCTGTTGGCCCTCTCCAACCACTGGGGTCCTCAACACTGACACACTTGCAGCCTGTATCATGTGCAGAGAAGTTGTGTTCCCAACACTAGGCAAATGATATGTATCACTTTAGCCTTCTTAATTAACTGTTTCTTAGACACAAAGTGATTCCTGCAGTATGCAAAGATGCCAAAGACATAAAGTCATTGTCTTAGATCACTGGTTAACATCCGTGTCTCGTAACCATATAGTAAGACATGAAGCACCAGAATCCCAAAGACTTGGAGCATCATTCTCCTGCATAGGCATCAGCAACACCAGACACCCCTCTCCAGGGACCTTATGACTTCAAGAGCTGTTTCCAGGCATCTCTTGTCCTTAAAGGCTGAAGACCTAGAGATATGAATGTTACTGCCAAGATACGTGAATCTCTCAACAAGTTTAACACTTTCATTGCATACAGATACACTTCTAATGATGGATTCCAGGAAATCTATGATCCAGGACAAGTGCAAACTCAGATACTCCTAGTACTCAAATCCTGCACTCAGGGTATCATTTGATTCTGCAAAGATCATAGCATCACCCACAAATTCAAGGTCAGCAAAATGTTCCTTGCTTCACTACCCTACCCAACACATGGTCAATTCATGCAGTGAATTGCGAAGGACCCAGAACACACCCCTGGTGAATGCCAGAACTCACTGGGAAGAACTCAGAGTCTCTGACCTGTGACACATTTTATTACACTGTGATGTTGAGCACACAGTGAAAGCTGATTCTGGAATGGAATTAATGGTTCCTTTCATCTGTAATTAATAATTTGCAGTTGGCATGAAGAAGCAAGTGATCTTATCGGAATCAGGCTGGTGTTTTTGAAGATGCTCCCCTGTTTTATGCAAATGTGCTCTGTGGTGGTAATAATAATAATAATAATAATAAATGCATGCTCAGAAATATCACAGTGAGTTATCTTGTTTGTGGTACATTAAACATTCCTTCTTATGGCAGGTTGATGTCATTATTACCAGGGCAGGGGGGCTTTGCAGATTTATATTCATGTGAAATGCATGGCCAGCTGTCTGAGACGTCGACCTGGGAGCTGATTGTTGTCTGCCTCGCTGTGCAGCTTTTGTTTCTCTGCTTCAGTGATAATTGAAGAACTGAAGCTCTGCTGGTTCAGGTGGAATTACTTTTGCTTGTTAAATTTCCCGATGGCAAACGTAACAAGTTCACAGCTCACGGCAACCGGTATGCAGTTGATGCACTGAATGTCTTGTTTGAAATATTGAGTAATTGGTGGCAAAATTACATTGCATTGCCTAAAAATATATGGTTTAAAGCCAGAGTCATATGCTAATTAATATGAATGCATTTTTGTTTTGCAGGCAGTTTTGTGGAGATACAAGTTTTCACAGCTAAAAGGATCTTCAGATGATGGGAAAAGCAAAATCAAGTTTTTATTCCAGAATCAAGATTCCAGATCTATTGAGGCTAAGGTATAACTTTTTAAATATCTAGAAAAACACTCATCAACATGAATTTGAAAGTGTGACGGATGAGCGCAGTAATAATTTTTCTCTTGCAGGAGCTGGAGTTCTCAAACCTCTTTGCTGTGCTACATTGTATTCACGCTTTTTTTGCTGCCAAAGTTGCTTGCCTGGACCCAGTGTTCGTAGAGAGCCACGGCACCGCAACCACCACCGGAATTCCTTCTTTTTCCAGCATCTCATGTAATTCACAGACACCTCAACTCAAATACGCCACTTGACAGTTGGTGCTCTCGCTTGAACCCATCCGAGAGACATCACGCTTAAAACAGTGGCAGAAGATGATGGAAAAAACGCCGTTTGAGTCAAATTATGTCGTTATCAAAGACAGCTTTGGAACTCTCCTGGAGTGACATGCTTGATACCATACAAGATGTATCAGACTTCTGGGAACTTTAGACGTTAACTTTATGCCGAACTTAAATATTCCAGCGGACACAAAGTGTAATTTTAATCTGTTTTTAAATGAGCTTGTCATCCTGCTAACCCTCGCGCATCCTCACAATCAATAAACCACAAAGAAACGTGCAGTTCAATCTGCTTTCCTGTTTAATCTGGGTGAAGAGTTGTCATCTGAGCCATGGTGTTCTGAAAGAATATTTGTTTTCAAAGAAGTCAGCTCTGATATTGAGAATAGTGATAGGCACTCAATGAATATATACAAGTGTGAATTATCATGAAAATATATTTTCTATTGAAGTGGATTTGGACTAAAACTGAAATGAAAGGTAGTTTATTTTTCTCTAAAAAGAGGACTTAATACCTACTCCAAAGTCTTTGAAAAGTGGCAATTTTGGTCAATTTTCCTTTGCACACCACCACATTGGAGTTGGAAGGAAACAGTTGAGACATTCTTGCAGTGTGGACTTTTGCCTTTAATTCAAAAGGTTTAACAAAAATATTGGCATACCCATTTAGGAAATACTACAAACAATAGAAGAAACTAGCATACTTCTAAATATATGGATTAAATCATCACTTTTAACAGCTACATTTCTTGAGGCATGTCAGGAGATGGAAACATAAACACTTCCAAGCAATTGAATATGTCTTGGACATCATTTATATTGATCATTAAGAAATACAAGCAGGATGGTACTGTATGGTGAACCTGTCTAGAGTTGGCAGTTATAAAACAAGTCTCTATGCAACAAGGAGAGTAGTGAGGGAAACCACCAAGACATCCATGACACATATTAAAGAATTATAGGGCTTCTATGGCTGTTACTGGGGAAGCTGTGCAGAGCAGCTTTTGTCTGTTTTATCACCAGTTATACAGTGTCATGGTGACTCGGAACAAAGAAGAATTTTTTTTAATGAATAGATTAAATTCCAGCTACAATTTGCCAGAAGGTGCATGAGATACTCAACCCTAGGGATCTTCTGTTGTACGAAAATGCTTCACCATTGGTGATGCAACAGAAAACAAGAGCAAATAGATTTTTGACATCCACCAATTCAGATCTGGGTCACCTCCAAAATTCAGTGGAGTCTTCCATGCCCTAATATTTATCTGTGGTGCAAATTTGGTGAGAATCCGTAAAGTAGTTTTGACTTAATCCTTCAAAGTCTATATAAAGTGAAGTCTTGATCCAGAATTGAGATCTGGATCCAGATCATCACCAACATTTAATGGAGGCTTCCATGGCCTAATGTCTATCTGTGGTGCAAATTTAATCAAAATCAGTGCAGCAGTTTTGGCGTAATCTTGCTAACAGCCAGACAAATAAATAAATAAACAAACACAAATAAATAAATAAATAGTCTTGGAGGCTTCCCTCACAAGTCTCCTTGTTACGTGATCACTCGGTTTTTCAAAGCAGCCTGTTTCTGACAAATTATGCACACAGTACTATACTGTTTGTATTTCCTAAGAAATCAAATAGAAATCAAATCCAGGACATATGTAGTCTGTTGGAAGCATTAATGTAGTCATCCCATAGCTGCAAAAGTGATGATTTATAGTAATCCTCATATTTACAATAGTTTTAGTTTGTTCAGTATCTTGTTGCCTCTTAGAATGGAGGGAGTGCAAATCAACTGACTGCAATTGTTAAGGTGATGTTTTGTTAAACCCAGTAAATTCAGTCTGAAAGTCTACACAACAAGCACATCTTGGTTTGGATGTTTTATTTCGTCTCTGGTGGTGTACAGTAGCAAACTTACAAAAATGGTCACTGTCTAATACCGATGGATCTGACTGTACTTGTGCTCATGAAAATGCTGTTTACATGTGCGTTGAAATGAGATGTGGATAGAAATTAGGATGCTTTAAGAAAGCCGATTGTTGATTGTAAATGGTTTTTAAATCAGATTCACTAAAGTTAACAATAGAGATCAAAACACAGTTACAAGCATTTACACCTTCTGTAAAATCTTAGTTATAGATCTTTTTGATGTCAGAAGACGGTTTAACTTTATGACACCAAGAGGCAGAAGAGTTAGGATTTCCCTTTATAATGTCACGGGCATAAATGTTAGGGTGTTCTTGATGATATATGTTTCTTTATCACATCACAAAGCAAGAGCTAGGTTCACCTTTGCTGTCCTTATGATGTATTAGTTATGATTATATCTTTATAATGTCAAAAACACTTTTGGGACTTGACAAAAGTGAAAAAAATTTTGATAAACAAAAAAAAAAAAATCAAAAATGCATTTTGTTTGAGGTATCTTTTGACCAAATAATAGACAAAGACACCAATGAAAACTCAACTTTAGTTGTAGTTTAGGAAGTACGGTACATGTATATCATTTCCTGTCATGGCAGCCTACCACATATTCCTGTTTGGCAAGCTATTTTAACATAAACAGATTTAATTTACTAACTTTCGATATTTCGATATTCACATTTTGATATTCACAAATGTCTTTTCATGTGCCAGGATTACAATGTCCATCCATCCATTTTCTATACCCACTTACTCCAATTAAGAGTCACGGGGGGATTACAACGTGACTCTTAATAAAATCCACTCTTTAGTATTAGTCTTTAGTAATTCATTATAATTATTTTTTTGATGAATAATATAACTTTAAATATCACCAAGACATTTAGCATGTCTTAAATTACAATAAACTATATAATCATTTGGAACTAAAACTCATTTAACTGGCAATTTATTTTAGGAAAATTGCAGCATTTGAAGCTTTGCCAACAACTCTCTTTTTTAGCACCACTGCCTGTAAGCTGAACAACATAGCTGGTCTCACTACAGTCTTGTACACATTCCCTTTCACTTTTGGAAAATGGTGGGCACAGCTAACCGAAAGGTTAGCTTCGATAACCATTAATCTGCTAACTGAAAAGGTAACTTTTATACCGCTAAACTGATAAACTGCTAAAAGATTTAGCTGAAGCTACCGCTAGCGGCTAACCGCTAACTTTTAGTATTTGTCTCAGTTGCGGCCACATTGAATTACATTGTCGGCTACTGATAAGCCAGTTTCGAGTTTAACCCTTTATCTACGGCGCCCACGCCATGTTTTCCATATGCGTTTTTTTTTTTTTACCGTAACTCCGCCATAGTTTGTCCAATCCGAATAATTCAAAGTGCATTGTTAAGCTAACACCAAGTGCTTTCCAATGATATATGGTGTATTATGGTAAACATAAGCCTGTGATGTCATAACGCAGAGGAAAAACACGGATGTTTCACACTAGTGCGCCGCTGATTCTCATTACCGTAAATTCTCATGTAAGCCCTCAATCTGAAAAATTTCAACACTGACAGCAAGCCAAGAACCCGTGCTTTCCAACAGTATGCTATATGTTGCATATATTACGGTAAAGTGCATTCGGTGACTTTTGAAACAAGGGAAAAGTATGAAAAAGAGCGCAAAAGTGACAGAAAAGTACAGAGACAGACAGCAAACATAAATGTAGTAATTTTTGAGGAAAAGGCAGGGTGTTAGTGTCATTTGTGAAGGTGTGTGTGTGTTTGTGTGGGTGTGATGGCTCCATCAGCCACAAGCCACTGCCCGGTGCCAACAAGCAGTGGAAACCCACCTTGCCAGCGATCCACAAAGGAGCGGCGTTCTTGCAAGGTTTGCAAGAGGTCAACCTGCTGGATGTGCAAACTTTGTAAAATTGGCCTCTGTCTTCAGCCAGACAGAAACTGTTACAAACAGTACCACACTGACAATGGACTGATGTAGTTTAGATCTAATTTTGATTCTTGGTTAGATATTTGTATATAGTTTGACACTTTATTGTTTTATTCATATTCATGTATAATTTTGCACAAAATGAGTGATTTATTACACATTTTAATAATACAGATCATAATTTATATATTTATATATAGTTTTACACTTTGTTGTTATTCATATTGTTTGGTTCTGCACTTTAAAACTGGTTACTTTTTTGCATATTTTCACCTTGCAAAATGTTTACTTTTGCGCTGTTTCTGCGCTGTTTCTGAGTTCTAGACACACAAAATTAATTATTTTGATTGTAAACACTTACAGCTTCCTGTTAAAAATGTGAAATCCAAACTTCCTTTACATAACAATCATTTTTCACTAAAAAACTGAAAAAAATCAAGTTCGTTTTTGTGTTTTTCTCATTTTAAATGCTAAAACTTACAAATAATGTGTATAAATAGTTAATCAGGTGTAATATAATTGAAATTCAGGTACTCTTGGAAAACGGTACCAAAGCACACAAACATAGAACATTATTTCTTAATTTTATTGCTATAATAAAAAATTATAACCAATCATCCATTTATAGCCTCAGTAGGTAAAGGGTTAAGCACTGCAGGGGCTGCTGGGTAAATGCAAAGGTCAAGTTACATAAACCACACATTCCCAGGATCACAAACAAAAAACGAATGCATGAAAAATAAATAAATAAATAAGTAAAAAAACCCAAACACTGTCATTATCTTTATCAAAAGCAGTACATTGCAGTATTAGAAGTCACAGTTTATCTCTATATTATATATTTATATACCATTAATGGAGCTACGGCTCACCCGTATTGCATTCACAAACACAAAATAAATGCATGAAAAGTAAATAAAGAAAAAATAAAATTCCAAACATGGTCATCGTCTTTATAAAAAGCAGTAAATTGCAGTGTTAATAGTCACAGTTTATCTCTGTATTATATTTATAAACTATTATAGAAAACGGCTCACCCATGTTGCATTTGTAAACATGACAAAATTAATGCACAAAAAATAAATAAATAAATATACTGACTTTTGAGCTGCTTACATACCATTTTTGTCCAGTAAAAGTGAAGTTTGCTCTTTAACGTCTTGATTATTGTTCTTTACAACACTGTTTGTCCTCTTTGTTCCAGACTAATTTATATAATATGTCTGAAATTCAGTTTGCGTTTATTAAATTCCACGCAGATTAAACGTAGCAGACACGGATTATTCATTATAATTGTTTTAGCACATTTTCAGGGTATCATGCAGCAGTCTCTTATTAATGTGATGAAAAGCATAACAAAATACATTTTTGTAATATAATATTAATTTACAATTGTCATCATGTGGATTCTCTGTGTTGTTTTGACTGCAGTAACTCTCTGGCCCGCAAGGGATTATGGGATACATGAAAACACTGGATGTTGCAACATCAGCAGTGTCTTCTTATCAGCACTTGTGTGCTTTGACCTGTGAACCAAAAGTGTTAGCTAGACAGGAACTAAAATGTATGATTTTAGGGTTTACTAATGTTTTTGACCCTTAAACTTTACTCACTTTATAAGCAACAAAATGTTAGACTGAAAGTTAGCGGAACTAAATTTAGTGGAAGCTAATTAATTAGCGTTTAGCAAAACTGTGCCCACAACTGACTATTTGCAAATGTCCTTCTATCACCAGTCACTACTGCCACTTTTCCTCTTCCCACTCAAGTCTGCCTACATGTTATACCTCACCTCTCTACCACACTCTCCATTACTTTGAACACTTTACCTGAAGTATTAAAGATCATTGACCTTCACTACCTCTTCCCCGAGCAACACTATTCCACCATGCGCCACCTCGTTCATACATATGTACAGACTTTCATTCCCCTTCTCTCCAGAGCATATCTCCAGTTTTCTAGGCTTGTCTCAAACTGCTCTCTGCTCTCACTACAGCCTCACTTCACCTGCCTCCAGTGTAGTGCCTGTCTCGCCTCGTTCCTGAATTTCACATGCCAGTCTTTCTCCTCCAGCTTCCACCATGTGATCTTTGGTCCAGCTCTCACTTTTCCTATTCTTCACCCCCAAAGTCATCCTACCAACCACCAACTGAGGTTGTCTAGTTACACTGTCCCCTCACACCACCTTACAGTCTTACATTGCTTTTAGGTTGCATCTCCTACAAAGAATGTAGTCCACCAGTGTGCACCTTCCTCCACCCTTATACATCACCCTGTGCTCCTCCTTCTTTTTACACTACCACATATTCACCACAGCCATTTCCATCCTTTTTCCACAATTACCCTGACCTGCCCTTCCACATTCCTCTCCTTGATACCATATCTACTACACCACCTACAGTGCGCCTTGCTTTACCTCCCCTCCACTTGGTCGTTTTTCCATACAATATATCTACTTTTTCTCCTCTCCGTCATATCAGCCAGCTCTCTCCCTTTACCATTCAGTCTACCAACATTCAAAATCCAGACTCTCACTTCCACACGTCTAATTTTCCTCGTCTCTTGCTGCTTCTGGACAGATTCTCCACCCCATCCTCCTATCGCCCAACAGTAGCTCAATTTCTGCTGGCACCCTGCTGGACTACAGCACTGGTGATGGTCATTATTATCCTGGACCTTGACTGATCTGGGATGGAAACTCAATTTGTGATCTGCATGGTTGGTTTGGCAAATTTAACACCAGATGCCTTTACTGAAGCAACCCTACTCATTTATCCATGCTTGGAACTGGCACTCAGAATGCACTAGCTGTACACCCCCATGACTGAATTGACCAACACCATTACTATCAGATTCTTATTTAATAAATACGTGTATCTCATTCATGGTGTGGCTTCTACTCATAAAAGAAACAGTAAAATAAAATGAGACTGAGAGAGATTAATTATTGGGATTATTTGATGCATTACTCCCTGGGATTATGGCATTTGTCAATTTGATATCCACCAGGATCTAGATACCTCATCTCCTCATGCCCTGTGCATCATTTTGCCAATGGTAAATTGTGTATTTTTGGATTACATTTTTGACTTGTAAATATGATTAAAAATAACCTTTCTGTTGAAGTAACAATGCATTAAAAAAGAAAATATGTAGCATCATGACTTTCAAACATTTTCCCCTTTACACTTTGCTATCACTTTGTATATATATATATATATATATATATATATATATATATATATATAACTGTTGCAGAGGAGCAACTCGACTACAGATTCCAAGTTATTTCAGCCCAATCAGTCACTTTCTAAGGTAGAACTCAAAGTGAAGAGACCTGTGGGTAAGTCATCTTTGGAAGGTAATAAATTAAACGCAGTCAGAAATGTCCTTTAAGCTGATATGTCTGTGTGTGTAAAGGAAACCAGTGGTGGACAGTCTATGCAAAGAAAACCTGAGTGATGCTTCTATGCTTTAAAATGCTATTGACAAAGTATCTTTATAATGCAGGATCAGGAGAGCAAATTTTCTTTTCTTTTTTCTTTTTTTTTCTTTTTTGCAGATGTTTTATTAACACATACTGTGTAATAAATCAATAAATAAGGTGTTTTTTTAAATGGCTTGAGCAAAGCCATTGTCATTTTTCATACCATCTGGTTTAATTTCAGCTCCACTGTGTGCACATGTGGCTTCTGCAGTCACACAGTGCAACAATGAAATTGGTTTCCTACAGTGGCAACATGTTGTAGTGTATTCCAAAAAAGTAGTCTTTTATTACGAAGTTGCAGGAGGTTATGTGATCGCCCCTGTTCGTTTGTCTGTTTGTCTAATTCTGAACAACCTGGAGCCCACAATTTTCCATATATTCTTATGAATTTTTTACTGAAGATTCATATCCCAATAGGCAAGAAGTGATTCAGTTTTCAAGGTGATAGGTCAAAGGAAAATCTTGGAAAATTGGAAAAAATCCGTATTGTTAATACTGAACAAATTTTCAAAAAGTCATAACTCTGTCAAAAAAGATAAAATCTCTTTCATATTTGAAAGCGTTATGTAGGATGGTGTCCTTTATCAACTGACAAAGTTTGATCTGGATCTGATCGATATTACAAATTTTGTGGCCATTGAAAACCCCATTTAATGTACGAGGGTAGGCTGAAAAGTTCTAAGGGTCCCCATGAAGGAGTAATGCATTAACTGCATTATAGTGAGCCTTAGAACCTTTCAGCCTACCCTCGTATTTTTTTTACACTATATCTTAATCAAACATGCCCCAATCACTCTCATATTTGAAAGTGAGGTGCAGACTGACACTCACTGTCGTCTGTCAAAGTCTGATCTGGATTTAATACAGATTGTGGATTTTGTGGACATTTGAATTTAATATTGAAAAGCCCATTTGATGTACATTTTGCATTATATCTCAATCAAAAGTGCCTCAATCACTCTCATTTGTGACCTTGAGGTGCAAACTGGCACTCAATGAATAGACCAAGTTTGAACCGCATCTGATCCATATTGCAGATTTAGTGGATATATATATATATTTTTTTTTTTTAACATTGAAAAGCCCTTTTGATCTATATTTTGTATTACATTTTAGCTTATGAAAAGCCACTTCTAACAAGACTTTATCCTTGAAAGTTTTTCTAAGGTAAAAATTTGTGGAATTGGAAACTCATGTTGGAGGAGGTGCTCTAGTTTTTTTTTTTATACATATTTATTTTATAACATATTTTTAAAAAGATTTAATAAAAGGTTAATTGCTCTAAAATAAAAAAAAATGCACTTTTATCTCAATATGAAAACAAATCTCTATGTACAAAGAAACTCAAAATAATGGTGTTGTGTATCAGGGTGCAATTATAAGGTGTGAAACCAAAACACACATACACACACACACACAAAATCTGTAGTTTTAAGTGTGCCAAATGTGTGCTAGGGCACTGTTAAAAAAAAAAAAAAAAAAAAAAAATTCAACACTGAGTCCAAATTATATGATCATACAATACTCTTCAAATATGCTGCAAGGTGTATTTGAAGATCTGAATTTGATAATCTCCAGATACACTGCAAGGTGGATTTGGAGATTATCAAATTCAGATGCTTGTTCTTAATGTGATTATGCAAAACACAAGGTTGAAAACTTGAGGCAGAATGTGTTAATTGTGGCTCTTCAAGCCAACTGTTGAACATTTCAAGTGATCAAAGGAGGTAAATGGATAAGCATGACCTGGATGACTGAGAACATCCACAGATGTTTCAAGTCATATTATCCCAACTTTTTAATTTTGCTTTTGCTTTATACGTGTACTCATATATGGAAACCTTACAGGAATGTACCATGAATTCCTTGACCTTGAAACCGTGATTTCTACTGAGCTGTGAGTGAGGTGAACCGTTTTCTTTATAAACATCACATGATGGATACATGAACATTTTTTCCAAGGAAAAGCTGCATAATGCAACTTTTGCATGTTGCATCACCAGTCATACAACCTCATAGTGGGAAAGAGAAAAATGATCTGTAAAATGATTTTTTTCAAAACCGCTTTCAATAAATGTGTTGTTAATAATGCCAGTCAATTTAATGACTATAACCATTGCACTGTAATTTTGCATTGATGTGACATCTGTTTTTACCAGATGTCTTTGGGTATAGAAACATCTTTACACCTTCTTTGTGTTTTTTTTTTATCCTGTTTTGGATAAAATTATGGCTCAGGTCCTTTCCTGGGTTTTAGTTAGGAACTGTAGAATGCTGATAAACATCAGGAATCAGTATGTAATTAACAAACAGTTACATATACAGCAATAATACTGTTTTTTTACGTAACTACCTATGTGATCTCGGGAGTTATACTGGATGCAGAACACTGCAGGGTAATGACTCACTGGGTCATAGGACATAGAGTGGGTGTTTCATTTCTGCAGCTGAATTATAAAATTAAAAAAAGATATTTTAGCTTAATGCTGAATCATTAACTACTGGGCAGAAGAAGTATGATTTATTAGATATAATTTAGTTGTTCCTTACAGCCACACAATGGGTCATTAAAACTAGTACAATTCTTTACAACAGCAAGTGCAGCTTTACAAATTTATTGGATGAGCTGAAAATAATAAAAGATACTGTGTGTTGTACAAAAAGCAAGTTTGCTTTTCGTATGTAATATACCATAAGTATCTGCCAATGCTGGACATGTCTGGGATTGTTGCAGAGAATAATCTGCACACTGAATGGCCCATAGTCTTTTGTACAACCATTGACTGGATTGGTTTATCCAGATGGCAGCATCCCTTGGATGGAACACACTGGCCCAGTTGCTACGTCTTAAACATTGTTGATTTTATGCTCGGTGGTAACAGTAATGAACACTGTACCCATATAACTTATGTCATAACACAATGTAGCATAGTCAGCACATTTCTACAGCCTCCCACAGGGATAGAGCTCTGATATGTGATGTCAAGAATCCACAAGCTGATTATACCATATTTTCAAAATGGCCATTTTGTGTTTTGAAGTCCAATCTTAGCACAATGTGTGGACTTTTCCATCCATATTTGTTTAATCCGAGGCAAGTTCTTTATCGTCAATTCGGCAATAGAAATTCACTGTAGTTGCACCCAGGGAGCAAGTAGCCTCCATTCTATACACAAAAATTTCTACACCAGATTTATGCTGGTTTTACCACAGAATCATGCTGTGGTTATGCCACTGTATTGAAACTAAGCTTGAAGCTGTACTAACCATCAGAGATGCTGGTTTTTGAACTTTGCGCTGGTAACAGTCTGGGTGGTCTTTTTCCTGTTTTGTCTGGAGGACACAATGTCCATGATTTCCAAAAACAATTTGAAACATGGACTCATCAGACCACAGCACACTTTTCCACTTTGTTTCTGTCCATTTCAAATGAGCTCGGGCCCAGAGAAGGCGGTGGTGTTTCTGGATGTTGTTGATGTATGGCTTTCGCTTTGCATGGTAGAGTTTTAACTTGCACTTGTAGATGTAGCGACAAACTGTGTTAACTGACAGTGGTTTTCTGAAGTGTTCCTGAGCCCACGCGGTAAGATCCTTAACACAATGGTGTTGGTTTTTAATGCAGTGCCGCCTGAGGGATCGAAGGTCACGGGCATTCAATGTTGGTTTTCGGCCTTGCCGCTTACGTGTAGAAAGTAGTGATGTTAAGCTCGAGTCAGTCTGCTCGACACTGCATCAAGCTTTTTGAACCAGAAGTGTCAGTGAGCAGCGTTTCGAGCACACCCCCATCACGTGACCACTGCGAGCGAGGCCTCGTTACGTCACACCACGTGTCGAGCTTCGCATAATCTGGGCGTTTCAATACGACCCGCCAAGTATTTAAATGAGATCTGACTCGCAGCTCAAACCGTGGGTTTTGGAGAGGAGGAGATTGCTAGCAACACTGTTATTGCCAAATACCACGTGAATCGGAGCAAAGGAAAGCATTAGTTTATATTTAGGTCTAGTTTAGAGTTCATTTAGTATATACACATAGGATCTAACATAGACAGACACACACCATACACAACAGGCATTCATTCATATACAACATTTATTCACACAGTACATCAACATAGGTTATAGGTTCAACTATATATTATAGGTAGATCAGAGACTGAGCTGAGTGACTGAAGAGCTGTGATTTTGTTGACGTGAAAGGTGTGAGAAAGGTGAGTGTGTGTGTGTGAGAGAGAGTGAGTAGTGGTGAGGAAGGGACATGGAGGAACCAGTTCCAAAAAGAGCACGATCAATCGCTTGGGAGCACTTTGATCTAATAAGCCCCAAAAAGGTCAAGTGCTTGATTTGTGCTCAAGAGTTGAGGTACAGTAACAATACGTCTTCAATGACACCTGAGGTCCAAACATCCCGAGACACCAATGGCTGCTGCTTCTGTTGCTGCTCCTGGAGCAGGGATCAGACCATGTAACCTGTATTTTATTCTTTATCTAAGATTAAAACATACTCATAAACAAAAATAGCTCAGCATGTCAGACTGTATTTCCATTAAAGGCAGACAAGCTGATTTGGATGAGGCACTGGTGGACTATGTTGTGGAAGATGCACAACCGTTCAAAATAGTGGAGAGCAAAGCCTTCAGGGCTTTACTACAAAGGTTTGACCCAACATATGCCTACCTCCAGAGGAGAAGACCGGCTCAAATACTGGGCGACACGAGTCGCAGTCTATCCCAATTTACAGAGAATGGCAAAAAATATTTGTCGATGCAGCAACATCAGTGCCTTGCGAGCGGGTCTTTCCAAAGCTGGAGAGGTGGTGAGGCAGAAGAGGAGCTGATTAAAGTCCAGCACTGTTGACATTATTCTTTTTTTGAATAAAAATTGTTGAAAGTTGCACAATCACCGTCTCCTATCCCCTCTATTCTACTAATTACAGTAACATAAGCACCAGTTGCAGAAGCACGTCTTTCTCACTTTTCCCGTCACATTTTATCCACATATAGTTTGAGGAATGATAACACAAATCTACATATATACGTAGTCTACAATAAAGGCTTTCAGAACCATTATGTGTGCATCTGTACAGACTATTTATTACATTAAAAAGACACGATAATACATATGACATTTATTATTATTATTTTTTTTTTTTCAAGAACAAACCACATCATTCATGAATTACTGCAAACATTTGTCAGGGCACGCGCTCAAGGTAATTCTCAAAGCAATCCAACAGATGTCACCCTTCAAACTGTATGTCGAAGCAGTGTGTCGATTTTCATCCAGTTGTGTTGCAGTGGCTCATTGGTTCATGAGGCTTCAAAATTGCCATCACTAGTAGAACGTTTTCCAGATTCTTTGAATCTTCTGATTATATTATGGACTGTAGATGATGGAATCCCTAAATTCCTTGCAATTGAACATTGAGAAACGTCTATTTTTTCACGGTTGTTCATAAAGTGGTGATCCTCGCCCCATCTTTGCTTATGAATGGCTGAGCCTTTTGGGGATGCTCCTTTTATACCCAGTCATGACACTCACCTGTTTCCAATTAGGTGTTCTTTGAGCATTCAACTTTTTTTTCCAATATTTATTTAATTCATTTAAAAGAAAAACAGAAAAGCAGAAATGAATATATTACAAGACATTGAATGAAAAGGAGCAGAGGGAAGAACAAGTCTTATATTTTCTGCCCCTTTTTACAATACAATCTTTCAATTTTAAGCATCATTATTCAACATTATTTAACAGATTACATTTTTTGACTTTGTCACATACCACTGACTTATTTCATAATTTTAGCCATTATTTAAAAGATTACATTTTTAACAGGTTACATTTTAGACTTAAAATATTTTAGACATTATTAACAGATTACATTTTAGACTTTGTCACAACCCACTGACTTATTTCATAGTTTCATACTTACTTAATACATCTAGTTTAATACGTTTTTTAAATAATTTAAGCGACCTTGATTCTTTGATTTCTTTGTTGAGGTTGTTCCATAATTTTACACCATTCACTGCAATACTCCGTTCCTTTACTTTGGTTCTGAATCTTGGTTTTTTAAAGACTTCTATTCCTTTCAAATTATAACTACTTACTCTTTTTTCAAACATATTTTGAATGTTTATTGGTAAGGTATTTTTATTAGCTTGGTGCATTGTTTGTAATATTTTCAAATCAACTAAATCATGAAATTTAAGTACCCTATATTTAATGAATAATGGATTAGATGGATCTCTAAAACGACTATTGCTAATCATTTTTAAAGCTCTTTTCTGCAGAATAAATAATGGTTGTGTATAGGTTTTACATGTTGATCCCCAGATTTCTACACAATAAGTTAAATATGGGACAATCAATGAATTGTACAATGTTAATAAACCATAACTATTCAACCAAAATTTTACTTTATGCAAAACAGCAATGGCTTTCGCTATTTTTCCTTTTGTGTAATTTATGTGTGACTTCCATGTAAGATCTTCATCAATCATGACTCCTAGAAATTTCGTTTCTTTTACCCTTTGTATGTCCATTCCATCTATTTTTAATAACACATCATTTTTTCCACTCTGTCATTAAACAATATGAAATTTGTCTTATTAAGGTTTAGTGACAATCTGTTTATATCAAACCAATGTTTAACTTTTTCCAACTCTGTATTTATCACTTGTACTACTTCCTGTATATCTGATCCAGAGTAAAATAATGTTGTATCATCAGCAAATAATATGCTGCCAAGTACTTTAGATACATTCACAAAGTCATTGATATACAAAATAAACAGTTTGGGTCCAAGTACTGACCCTTGTGGTACTCCATAAATAATGTTACACAATTCTGATTTAGTATTATTTATCTGAACAAATTGTTTTCTATTTTCTAAGTAGCTTTTTACCCACTGATGTGCAATACCTCTAATTCCATATTGTTGTAACTTGTGAAGCAATCTTGAGTGGTCGATAACATCAAAAGCTTTTTTCAGGTAGATAAAAATACTTACAAAATAATCCTTATTATCTATTGTTGTTGATATTTTCTCTGTTAATTCCATAATTGCCATAGCTGTCGAATGTTTTGTTCTGAATCCATACTGAGCATTATTTAAAATATGATGTTTCTCAATGAATTTGTTCAACCTTGTCACAAAAACTTTTTCCATAATTTTAGAAAACTGTGGAAGCAATGACACTGCCCTGTAATTTGAAAAATTCTGTTTGTCTCCATTTTTATATAATGGGACTACCTTGGCAATTTTCATTTCGTCTGGGAAAATTCCTGTTGACAGAGACAGATTACAAATGTAAGTGAATGGTTCAATAACAGTTTCTATTATACCTTTTACAGTCATCATGTCTAAATCTTCATAGTCAGTTGATCTTTTCTTACAGTTTTTTACAATATTTCTTATTTCATCTTTTTCCACATTGTCCAGGAAAATACTATTGACCGTATTTACAAGTGTATTTAATTTATCTTCTACTATTAGTTTATTTCCCACCAGACTTGATCCCACATTTGAAAAATAATCATTAAACTCATTTGCAACTTCTTTTATGTCATATATCTCTTTATTTTCCTTGACAAAGTAATTTGGAAAAGTTGATTTCGCTCCATCACTTTTAATCACACTATTTATAATTCCCCAACTTTCCCAGTCTTTTGTTGCCCCGTCCCAACTTTTTTGAAACATGTTGCAGGCATCCATTTCAAAATGAGCAAATATTTGCACAAAAACAATACATTTATCAGTTTGAACATTAAATATCTTGTCTTTGTGGTGTATTCAATTGAATATAGGTTGAAGAGGAGTTTCAAATAATTGTATTCTGTTTTTTACATTTTACACAATTCCCCAACTTCATTGGAATTGTGGTTGTAGATAGATAGACAGATAGATAGATACACTCAACAAAAATATAAACGCAACACTTTTGGTTTTGCTCCCATTTTGTATGAGATGAACTCAAAGATCTAAAACTTTTTCCACATACACAATATCACCATTTTCCTCAAATATTGTTCACAAACCAGTCTAAATCTGTGATAGTGAGCACTTCTCCTTTGCTGAGATAATCCATCCCACCTCACAGGTGTGCCATATCAAGATGCTGATTAGACACCATGATTAGTGCACAGGTGTGCCTTAGACTGTCCACAATAAAAGGCCACTCTGAAAGGTGCAGTTTTGTTTTATTGGGGGGGATACCAGTCAGTATCTGGTGTGACCACCATTTGCCTCATGCAGTGCAACACATCTCCTTCGCATAGAGTTGATCAGGTTGTCAATTGTGGCCTGTGGAATGTTGGTCCACTCCTCTTCAACGGCTGTGCGAAGTTGCTGGATATTGGCAGGAACTGGCACACGCTGTCGTATACGCCGGTCCAGAGCATCCCAAACATGCTCAATGGGTGACATGTCCAGTGAGTATGCCGGTCATGCAAGAACTGGGACATTTTCAGCTTCCAAGAATTGTGTACAGATCCTTGCAACATGGGGCCGTGCATTATCCTGCTGCAACATGAGGTGATGTTCTTGGATGGCACAACAATGGGCCTCAGGATCTCGTCACGGTATCTCTGTGCATTCAAAATGCCATCAATAAAATGCACCTGTGTTCTTCGTCCATAACAGATGCCTGCCCATACCATAACCCCACCACCACCATGGGCCACTCGATCCACAACATTGACATCAGAAAACCGCTCACCCACACGACGCCACACACGCTGTCTGCCATCTGCCCTGAACAGTGTGAACCGGGATTCATCCGTGAAGAGAACACCTCTCCAACGTGCCAAACGCCAGCGAATGTGAGCATTTGCCCACTCAAGTCGGTTACGACGACGAACTGGAGTCAGGTCGAGACCCCGATGAGGACGACGAGCATGCAGATGAGCTTCCCTGAGACGGTTTCTGACAGTTTGTGCAGAAATTCTTTGGTTATGCAAACCGATAGTTTCAGCAGCTGTCCGAGTGGCTGGTCTCAGACGATCTTGGAGGTGAACATGCTGGATGTGGAGGTCCTGGGCTGGTGTGGTTACACGTGGTCTGCGGTTGTGAGGTTGGTTGGATGTACTGCCAAATTCTCTGAAACGCCTTTGGAGACGGCTTATGGTAGAGAAATGAACATTCAATACACGAGCAACAGCTCTGGTTGACATTCCTGCTGTCAGCATGCCAATTGCATGCTCCCTCAAATCTTGCGACATCTGTGGCATTGTGCTGTGTGATAAAACTGCACCTTTCAGAGTGGCCTTTTATTGTGGGCAGTCTAAGGCACACCTGTGCACTAATCATGGCGTCTAATCAGCATCTTGATATGGCACACCTGTGAGGTGGGATGGATTATCTCAGCAAAGGAGAAGTGCTCACTATCACAGATTTAGACTGGTTTGTGAACAATATTTGAGGGAAATGGTGATATTGTGTATGTGGAAAAAGTTTTAGATCTTTGAGTTCATCTCATACAAAATGGGAGCAAAACCAAAAGTGTTGCGTTTATATTTTTGAGTGTAGATAGATAGATAGACTAGTGCATTGACCATGGGGATCCACGAGCTCTAGATTCGGTAGTGTTTATGGAATAGCTAGCTGATGTTTTTCAAAGGTGGTAATAAATTAAGCAAAGTTTCAATAATGAGTTGGAATGGTGTGTGAAGAAGAACTCAGCCTGTTTATTTCCTGTTAATTACATAATTTTTTATGTTAATTTACTGTCTTAATGTATTTATAAATTGTTTAGGTTGTCGTTATCATATACACACTATAATTATCATTATTGTTATTATTATCAGTATTATTACTTCAATTTTGTCATTTGCTTTTCAAATGGACCACAATAGAAATAAGTGTTTCACTTTCTTATGTCATCCATGTATTTTAAAGTATTTACAATTATATCATGCACGCATGCATGCTATTAATATATAGATGATTTACCGCCCCCTGCTGGAACGGCCTGCGAGTCCAGAATGCAATTACCAACATTCATTGTTCCGCGCTGTTAGCTAAAATCTGTAGTTTCTTCAAAAATATTAGTCCTATCAATGTTCTGTTTAGGCAGCATTCATCCTTGACCTATAATATATAAGCATACCAAAAGGCAAATGTCAGCTCTCCAGTTTGTCTTTGACTGAAGTTGCATGCACACACGTACGTACGCATACATGCAGAGCTTTTTGTCTTTTCTGCATTCTACCACAAACAGATGCTTTGATTTTTACACACCCACAAACAGAGAGATGTGGCGGAAGACATAAAACACACTACACTTTTCATTCATGGTTGCGGCAACATGACATTTAACTAAACTGACTACAACCCTAATTCCAGTGAAGTTGGGACGTTGTGTAAAATGTAAATGAAAACAGAATATAATGATTTGCAAATCCTCTTCAACCTATATTCAATCGAATACACCACAAAGACAAGATATTTAATGTTCAAACTGATAAAACTTTGTTTTTGAAAGAGTGTGGTTCTAATGACGAGAAGAGGCGGCGTATGATTGTTACCTTTATTTTTGTGCCAAACACTTACGGAGAAACAACACGCTTCAAAATGACACACTCTTATGAGGAAATAATCTCGGCCCAATAAACAGTAACAGAATAGTTTGGGCTCTTAACAACTAAACTTAATGTGATGGCAAAATTGGATATGACTAAATGTTTGTTGGGTGCAATTTATATTACAAGTCCAATCTCATCCACATTAATGTAATCACATCTGCCCCATTAATTTTGGTGCAAGGTGTGACCCGAGAGCCAAGGCTATAGGTTCCCTGCTTTTAATACTTAATGAGCTCTCTCACTGCCAATTACTTTTCCAGATAATGGTATATAAACTGTTGCACGCCTGTAATCGGTCATGTGAATTTTAATGAATCCCACACAAATTAAATGGAGCTATGTTATCGGTAATTATAAGATGACAAATTATACTGTTATTGCTTATTTGCAAAGCTTTCCAGTGAATGTAAAAAATAAACTTACAGAAAATAAATGTTACCTGTTCACACAAAACTACTCACAGAATAATCTGTCCCATTTAAAACTAAATATTTTCATTACACCAGAACAAAATGAAGATCTAGAGCTAATATTTAACAGACAGCAGTGGAGTTTAAAACTACAGAGATCCCAGTGTCAAGATACAGTACAGCAAGAGGGTGCTACAACAAACCAAATGCAACTTAAATCATATCTTATGGTCAACAGTACATAGATCTCACCTTTATACTAAATAGAATTACTATTAACAACATTCAACTGAGCTTTTGGAATATTAAATGATGCACTCAAAGTAAGATGAAGAAATTCTGGAAAACTAAAGCATGAAGAAAACAGGACATCTATGGTAGCGTGCTGTTCATTTTATTTATATTTTAACTCTGGAATGTAACCCTTAACTGGAATAAGCAGGTTTAAAAAAAATGGATGGGTGGATGTTTGGTGGAGATAGAACATTTGGGTAAATTCCGGTGCCAGAGAAGTCACAGAAATTGCAGCGTGTTGGGGTACGTACGTTGGCACTGAAACTCTGATTCCACCAGGGGTGTTGTGCTAGCAAAGAGGATTTACATTTCAAGCAACAGCTTAAAAAAAAAAAAAAAATGGCACCTATTTTCAGTTGAGACCTTGAGAATTAAGGTGCTTAAGTGGACAATTGCACAATCCAGGATAAAAAAGGCTTCAAAATCCTCAATATTCTGAGTTTGCATTCAGGTCTGGTCTGGGAGCACACATTGGTGTGACGTGTTACCGCAACCACTACAAAATGGAACAGCCTAGGATACTGGATGGAAATCACCCAGACAGACAACAGGTCCATCCCCACCTCCCAAATGTAACCATCTATCGGCTACAGCCAGATTAAACATGGGCGTTCCCTTGGCCTTCTCCAGCCACTGTGATGTCAGGGGGAGGTGATGGTCTAGTGGTTAAAGCAGTAGGCTCGTGACCAGAGGATTCTCGGTTCAAATCCCCATCAGACTGCCAAATCACTAAGTTGAGCGCCTCGCATGGAAGGTATGAATGGGTGAATGAGAGGCGTCATTCTGCTTTTGAGCATCTACTTCAGATGGAAAAGCTCCTACATATAGCCCATTTATTGACCATTTACTGGCATTCTCACACCCACAGAAACACATGGCCAAAATTTCACAGCTGACGCTCTCTCACAACACAAGAGATACCCCTCATCAGTGTCTCTACTGTAAGTAACCGCTTGTTTGACACAAAGTCATTCCAGTGGTACCAAAGGATCCTCTAAGAGACCTGGGATCAAAGACATGAGTTCTCGCCTTAGGTCACTGGTTAGTGTCCAAGTCTCACAACCACACTACGTCAGCCAGCATTGGTACCCTAAAGACTAAGACCTCTGTTCTCCTGCAAAGGCATCAGAAAACACCTCTGTCCATTGACGTCACGACCCAGGCGTCTCTCAATATCAAAGGCTGAGGCCCAGATACATGAATGTCACTGTTGAGATTCTGCATCGGTGTCCAAAATAAGAAAACAAAGAACTTAAACGTCTGAAGGCCATAAAAATGATTGAATTTAACTTTTCTTCTCAAAACACGTCACACTCGGTTGGTACAGCACCTCCAGCAACCAATTACGTAGAAAGCTATATTTGACGTTAAGAAAACGGAGCAACACCCAAGATGTACAAACTATAGTCATGCATGTACTCTTATGATCGTTATCGTTTCCTCTTTGCCAGTTCCCTCTTTAAAAAAAAAACAAAAAACAACAAACAAACAACAAAATCCTGAAATAATTACACACCCATCACCCTTATTTGAAACCTCTGATCATTATGGTATTAAATGATTATTTGAATCGACAATGGAAATGAAAAACAACATGGAAATAGTGGGCATGTCATTGTAAAACTGCTATTTCAGAGACGTAAAACAAATCTACACGAGTCAGTTTGTCACTTAGACTTATGCAAAGTGACACAACGCAATTATTTAAACACCGTGTAGAAAAGTTTGATTAAAAAGGTGTCCTGTAGAAAAAATAATGACTCAGAATGGGAGGACGTGGCTCCATTTACTGTATTTTGCTCTTTTTCAGCATCACAAAAGGGCCACACTTTCATAGGAAGTTAAAGCTACTACAAAAGGTGCGATAAAAGTCTTTTTTGACACATCTTAACAAATATAGGAAGTTTTGCCTTTATACAATTTGCAATCTGCACACGTGCAGATGTTCTGAGACTGTGATAAAATCTGAATCTCAAAACGAGTTTTTGAAAACTATTTGTACTTTGTTTACTTTTTTGAATACAAGTTGTTGAAACACAAATCAAAAGAAAATGACATAAGCTAACAACGGTCATGAGAATATTACTCTCAAAATTGTTTAAGATGACGTCTCCTTCCCGTCATAGCTTCGCCATCGAACTGAATGGAAATAATGCTACATTTATACTGAAAAGGGGACAAAGAAAAGCGTTTCAGCTGGTGCTGCACTCATTAAGAACAGAACTCAAGTGAATCAGTCATTTCTCTCGGTAATACAACAAATACGCTTTAAGTGACTCAGGCAGTGGCAAAGCCATTATTTGGTCTCTCAACACGTTGACTTGTTTAAGGATTTCAATGTCGCCAATGTCTCTCTCCTCCTCTTCCTCCACCTCTTTGTGCTCCTCTTCATTGTGTTCCTCTTCTTCGCTCTCAACCATTTGGGGTATAGGCTGGCTGTCTACAAAAATGTACGTGTTGATGCGCCGCCGGCGACACCGCCTACGTTTGCGTTTCTGGGGAATTCTTTGCATCAGCCCTTTGGCCTGACTGTCCTCATTGGCCAGGTTTCGGAGAGTGCGGCGTATGTAGATCCGAGACAGATCCTGAAGACTCCGGACGGTCACAGGGGCTGAAGACCAAAGAAAGAGAGTGCAAAGGTAAGAGGAAGCTACAAACTGTTCCTGCAGTTCAACTGGGTCAACAAAAAGAACAGCTAAAGGAAAACATCTATCTCATTATATGAAGGAAATAAGTGGCATTACACCTCAGTTGCAAGTCCGGCCTCGTAAGGTAAATCAAAAAGTGCTTTCAGAGTGGTTTCATCGCATCATTTTGACATTACATGTTTCCCGTTTGACGCTTTAGAATTTGTTAAATTTGGAGAACTCACGCAGATGAACAGTATCGGGCTTCTCTCCTTCGGCTCTGCTCTGCTGCACCAATGGAGCGAACGACACAGCCAAGATGTTTTTACTCTCCCATGTGCACTGGCCAGTCCTGGTTATCTGGGTCAGCTGTGTAAGAGACACAGAACACCACAAAGTGTTACACTACCATAAACCACAAACTACAGGAGGTCATCAGAAACTAGAAGGAGCATGCAAAGTCTGCACCCCTCCACTGGGATAATAATGACCTCCCCCAGCTGACAGTCAAATAACTTTGGATGTGTTCTGCTGGAGGAATAAGGGGCTAAAGCAGCGCTACCCAACCATATGTCACAAAGAGCCAACAAGATCCAGATTTTTCTTCCAAGTGACCTCCACTGTTGTTATTGGTAGTATAGCTAAAGCAGATGGTCATGCCACTTACTCTATGGTCACATTAGGTATGAATGAGGCCGACAAGCAGTTGGCTTTGTTGCACGATAGCCGTTCCCGGGGCGTGCATGTGAACACCTCCGCAAGATGCCTTGTAAAATCACTTCAGTGGTGTTACGCAGTTACAAAAACAGTGTTTTTAGATTTAGAATAATTTATTTCTTGCTAGCTTTTACAAAATATATGAGAAACATATTAGACTTATACAGAAACACAGCTGTTTCAGAGCACATTTCCCCATCTTGGATTATTTTACTCAAGCGAACAACCAGCTGATGTCACACTGCCTATTCACTCTGACTGGCAGTTGCAGTGTCGCTCACCATTTGCATAAAATAGACTTCTGGTCTATTCTAGCCACACCTAGCTGGAGGCAGAGAGACTGCTGTCTGTTACAACTGCAAACCGGCCGCTTTGATTGAAAATGAAGGGCAGGTTGTATGTAGCTAATGTGACCGTAAAAGTAAAGTGGCCACTCTTGCTAATGTGTTTGCTCAGGGGGGTACATTTAACAAACATTTAAACCTTTTGTAGCATTTGTAGCACTTTGGACTGACTTATGGTGCAATTTGGAGCTGCATAAATAAACTGAAATGAATAGAGAGAAAATCCCTAAGTTTGAAATTTGAAAACGGTGTGAAAGACTTTTCAAAGTTTCATATAAATAAATTAAACTTTGCACTGTACTTCACACAGTATTATAGATCACCTGAGATTTATTTGAAAATATCTGCATGAATACTTTTTTGTAAAATCAGCCAGAAAAATATAGTAGAAAATTCCTAAAGCTAAAAATTGAAGAATAAACAAATAAATATGCACCAAAACTCAAAAAAGTAAATCACACTTTGCAATATGCCTGGACTAGTATACGAGGTCTGTGAGAAAAGTATCCGACCTTTTTATTTTATGCAAAAAATATATGGATTTGATTCATATGTTTTTACGTCAGCCAAGCTTGAACCTTCGTGCGCATGCGTGAGTTTTTTCACGCCTGTTGGTTGCGTCATTTGCCTGTGGGCAGGCTTGTGAGGCTTGTGAGTGAGCACTGGTCCACCCCTCTCATCCGTTTTGGAGTGTCAGAGGACAAGTTGGGACATGCCTATCTCGGCTTTCAGTGGCTTACCAGTCGAGTGAGTATAACAGAAATTGTGGAGAGCTGGGCACTCAAAAATGTAGGTGTTCTTTGTCTCGCTCCATCAGCGAATCCGTTGTGACGCGCGAAGCCTCCGCGCGGCTTTCCATGACAAAATCTCTTATTAAAAGTGAAATCTGCTGGAAAATGGCTGATGTCCAGCTCTTGTGATAACCAGAGAAATTGCACACGATGGTCCCGGAGCCATACAGCGATCTGTTTAGAAATGAAATGGTCGTTTCTGCCTGTCGATCACGGCTCGGAGCGCGGCACGCTGTGCGCCATTGTGGGCTGTCCTTAAAGCGGTAGTAACACTCCGTAATCTCTGTGAAGCCCATAAAATTTTCACTGAAAGCCATGTGAATTTTCCGAATGGTTTCCAGCTGCCTGTCTCTAACAGTTTCTGAAAAAATTCTGATGGAACAAAGCCCAAATCATTCCGCCATTTCCTCGCAATGAAAAAACGACGAGAGGGGTGGACCAGTGCTCACTCAAAGCCTGCCCACAGGCGAATGACGCAACCGACAGGCGTGAAAAAACTCACGCTTGGCTGACGTAAAAACATATGAATCAAATCCATATATTTTTTGCATAAAATAAAAAGGTCGGATACTTTTCTCACAGACCTCGTAGATTAAATAAAAGAAATTTGAGAGGGAAAAAAAAATCCTTTTAATATTTTTGTGATATCACCAGTATAAATAATGTCTGAAAATTTATTCAATGGTGCAGGTGAAGAAGGTGTGGTTGAAAACAATGTATCCAACTGTGATTAACTACAGTTCCCTGGAGACTCCACCTTTACTAAACCACAGCTCTCATTCCGTGTAAATGTTTTCTGTTTCTCACTAATAATGATCTCAAATCCACTGACCCTTCCTCGGGGCTAACAGATCTATAAATGTGGAGTATGAATCACTCACTCACTCATCTTCAGCTGCTTATCCGGGATCGGGGCACGGGAGTACGAATCAGAGAACTCCAAATTATTTGCAAAAATACTGAAGAACCAACTGTGTCTCCCTTATATTTGTATTACTTCTGAGCACAAAACACTACAGTGTAATTTTTGAAGGTAGTAAGATCAAAGGTTGACAACAGATGAACACCCTGTGGGCCCCACACTGGCTATCTATCAGAGAGTAAGTCATCCAGCTTTTCCCCATTCGAGATCAAGACAGCAGATCCTGGCATTGATTTGGCACAGGTTTTACGCTGGATGCTTTTTCCTGACGCATCATCACATTACATGGAGACTGGACATGGGTGGTCTTGAACTGGAAACCTTCTGCTCTGGCAGCAAGTGCACTCACCACACCGTCATGCACAGCATAACATGGCCTGACTGCATTCACTGCAGAAAGAGTTTTGTTATTCGTTGACTGATATCATCAATAATGACACAAACAAATCACAATCTACCTTTTTATACAGCATCAAAACAATTCTCAGACCCCCTCTATGGGCGTACCCATAAGACGGCGTGATCAGTGACGCGGAGTGAAAACATATAAGCTTTTGCAGTTTGAGGTATTGTTGACACACATGGTATTGTCTGAACCTGTAAGATGTAATCATTAGTCCACAATCTAACACAAGAAGAAAGGAAGAATTAGTAAAATATCTATATAGGCCCTGAAGCCCACGAGGATAAGTGGGTGCTTAATCCCTGGATTCCGTAGTATAAAGCAGATGGCAGTCTACGACTTCCCCTGGATGTGACACCTGCAGGTTACTTCCCCACCCACAGCTGGAACACATTTACAGCTGGATGGAATGGGACAATGCAGATGAAGTATCTTGTTCAAAAACAAGACCAGGAGTCTCACCCAGGTCTACGAGGTTTATTAGAGAAGTATCCGACCTTATTATTTTTTTCAAAAACCATATGGATTTGAATCACGTGTGATTGCGTCAGACAAGCTTGAACCCTCGTGCGCATGCATGAGTTTTTCCACGCCTGTCGGTTGCGTCATTTGCCTGTGGGCAGGCTTTGAGTGAGGAGTGGTCCAGCCCCCTCGTCGGATTTTCATTGTCAGGAAATGGCGGAATGATTTGGGCTTTTTTTCCATCAGAATTTTTTTCAGAAACTGTTAGAGACTGGCAGCTGGAAACCATTCGAAAAATTTATCTGGCTTTCGGTGAAAATTTTACGGGCTTCACAGAGAATAAGGACTGTTACTACAGCTTTAAGGACGGCTTTAAGGACGCTCGGCGCGCCGTGCCACCATCGAGAGCCACAAACCACCAGACCATTTCTAAACGGATGGCTCTCTGGAGCCGGGACCGTCGTGTGCACTTTCTCTGGTTATCACAAAAGCTGGACATCAACCATTTTCTGGCAGATTTCACTTTTAACAAGAGATTTTGTCATGGAAAGCCGAGCGGAGGCTTCGCGCGTCACGATGGATTCGCTACTGGAGCGAGACAAATCCATCTCCATTTTGGTCTCACAGGACGGCTTTGAGATGGCGTTCAGACAGCTGTCGGTGGTTTTTCTATTGAGTGATTATCCGAGAAATTGTGGATGTGCCTGGACATGCCAGAACATGTCCCGTGAGGCTTCATCATGGCGTTGCTTTGCGCCATGCGCCGAGCATCCTTAAAGCCGTCCTTAAAGCTGTAGTAACAGTCCTAATTCTCTGTGAAGCCCGTAAAATTTTCACAGAAAGCCAGATACATTTTTTGAATGGTTTCCAGCTGCCAGTCTTACTTTTCTAATAGACCTCGTACAACTATCAAACCGAGCTACCCGCACTACACAATCTAACAAGGATCCCCAAAACACTCCTGTGGGTTCGCAAAACCCCCCAAAAACATGAAACATTGCTGTTGGTGTGTAGTGTACAAGCAGTTAGCCAGGTTCTCTGTGTTTCCACAATAAAACACTAAAGGTGTTTATAGTGGGAACAGAAGATGTCCCATCTGATTAATCGCAGCTCCAACTGAACCAGGCAAACAGGAGAGCAGTGTAAGGAACACCATGTATTTGAGCCATCATAGCGTTTACATTATATCTCAGTGGGGTATAAGCTCAGCAGCATCGTAATGATTTTTGAACACTGAACATGCCTGCTGCAGGTACTACATTAATACCTGCAGAAAGACATCCTCCAGCCACAGTCATCCATTCACAGCCATCACACAGCCCCAAAGATGTAATTAATGTGTTCAACAAGATGGTGCTGACAGATGCTGACTGATGGTTTGGGGAACATTCAGACTTTAATGGCATCTGATATTAATCCCACCGAATCCCTCAAGTAGCCGAATGATGCTACATGGTGATTTAGTTGACCAAATATATTCATATTAATAGTTTTACTGGCAGTCATAGTAGTCTTGTACTAACTGGCTGCATAATAATATGACATACAACTTCAGACTGCTGTTGTAATAAATCATCCCAGAGTTCCTCTTTTTTGGAATAGGAAGGCAATCGGGGACAAAAATCTGCAGCGGTTCTTTATTATGCTACAGGTTTTGCCTTAGGCTGACTCAAAACCTTCCTTTTCAATCTGTCATGATCTTTACCCTCTGTACTAAAAGATGTTCTCGTCAATTTTATCTACCAACTTCCCAAAGTACAGTAAAATTAAACTTCCCCTTGTAATATGCCAGAAGTATCCTACAAAAAAAATGTAGCAGCCCAGCTCGGTAAACTTCAGCCGACTTTGGCCAAAGCATACTTGCTGCCTAATGGACATGCTGGTTCTTGCAACAGCTGTACCGCTGTCAGTGAAATTCGGGCCAAAAAAAAAAAAAAAAAAAAAAAAAAAAAAAAAAAACTGATGTGGGCTGATTTTCGGTATGCGGGTGGGGATGATAAACAAAACGTTCCACACTGTTGCCAAGTTATATATAAATAGTAAAGAATAGATTGAAAAAAATACAATAAGTAAAAATACAATGGCATAAATATCTGATATATACAAAGTGTCTGATACCTACAATGAAATGTGAAGCACAGTTGTGCAAAATGCAAGTGTGTACAAAATATACAGTGATGAGGAAGTCCGTGGTTGTGACTAATAACGATATTGGATGGCAGAGGGGAAGAAAGAGCTTTTTAGTCTTGATGTTTTGCATTTCACACTTCTGTACCTCCGGCCTGAGGTTAGAAGTGTGAACAGTCTGTGTTGTGGGTGAGTGGGGTCTTTGAACATGGAGGCAGCTCTCCTGTGGACTCAGCGGTGGTAGATGTTCTGCAGAGAGGGCGGTGGACTCCTGGTGATCCTCTCAGCAGTCTTACCACGAATGCGGCCCACAGCAGTAGTCCTGCTGCACCACGCTGTGATGCAGTTGGTAAAAATACTCTTAACAGCGGAGCTGTAGAAGTTGCTGAGGATCTTGGGCAACATACCAAACTTCCTCAGCCTCCTCAGAAAATCCAGCTGTTCTGGGCCTTCTTAACCAGCTGTGTGGTGTTCAGTGTCCAGGTGAGGTCCTCACAGATGTGAACACACAGGTATTTAAAGCTGCTCACCCCATCCACTTCAAGCTCTCAGATAAACCGTGGTTGATGAGGTCTCCTCTCCTTCCTCATGTCCACTATCATCTCCTTCGTCTGGTCTTTGTTGAGGGTAAGGTTGTTGTCCTCACACCATGACATTGGATCAGCCACCTCCATCCTGTAAGCTGCTTCGTCACCTCCAGTGATGCGACCGATCACTGCAGTGTCATCTACGAATGTCAGGATATGTTATCCTTGTGGGAGGCGACAGTCATGGGTGAACAGAGTGTAGAGGATGGGGCTGAGGACACATCGCTGAGGGGTGCCAGTGTCAGTGATTATGCTGGCTGAAGGCCTATGATCAATCCTGATGGACTGGGGCCTGCCAGTCAAAAAGTATAGGAGCCAGTCACAGAAGGTGGGGTGCAGGCCAAGTGTGAGCAGTTTGTGGGTGAGTTTGTAGGGGATGAAGGCTGAGCTGTAGTCTACAAAGACTATCTTGATATAGACGTCTTTGTTTGATAGGTGAGAGAGGGAATAGTGTTGGGGTGTGGGGTGGACCTGTTGGGCTGGTTTGCATATTGCAGGGGTCCAGAGTGTCTGATATGCTGCTCTGAATGTGCACCAGCACCACTCTCTCAAAACACTGTGATGATTGGAGTGAGTGCTACTGGCCTGTAATCGCTCAGACAGGTGGGTGGTCTTTTCTTGGGGATGAGAACAACGGTTGTAGTCTTGAAGCAGGTGGGAACAGTGTTCTGGCTGAGGGAAAGGTTGAATATGAAGGTGAGAACATCAACCAGCTCATTAACACATGCTCTGATGGCCCGCCCCGGAATGTTGTCTGGTCCTACTGCCTCGCAGGGGCTAATCTTCCTAAGTGCTCTTTGCACCTGGCCTGTTGAGGCCGTTGGGCTAGGGGAGGGGTGTTGAGTGGCCTTTGGAGTGTGGGTGTGTGTGCAGGCCTCATCTCTGTGCTATAGCTGGAGATCTCAAAGCAAGTGTAAAAAGTAGGGTTGGGATGACTAATGAAAATCATTAGTCGACTAGTCTAATGATTAGATCACTAACGATTAGTCGACTACCATTTGTTATCGACTAGTCTGCGACTAAATTCGATAGACTGAATTAAGCCAATTTCGAGTCTCCATGGTGAAACTCAAATGTGACATTTATTTTAAGAAACATAAGCACAAAATCACAAATACAAAAAAACAGCATGAGCATGAAGGTGATACCTGCATTCATTTACTAGGCATAGACTAACCTGTTTGAGCCGACTAAGGCTGAATCTCGATTCTACCCCTCGGCCCTTCCCCTTACCTCTTCTCCTCCGTTTTGCGTGGGCACGAGAGACAGAGGGGTGTCTCAATTCTCTTTCTGGAGTGAGGTGGAGGGGAAGGCGGAGGGCAACAAACCCCTCCAAATGGAGTGTGCATCCAGATTCACTCCATTTGGAGGGGTAGGAGGAGCTTACCGCTGTCTCCAAAGAAATAAACATGGCGCCCAGAGCCGCACAAATGAAAACGGCTTTCATTACAAATTACGCTGTTTAGAAAGTTATAACTTGCCAAAAAAACTTTACAGGCAGTTGTCTATGACAGCAACATGTATGCTGCTGGATGCATCTTGCGTATATTGTCATTCTGAAGAATATTGTAACTTCGCTCATGCGCTGAGGCGTTATAATGCATATACACATGAACGCTACGATAAGACACTTTTATATCTCACAATGGAGAAAATTGTGATAAAGGATAAGCACGTTAATTTGTATGTTCATAAATCTTTGGATAACAGCGATTCCTACCGTTGTCTGTAACGTGTGTGTATTTTGTAAAGAAACAGGGAGCCCTTAGCACACTCGTCTCCTAATAAGCTTTCAGGCAGAAAATGAGAAGTTTCATCAATGGGAGTAAGTTGGAAAATATATACAAACACATGTATATGTGTAACACATACCCTGACGTCCTAATAAACTGCTATTGTTTGTCAAGGAAATTTCTAAAGGAAATAGTGTTGGATGCAAAAAAAAATGGGAGAATTTGAAAAAGAAATATAAGGTTAACAGAACTTGATGCAGCCCATAACATACATACAGGTGCTGGTCATATAATTAGAATATCATGAAAATGTTGATTTATTTCAGTTATTCCATTCAAAAAGTGAAACTTGTATAATGTATACATTCATTCCACACAGACTGATATATTTCAAGTGTTTATTTATTTTAATTACTAATTAATTAATTCATTAATTAATTACTAATCAATCAATTAATGATTAATCAGTTAACAATATTAATTACTACTATTATTAATGACGAATTATCTGTAATATTAACATTAATTAATTACTAATTAATTGACTATTAATACTATTAATTATTATAAATTATGAATTAATTAAATTAATTATTAAATGGTAAATGGACTGCATTTATATAGCACTTTTCCATCTGCATCAGACGCTCAAAGCGCTTTACAATTATGCCTCACATTCACCCTGATGTCAGGGTGCTGCCATACAAGGCGCTCACTACACACCGGGAGAAATAGGGGATTAAAGGGGGATTTAAAAAAGGGGGATAATAGGGGATTTTGTGGTATTATTAATACCACAAAATTCTCTGACATGATTGCGATGTGTCGAAGAAATCTGCGATTTCTTCTATTTCTTTGCATTTACGCAAAAAGGTGAGAAAATAAAAAGAGCAAACAGGCTACTGCAACAAGTTTTGCTTCGGTTGCCATGTTGACAAAAAGTGAAGACAGCAGTTTGAGACGGGCAGTTTTTTTCTTCCCCCTAAGGCGGAGGAGAGTCTCAATTCTTAGGGCTGGAGGCATATCCCTTCGCCTTACCCCTTGTTTTAAGGGGTAGGCGTAGGGGTAGGGGTAGGGCCAAGGGGAAGTGGATGGGGTACAAAAGAGAATTGAGATTGGGCCTAATTAACCTGCCAAGGTGTGAACCTTGTATGTGTATGTGTATGAAAAGTAGGTATGTGTGTGAAAAGTAGTCGACTAGTCAGATGTTAGCTAATTGTAGTCGACTATTATGACTAGTCCCAGCTCTAGTAAAAGGTGCTGAAATCATCCGGCGGGCTGCCTCTGGAGCTGAGAGTACTGGTGGAGGTCCTGTAGTCAGTGATGAGCTGGAGGCTTTGCCACATCCACCCTGGGCCAGCAGTACCATCAAAGCTGTCCAGCTTCTCCCTGTACTGTCTCTTGCCCCTCTGTGACGGCTTTCCTCAGTCTGTACTTCGCAGCTTTGTACGCCATCTCATTGCCTGATTTAAAAGCAAGGTAGCGAGTACGCTCCCTTCAATAATGCATGTGAATTTTGCATAAGGTCTTGCAGGTCAAAGCTAATGTACCATGATTTTCCTGATATGAAATGTAAACATTCTGAACAGCAGCCATGATGTGTTTATCCAGTGTTACTGCGATAGCCTGCAGCACTTACCTGATCCTCTACTGGTGTCACCAGAATGCCTCCAATTTTCAGCAGTACTTTCATGTAATTTTCATGATCCTTCTGCACTCCTGCCCCACAATAAATGCGATCATACTGGTGGCTGTCCGTTGCGATTTCCAAGCAATTCCCCACCACAAAGACGGGTTCACAAAACTCAAACCTTAAAAAAATTAAAGAATTTAATAAATAAAAATCACGTGTCAGAAATGAAATACAATATAGACATACTTTTTTTAGGCTTGCCGCATTTCAGAATTCAATGGATTAAAATGTATCATTTATTTTGTAAATCAAAATTAATCAGGCAACAGGAGAGATGTTTTTGAGAACATGCAAACACAACTTTTACATAGTTCTATAAAGAATGTGCTGTACTCACTTATCAAAGCTGTCACTGTTCTTTATGAATTCATCCAGTTTCTCTCTCGCATATTCAACCACGTCTTTATGGAGCTCAACACCATGGTTCACACCAAATGGCCCTTGACAGAAAAACAGTGTTTAATTCTGTTCATGAGAAAACAGCTTAATGTGCACCAACACAAATTAATGTGCTGTACTTTAACAGAACATCTGAACACTTCCCACGCATAGAAAACCCAACTGTGGGGGGAACATTATTCTTACCTATGATAAGACCGACCATTGTGCTCAAGTAACCAGTTCCACTGCCAAGATTGAGGAAAGAAAGTCCTGACTGCAGTTTGAGAGCTTCCATCACCTCAGAGTATATACACGGAGCAGATAGGTGGATGTTGCCATGCTTCCATGCCAAGTCTTTGTAAGCACTGTCCCGAAAGCCATCCAGATAATAATCTCCGCGGTCTATGGCCCGAAAGGCCTGTTCAACTTTTTCTGTGCGGATATACTGGGCCTCTTTGAGATTATCGATGAGGTCATCATTGTCCTCCCCAGCGCTCACAGCTCCCCCCATGGTGAAGCGAGAAGAGAATTAAAGGAGCCGAATGTGTACTCAGAATGAGTAACACCTCCTTATATTGGCATGGAGATGAACGGCTGACTGAAGAGTCCCGCCGCTCCAAATCCTCTAGAGTCAGTTCAAATACTGGTCATCTCCAGACAGCAATGGACCTGAGGAAATTTACATCAACAAGTTATGACAATATATCCACACACCTGCGAATGGTGATATAGTAATTCTATTTTGTACTTTGGATTATCTTTAAATGACAAACAAGTTGGAGATCTAATGAGGATGACTCAACATCAGCTTGTAGCATGGGAACACGTACAGATTCTGGCCACCATAGGGGAGAAAATGAAGTACCTTGAAATATGTAATGTAATATACCATTTTAAAGGGTACTGTCTGGAATATTAATTCACCTGTGACGCTTCAGAGCTGGTTGGCCACCAGGTGGCAACTTACAGCCAAAATGGGTTGCCACACAGCACTCAAACATACAGTGGGCCCTTTACCCTGTTATGGGAGCAAATTCTGCAAGTTTCATGAAAATCTGAGGAAGTTGCCAATTTACCAGATTTGGCCTCTTCGTGAAGTGGTCCAACAAAAACGGTGCAAAAGGGTCAATATCAAAACCAGCTATAAAACTCTCTTTAGCAGTGAAACCAGAGATGCTGAGTGACAATATGAGCCATATTTCATCACTAGGGCGAATGGAGAAATCACTTTGCGAAAAAATGGTAATTTCACATGTTGGCGACAAAACACGCCCCCTATACTCGTGCGCCCAAAATTTGCATCGAAATCAAAGTAAGAGGTGCTAATCTATTATTACATGCATAAAAGACCTTGGTACACTGCCCCTGTGAAAATGTACACAATTATAAAAAAAATAGCGATTTGCAGCGGCACCTATGGGCTTGCGCCCTGAGGCAGCCGCCAAAATTTTCACGTTTTTGGAGAGTCTGATAAACTCGATAGACCCGATAAACTAGCACTAATGAAAATCAATTTGGCTCACTCATTTTGACCCCAAATTTCCAGGACCCCCTAAAAAAGCACACCCTATCAAGGATTAAACAAGTAATTTTTTTGTTAGTTTCTAACATGTATCTACCCATAAAATAATCTGAAGGGGTCATAAATCACCACCTGCCTGACTCTTATATAAACTGGCACTTAACTAGTGATAGTCCATAAATGGCTGCCCTGCATCAATGGTATGTCATCTCTGGGGTGCAAGTTTTTGTGACGTACAAAAATGTGACGTACTCTAATGGGAAACAATAGATGAGTGTACATGTTCCCATGCAACAAGCCCATCATAGTTTTTTGAAAACTGAATTAAATAAAGACTACAATAATTATCCTGCGCAACAGACAAATGCAGTCGGAATATTATTTTGATGAGCATCTCGAAATGACTTCCTTTTGGAGCACATCAGAGTAAAGTTAAGGTCAACAAAAATATCATCCAAAATATAATTTTCTACAACCCCAACCCAGGGGATGGATACATGAACATTTCCAAGATATTGAATATGTCTTGGACTTCATTTACATCAATCATTAAAGAATACAAACAGTATGGTAAATCTGTGTGAAGCAGGCAATTCCCAAAAATTGAGCGACCATGCTGGAAGGAGACAAGTGAGGGAAGACACCAAGACAAGAGTTGTTGTCTTCTATAGCAGTGACTGGAGAATGAAGAGGAGGATTTTCTTTAAAATAATGTGAAATTTCAGTGATTGTTTGCTAGAAAGCAAGCGGGAAACCTGCAACAAGATTTGATCAGTTGTCCCGTCCTACAAGCCATGTCTACTCCACTCCAACATGAAGCTGTGAATGGAGATGTAACAGGTAAATGCTGTATCATTCCACTAACGTACTCAGAAACCTATAATTTTTTTCCAGAGCCTTCTCCAGCCACTGGGGTCCTGAGGGTTGAGCTGGAGTCTGTGATGAAGTGTCAGAGAGGAGGATGCTGAGGAAGTTGTACTTATTGAAAAAACAAAACAAAAAAAACCTGACTGACTGATTTCTATTAAATACAAACACATTCTGGAATTGTGTATTTAACTAACCATTATTTACTGTTTACTGTTTCTGTACTCTGGCAAAAAATAAAGTTTATCTTTATCTTTAACACTGAGGAACCTGCATGGTGGACATGGTCCACATGGTCACATGTTGTAGTCATCCAGCAGCCATTTTTCAAAAACTGGCCAACAAGACAAGGAAAACATTTCAGTAACAGCTTTTCAAATTTGATGTCATCATTTATTATCTTCCAGATTACTATTCTGCATGCTATGGCACACTGACACGCTAGGGGTGAAACCGATATACCAAAATATTTTACATGTACCAAACGGTGGGCTGTGTATTGTGTAAAACAACCTTTATTCTGCAACAATGACTGTGAAAGTCAGGATTTGGAAACTGGAGCTCTTCAAGGCAACTCTTGAACATTTCAAGTGATATTCGTCCATAATTTTAATTTTGTAGAATCTGACAGGAATTTACCGTCACCTTTACAATGTGCCATGTACCGAACCACAAGGGAGGTGTACCATTACACACACAATCACCCGAATATCATAACTATAATAATGGACATCTGTTATAGTATCTATGGTCTACGACATGAGTCTCAGACTACCAACATGGATGTCAGATCTAACAGTCAACATGCTAACTTGGGCCTGTAATGTTTTGTTTCACCTATTTTTCAAACTCTCTGTAAAAACAAAGGATCACATTTTTTTCCTTTTATATTGACTAGAACATACATACTCCAGACTGCGTGTGATTTCTATTTCATAAGACATAAACATGCTTCTGTTGTTTGTAAGAGTGCAATGAATAAGTCATTTACATATGAAATTTTACTATTTTATACAATAAAATTTTGTAAAAGAACTGAAACAGGCATGTGGAAATTCTTGCTTAAAATTAATTTTCAAAGAGAGAAAAGAGAAAACCAAAAATAATTATAGACCCAACAAAAAAGTGTAAAGAGGCATAAAGAGTAAAGCCCCCGTCGCACATAGCAAGAATGTGCAGGAGCCATTCCGACACAGCAAATATTGCCATTATCCAACGCAGTTGGGAGGAAAAGAGGCGTAGCCAGCCATGGTCCGAACGCATGCGGACTGCCTCGTCCACACCTGCACGATGGCATCCAAAGCATATGTAGACAATAGGTAGATGACACAGATTGCTGTCAGACGGCCATAAAAGGCGCTGCAGACTGCCCGATCTCCAAATGTCTGCATGGCAGGCCGGAGCACTGTTTTCCTCAGGCACACGCCTGTGCACACGCGTAGGCCTGTAATTATCACTCAGCCGTGTGTGTGTGTGTGTGTGTCTCTGTGCGTGCGCCTGCCACTGGACAAGTGGACAGTTTTGCTCCAAAGTTTGCTGGCATTGGGCCATGCAATCCCTCAGACGGAGCCTTTCCAGGGAACTTTCTTTTTTCTTGTTTGCACACTTCAGCAGCACAATGCAACTCTGAACACCGCGATGGTTGGATTATCACATGGAATTACTTTTTGGGGGGGTTCGAGGATTCTAACCACAGGCTGCTGTCCCGGCTTCATGTCCATGTCTATGCTGTGAAACATCCTGGACTGCCTTTGGAGGTAAGATGCATGTTTATTAATGGTGTAACGAACTGCCACAAGCTCCATATATCTCCTCCAGAGTTAGAAGGTGAACATTTATTACAATGTGAGATCTGTTCAGCTCCAAGCCTGACGCACGCAATGACACGTTACTGCACAGCACAGAGAGGCGCAGCTGCCTGTGTTATGACAGAGACAATAGTTCACATTATTTACGTCGCCCCATGAGAAGGAATGAAGAAATATCTATACTGTAAGGTCTATTGTGGGTATAACAGCCTGTTCAGATTTGCGGCACCATGTGTGCAACAGCGCACGGAGCTTTCGGTTTGATAGCCGCTGTGCACTGTACATGATAATATTTCATAATTATTACTGTGATGAAGCATCCCACATACATTACAACAGTTCCTTTGCACTCTGGGGGGGTGGGGGGGCATTATTATACATGGCACTGCAGGTCATAATGGCAGGCACAGCGTGCCAGATCTATCCCGAGATATGTATGCGCTCAAATCGTTTTGAATCCCGTTTTACTGCCATCGGAATATGTAAATTGTGGTTAGATGGTCCTCAGATAACACATGGACCGCCGTTGGATAGGTGTCCCATCTTGATGGCGCCCGAAGAATTATGAACATGTGCATCGCACTCGGGGCTGCTTGCCTATTTTGACCAACTGTCTCGACGTCCGCAGATGGCTGTCAGAACATTCTTGAACTGAAATCCCACACTTTTCGGATGTGCACGATTCATACATTAGTGTTCAGAATAATAGTAGTGCTATGTGACTAAAAAGATTAATCCAGGTTTTGAGTATGTTTCTTATTGTTACATGGGAAACAAGGTACCAGTAGATTCAGTAGATTCTCACAAATCCAACAAGACCAAGCATTCATGATATGCACACTCTTAAGGCTACGAAATTGGGCTATTAGTAAAAAAAAAAGGTAGAAAAGGGGGTGTTCACAATAATAGTAGTGTGGCATTCAGTCAGTGAATTCGTCAATTTTGTGGAACAAACAGGCATGAATCAGGTGCCCCCTATGTAAGGATGAAGCCAGCACCTGTTGAACATGCTTTTCTCTTTGAAAGCCTGAGGAAATTGGGACGTTCAAGACATTGTTCAGAAGAACAGCGTAGTTTGATTCAAAAATTGATTGGAGAGGGGAAAACTTATACGCAGTTGCAAAAAAGTATAGGCTGTTCATCTACAATGATGTCCAATGCTTTAAAAAAAACAAAAAAAAAAAACAAACAGAGACGCGTGGAAGAAAACAGAAAACAACCATCAAAATAGATAGAAGAATAACCACAATGGCAAAGGCTTACCCATTGATCAGCTCCAGGATGATCAAAGACAGTCTGGAGTTACCTGTAAGTGCTGTGACAGAAGACGCCTGTGTGAAGCTAATTTATTTGCAAGAATCCCCCGCAAAGTCCCTCTGTTAAATAAAAGACGTGCAGAAGAGGTTACAATTTGCCAAAGAACACATCAACTGGCCTAAAGAGAAATGGAGAAATATTTTGTGGACTGATGAGAGTAAAATTGTTCTTTTTGGGTCTAAGGGCCGCAGACAGTTTGTGAGACGACCCCCAAACTCTGAATTCAAGCCACAGTTCACAGTGAAGACAGTGAAGCATGGTGGTGCAAGCATCATGATATGGGCATGTTTCTCCTACTATGGTGTTGGGCCTATATATCACATACCAGGTATCATGGATCAGTTTGGATATGTCAAAATACTTGAAGAGGTCATGTTGCCTTATGCTGAAGAGGACATGCCCTTGAAATGGGTGTTTCAACAAGACAATGACCCCAAGCGCACTAGTAAACGAGCAAAATCTTGGTTCCAAACCAACAAAATTAATGCCTCACAGATGTGAAGAAATCATGAAAAACTGTGGTTATACAACTAAATACAAGTTTAGTGATTTACAAGGTTGCTAAAAAAGCAGTTTGAACATAATAGTTTTGAGTTTGCAGCGTGAACAGCAGACGCTACTATTACTGTGAACACCCCCTTTTCTACTTTTTTTTTTTTTTTACTAATAGCCCAATTTCATAGCCTTAAGAATGTGCATATCGGGAATGCTTGGTCTTGTTGAATTTGTGAGAATCTACTAAATCTACTGGTACCTTGTTTCCCATGTAACAATAAGAAATATACTCAAAACCTGGATTAATCTTTTTAGTCACATAGCACTACTATTATTCTAAACACTACTGTAACTCCGACAGCATTCTGCGTGATTCCGGCTATGTGTGTGAGGGGTATAAGAGAAGAAGTTTTAATATGGCCTATAATTATTTAAAAATCTGCCTCAACCAATCACAATTTCAATCTTTCCTTGGCAAATTTTGAAGCTACCCAGGACCAAAGCTGTTCAACTAAAACATCCTCTGTTTTCTGGTTGGCCAAAATTGAGTAGTGAAGTACTGGTTCTTCCCTCCTTAATACACTCAACAAAAATATAAACGCAACACTTTTGGTTTTGCTCCCATTTTGTATGAGATGAACTCAAAGATCTAAAACTTTTTCCACATACACAATATCACCATTTCCCTCAAATGTTCACAAACCAGTCTAAATCTGTGATAGTGAGCACTTCTCCTTTGCTGAGATAATCCATCCCACCTCACAGGTGTGCCATATCAAGATGCCGATTAGACACCATGATTAGTGCACAGGTGTGCCTTAGACTGCCCACAATAAAAGGCCACTCTGAAAGGTGCAGTTTTATCACACAGCACAATGCCACAGATGTCGCAAGATTTGAGGGAGTGTGCAATTAGCATGCTGACAGCAGGAATGTCAACCAGAGCTGTTGCTCGTGTATTGAATGTTCATTTCTCTACGATAAGCCGTCTCCAAAGGCGTTTCAGAGAATTTGGCAGTACATCCAACCAGCCTCACAACCGCAGACCATGTGTAACCACACCAGCCCAGGACCTCCACATCCAGCATGTTCACCTCCAAGATCGTCTGAGACCAGCCACTCGGACAGTTGCTGAAACAATCGGTTTGCATAACCAAAGAATTTCTGCACAAACTGTCAGAAACCGTCTCAGGGAAGCTCATCTGCATGCTCATCGTCCTCATCGGGGTCTCGACCTGATGCCAGTTCGTCGGCGTAACTGACTTGAGTGGGCAAATGCTCACATTCGCTGGCGTTTGGCACATTGGAGAGGTGTTCTCTTCACGGATGAATCCCAGTTCACACTGTTCAGGGCAGATGGCAGACAGCGTGTGTGGCGTCGTGTGGGTGAGCGGTTTTCTGATGTCAATGTTGTGGATCGAGTGGCCCATGGTGGCGGTGGGGTAATGGTATGGGCAGGTGTCTGTTATGGACGAAGAACACAGGTGCATTTTATTGATGGCATTTTGAATGCACAGAGATACCGTGACGAGATCCTGAGGCCCATTGTTGTGCCATACATCCAAGAACATCACCTCATGTTGTAGCAGGGTAATGCACGGCCCCATGTTGCAAGGATCTGTACACAATTCTTGGAAGCTGAAAATGTCCCAGTTCTTGCATGGCCGACATACTCACTGGACATGTCACCCATTGAGCATGTTTGGGATGCTCTGGACCGGCGTATACGACAGCGTGTACCAGTTCCTGCCAATATCCAGCAACTTCGCACACCTGTGAGGTGGGATGGATTATCTCAGCAAAGGAGAAGTGCTCACTATCACAGATTTAGACTGGTTTGTGAACAATATTTGAGGGAAATGGTGATATTGTGTATGTGGAAAAAGTTTTAGATCTTTGAGTTCATCTCATACAAAATGGGAGCAAAACCAAAAGTGTTGCGTTTATATTTTTGTTGAGTGTATTTACATACCTATTTTGTTGTTGTTTTTATGATGTCAGCATTCAGTCATATCATGAATGATTTGAGACTAAAAATACACCTCTCAGCCACTCTGAATGTGTGACCGAGGAAGACAAGTGTTGAATTCCCTCTCTGCCTTCTCAGCATCACCACGTCTGACTCAGCTAATAAAGATTAAATTCAGGGGTGACTTTGTTGCGGAAGGCTCAGTACAGTAATTTTCCATTGGCTCTTGTTCACAGGCAAAAGAATCAGTGATTTGCACAACACTGCTGAATGTACAGCAGTATTCTTATCCCAGTTCTTTTTCTCTATTCTGTAATACAGAATCCTTTGAGTTTTCTGCAGTAGAAAGAAAATGCTGCAAAATGGGTCAGGCGGGGTGTTTTACAAGCAAATTGCTTTTTGGCACCACCGCACAGTCTTAGCAATGATAATCTGTGGACTTGAAACAGAGGTCATTACTCACCCACAATTTTGAGACAAACTAAAAAAGATGAGCTGGGTAAGGTAGGCTGCATTTACCACTTCTGTAACAATACATGTGATGTCCACTGGCCTATACGGAAAAGAACATACATTCCATCTCAGGTCACGGCTCGCTGCTGTGACCCAGATATGGACACCTCACTGAACACGTTGCATGATGAACTGTGACGGATCCTTAGGCAACGCAAGTGCACAGCAGTACCTAAACACCAAGTGCCTGATGTCTTGGCTAGAATATCCAAGACCAATAAACTCTGGTGGTCGTCAACACTCAGTAGAACTGACAGTCATCAGGGTTTCACCATTTACTCGAGCATCATGCTAGTGTACACTTTTTCCAGCATTGCAACTGTTCTTTTTGCAGATAATTAGTGGTAGAATGATGGCTCAGTGGTTAGCGCTCTTACCTCACAGCAAGAAGGTTTGGGGTTCAATTCCCCCCGTGCTCAGTTACTTTTTGTGTGGCGTTGGCATGTTCTCCACCTGTTTCCTCCAACTATCAACAACTTGCTCACTGGGGTCTACTCTTTTCTCTGCCCTGACCAAGGCAGGATCTCTACGTCCAGAGTTGGTCCCCAGGTCCCAGACCGTGGCTGCCCACTGCTCCCGGTGGTCGGACTGTATCTAACTACTGATAGTTTGCAGAAATCATCCAAATTAGGAAAGCTCACTTTTGTGAGGGTTGTAATGACAATTTCTAGCAGTTACTCACAGGGTCTCACACAAAATAGCTCTGTTGTAACTGCAAACTTTGACACACTGGTTTGTACTTTAACCTTCTGAACCCAACAGTTTCTGGGAGTATGACCCCCGCCCCCTCACACTTTTACTCACTGTGAGCTCCTTTTTCACTGCACCTGCAAGTCCTGCACCTCCGTGGGAACAGCACAATCATGATTGCATGCAGGACTCAAAAAATGTTTTTTGTGTTGTGCAACACAGTTACAGTGTTGTATATAGAAGGGTATAACCAAGCTAATTTTTTTCTCATATTCCTTACGCAACACAAAATTACTTTCAAACCTTTTTGCCCATGGAAGTGTAATGAGATCTTAAGGTTGTTCCTCTACTAGGTGCACTGGGGAGCACCTATGTAGAGCAAACTGTTCATTTTTGACACATTTTGTAATGACATGCAAAAAGAAAAACAAAAAAAAAAGTGATTCTGAAGACTAATCTCGATTTAAAGCACTGATATGGGTATTTTTTTCTGATGGAACCATTCTGTGCATATGGTTACTTCAATGACTGTCAATAATTTGAAAACCTGACACCAATGCCTTTTTTAGTTGATTCTAGTTTGTTGGTTTGTTTGTTTTTTAAGAAAACAAGCTGTTGTGTGGGCCGCTGAAGAGGAGGTACTGCTGGCCCACCACCACTAGAGGGCGCCCTGCCTGGAGTGCGGGCTCCAGGCACCGGAGGGCGCTGCCGCCTTACAGGAGCAGCCAGGATGACAGCTGTCACCCATCACCGGAGACAGCTGATCCCAATCAATACGGAGGTATATCAGCAGGACGGCATCTCCACCTCATTTGCCGAGATATCGCCTTACCAAAGAGGTAATCATTTCAGCCTGCACATACGTGTGTCTTTACTTGTATTCTTGTTTGATTGTCTATAGGACAGCTGACTACTAGACAACATTCGGATAAGTACTCACCTTCCTACATTGTTGTTGACGAGAGGTGGAGGTGGACTCTCCACCCTCCATGTTACTGGGTGCAGCCGCATCCACACCTGACTGTTTCTGTTTCAATCAATCAATCAATTTTTTTTATATAGCGCCAAATCACAACAAACAGTTGCCCCAAGGCGCTTTATATTGTAAGGCAAGGCCATACAATAATTATGTAAAACCCCAACGGTCAAAACGACCCCCTGTGAGCAAGCACTTGGCTACAGTGGGAAGGAAAAACTCCCTTTTAACAGGAAGAAACCTCCAGCAGAACCAGGCTCAGGGAGGGGCAGTCTTCTGCTGGGACTGGTTGGGGCTGAGGGAGAGAACCAGGAAAAAGACATGCTGTGGAGGGGAGCAGAGATCGATCACTAATGATTAAATGCAGAGTGGTGCATACAGAGCAAAAAGAGAAAGAAACAGTGCATCATGGGAACCCCCCAGCAGTCTACGTCTATAGCAGCATAACTAAGGGATGGTTCAGGGTCACCTGATCCAGCCCTAACTATAAGCTTTAGCAAAAAGGAAAGTTTTAAGCCTAATCTTAAAAGTAGAGAGGGTGTCTGTCTCCCTGATCTGAATTGGGAGCTGGTTCCACAGGAGAGGAGCCTGAAAGCTGAAGGCTCTGCCTCCCATTCTACTCTTACAAACCCTAGGAACTACAAGTAAGCCTGCAGTCTGAGAGCGAAGCGCTCTATTGGGGTGATATGGTACTACGAGGTCCCTAAGATAAGATGGGACCTGATTATTCAAAACCTTATAAGTAAGAAGAAGAATTTTAAATTCTATTCTAGAATTAACAGGAAGCCAATGAAGAGAGGCCAATATGGGTGAGATATGCTCTCTCCTTCCAGTCCCCGTCAGTACTCTAGCTGCAGCATTTTGAATTAACTGAAGGCTTTTTAGGGAACTTTTAGGACAACCTGATAATAATGAATTACAATAGTCCAGCCTAGAGGAAATAAATGCATGAATTAGTTTTTCAGCATCACTCTGAGACAAGACCTTTCTAATTTTAGAGATATTGCGTAAATGCAAAAAAGCAGTCCTACATATTTGTTTAATATGCGCTTTGAATGACATATCCTGATCAAAAATGACTCCAAGATTTCTCACAGTATTACCAGAGGTCAGGGTAATGCCATCCAGAGTAAGGATCTGGTTAGACACCATGTTTCTAAGATTTGTGGGGCCAAGTACAATAACTTCAGTTTTATCTGAGTTTAAAAGCAGGAAATTAGAGGTCATCCATGTCTTTATGTCTGTAAGACAATCCTGCAGTTTAGCTAATTGGTGTGTGTCCTCTGGCTTCATGGATAGATAAAGCTGGGTATCATCTGCGTAACAATGAAAATTTAAGCAATACCGTCTAATAATACTGCCTAAGGGAAGCATATATAAAGTGAATAAAATTGGTCCTAGCACAGAACCTTGTGGAACTCCATAATTAACTTTAGTCTGTGAAGAAGATTCCCCATTTACATGAACAAATTGTAATCTATTAGACAAATATGATTCAAACCACCGCAGCGCAGTGCCTTTAATACCTATGGCTGTTTCTTGCCAGCAGTACCGGATCCGACGAGCGGAGGCAGTGGCCACCTGGGAATTCGGGACTTGGCGGCTCCAGTATTCCCGGGGTTCGGTGGCAGAGGAAATCGGGTTGGTTCCGGTTCGACTTGGACAGACGTCTCCTATCGTCGAGCCTGCCCACACGACACCGTTGTAATTGGACTCCATTTCGATATTGTAACCGGTTGTATTTGTTGTGCCTGTTTCACAACAGTAAAAGCAGTGTTATTCGACTCCTCCATTGTCCGTTCATTTGCGCCCCCTGTTGTGGGTCCGTGTTCCTACACTTTCACAACAGGATATCTCGGCCAGCGTCATGGATCCCGAGGGGCGTCAACCGGCTGTTGAACGGCCAATGGAAGAACAGGACGCGCAGGCGTCCGCGGGAGGGGTAATCGGTGAGTTGCAGCGGATCCTCACCGCTTTCACGACTCGGTTGGATTTCATGACCGAGCAGAACGTCCTCCTGAACCGCAGGGTGGAGGCTCTCGCCGCGCAGGTGGAAGCGCGCCCTCCGGGCGCCGCTGCGGCTCTCCCTCCCGTAGATCCTGTGCGTAACGTTGACGTTCCACTGGTTGTTCAACGACCTCTCCCTCCTTCCCCGGAAGCATACATAAGCCCTCCAGAGCCGTACGGAGGCTGTGTGGAGACGTGCGCGGATTTTCTGATGCAGTGTTCGCTCGTCTTCGCACAGCGTCCCGTTATGTACGCGACCGATGCTAGTAAAGTAGCTTATGTCATAAACCTGCTTCGCAGTGAGGCACGCGCTTGGGCTACAGCGCTCTGGGAGCAGAATTCACGGCTCCTTCTGACATACGATGGGTTTGTGAGGGGGCTCAGAACCGTGTTCGATCACCCTAATAGAGGAGAAACCGCTTCAACCGTGCTACTGTCAATGAGACAGGGGCGCCGGAGCGCAGCTGTTTATGCAGTCGACTTCCGCATCGCGGCTGCGAGATCCGGCTGGAATAACGCTGCCCTCCACGCCGCCTTTGTAAACGGACTGTCTTTGGTTCTCAAGGAGCACCTGGTGGCTAAGGACGAACCGCGGGATTTAGACGGGCTTATCGATCTTGTCATACGGTTGGACAACCGGTTAGAAGAACGTCGGCGGGAACGAGACGAAGGGCGTGGCCGGGCACGCGCCGTCCCTCTCCCTTCCGGTTCCGACCGCGCTCCGACTTCCCCACGCTCCACGGCCCCTGCGCTCCGTGGGGCCACAGCTCCCCCTACTGACGAAGCTATGGACACGAGTAGGGCAACATTTAGGGCACCAGCTGCACAGAGGAGACGGGCCCATGGAGCTTGTTTTGTTTGTGGTGCACTAGAGCACCATGTGAGAGACTGCCCCGAGCGGTTACAACACCAACGCCCGCCCCTAGAGACTGGGCTAGGGGTGGGCTGAGACATTCACGTGGGACACACCCACATTGCTACACGACTCCCAGTCACGATCCTGTATGAGGATTTAACCCTGAAGGCCCCAGCACTGGTGGACACGGGCTCTGAGGGGAATCTGTTGGACTGCAGATGGGCCAGGGAGATAGGGCTCCCTCTGGTGGCGCTTACCTCCCCTGTGCAGGTTCGAGCACTAGATGGCTCCCTGCTCCCTCCGATCACACATAAGACACCATCTGTAACGCTGGTGGTGTCAGGAAACCACCGGGAGGTGATCGAGTTTTTTGTGACTCAGGCCACTTCCCGTGTGGTTTTAGGCTTTCCCTGGATGTTGAAGCACAATCCCCGGATTGATTGGCCGTCCGGGGTAGTGGTTCAGTGGAGCGAGACCTGCCATCAGGTGTGTCTAGGTTCCTCGGTTCCTCCCGGCTCCCAAGCTAAGGAGGAGGTCAGAGTCCCGCCCAATCTGGGGACGGTGCCGGTGGAGTACCACGACCTTGTCGACGTGTTCAGCAAGGATCTGGTGCTCACACTCCCCCCCCCACCGTCCGTACGATTGTGCCATCGATTTGGTTCCAGGCAGTGGGTTCCCGTCCAGTAGACTGTACAACCTCTCACGGCCTGAGCGCGAATCAATGGAGACCTACATCCGGGACTCGTTAGCTGCCGGGTTGATCCGAAATTCCACCTCCCCGATGGGCGCAGGTTTCTTTTTCGTGGGTAAAAAAGATGGCGGACTTCGTCCATGCATCGATTATAGGGGGCTGAACGAAATCACGGTTCGCAACCGATACCCGTTACCCCTGTTGGATTCGGTGTTCACGCCCCTGCATGGAGCCAAGATTTTTACCAAGCTTGATCTTAGAAACGCGTATCATCTGGTTCGGATCCGGAAGGGAGACGAGTGGAAGACAGCATTCAACACCCCCTTAGGTCACTTTGAGTACCTGGTCATGCCGTTCGGCCTCACAAACGCCCCCGCGACGTTCCAAGCCTTGGTTAACGACGTATTGCGGGACTTCCTGCACCGGTTCGTCTTCGTATATCTAGACGATATACTCATCTTTTCTCCGGATCCTGAGACTCATGTCCGGCATGTACGTCAGGTCCTGCAGCGGTTGTTAGAGAACCGGCTGTTTGTGAAGGGCGAGAAGTGTGAGTTCCACCGCACTTCTTTGTCCTTCCTGGGGTTCATCATCTCCTCCAAATCCGTCGCTCCTGATCCGGCCAAGGTTGCGGCGGTGAGAGACTGGCCCCAACCAACAAGCCGTAGGAAGTTGCAACAGTTCCTAGGCTTTGCTAATTTCTACAGGAGGTTCATTAAGGGCTACAGTCAGGTAGTTAGCCCCCTGACAGCCCTGACCTCACCAAAAGTTCCCTTCACCTGGTCGGATCGGTGCGATGCCGCGTTTAAGGAGTTGAAACGGCGCTTCTCGTCTGCACCCGTTCTGGTGCAGCCCGATCCTAGTCGCCAGTTAGTGGTTGAAGTGGACGCCTCGGACTCAGGGATAGGAGCCGTGCTGTCCCAGAGCGGGAAGACCGATAAGGTCCTTCACCCATGTGCCTATCTTTCCCGCAGGTTGACCCCAGCCGAACGGAACTATGACGTCGGCAATCGAGAGCTCCTTGCGGTGAAAGAGGCTCTTGAGGAGTGGAGACATCTGTTGGAGGGAACGTCCGTGCCATTCACGGTTTTCACTGACCACCGGAACCTGGAGTATATCAGGACCGCCAAGCGACTGAACCCCAGGCAAGCCCGCTGGTCACTGTTCTTCGGCCGTTTTGACTTCCGGATCACCTACCGTCCCGGGACCAAAAACCAAAGATCGGATGCCTTGTCCCGGGTACACGAAGATGAGGTCAAAACAGAGCCGTCGGATCCCCCGGAACCCATCATCCCGGAGTCCGCTATCGTGGCCGCCCTCACCTGGGACGTGGAGAAAACCGTCCGGGAGGCCCTGACACGAGACCCGGACCCCGGAACCGGACCAAAGAACAAACTCTACGTCCCACCGGAAGCCAGGGCTGCAGTTCTGGACTTCTGTCACGGTTCTAAGCTCTCCTGTCACCCTGGGGTGCGAAGAACCGTGGCAGTCGTCCGGCAGCGCTTCTGGTGGGCGTCCCTGGAGGCCGACGTCCGGAGTTACATCCAGGCCTGTACCACCTGTGCCAGGGGCAAGGCGGATCACCGTAAGACACCGGGATTGCTACAGCCGCTGCCCGTGCCTCATCGCCCCTGGTCCCACATCGGCCTGGATTTTGTCACGGGTCTCCCGCCGTCCCAGGGAAACACCGTCATCCTCACGATAGTGGACCGATTCTCCAAGGCGGCCCACTTCGTGGCCCTCCCGAAGCTCCCAACGGCCCAGGAGACAGCGGACCTCCTAGTCCACCACGTCGTCCGTCTGCATGTGATACCATCAGACATCGTCTCCGATCGCGGTCCCCAGTTCTCCTCGCAGGTTTGGAGGAGCTTTTGACGGGAACTGGGGGCCACGGTCAGTCTCTCGTCCGGGTACCACCCCCAGACCAACGGACAAGCAGAACGGGCAAACCAGGAGATGGAACAAACCTTGCGCTGTGTGACAGCCGCGCACCCGACGGCCTGGAGTACCCACCTGGCCTGGATCGAGTACGCGCACAACAGTCAAGTGTCGTCCGCCACCGGCCTCTCCCCCTTTGAGGTGTGTTTGGGGTATCAACCCCCGTTGTTTCCGGTGGTTGAGGGGGAGGTCGGTGTGCCCTCGGTCCAGGCCCACCTACGGAAGTGCCGTCGGGTGTGGCGTGCCGCCCGTTCTGCTTTGTTGAAGGCCCGGACGAGGGCGAAGAACCATGCAGACCGGCGGCGGGCCCCGGCTCCCACGTATCGTCCAGGGCAGGAGGTCTGGTTGTCCACCAAAGACATTCCCCTTCAAGTGGACTCCCCGAAACTGCAAGAACGATACATCGGCCCCTACAAAATACTCAAGGTCATCAATCCCGCCGCAGTGAGGCTCTGGCTTCCGGCCTCACTGCGGATTCACCCGGTATTCCATGTGTCAAGGATTAAACCCCATCACACCTCACCCCTCTGCACTCCGGGTCCGGCGCCACCTCCTGCCCGGATCATCGACGGAGAGCCGGCTTGGACCGTGCGCCGGCTCCTCGACGTCCGACGAATGGGCCGGGGTTTTCAGTATCTGGTGGACTGGGAGGGGTACGGCCCCGAAGAACGCTCCTGGGTGAAGAAGGGCTTCATCCTGGACCCGGCCCTCCTGGCCGACTTCTACCGTCGCCACCCTGACAAACCCGGTCGTGCGCCAGGAGGCGCCCGTTGAGGGGGGGGTCCTGTTGTGTGGGCCGCTGAAGAGGAGGTACTGCTGGCCCACCACCACTAGAGGGCGCCCTGCCTGGAGTGCGGGCTCCAGGCACCGGAGGGCGCTGCCGCCTTACAGGAGCAGCCAGGATGACAGCTGTCACCCATCACCGGAGACAGCTGATCCCAATCAATACGGAGGTATATCAGCAGGACGGCATCTCCACCTCATTTGCCGAGATATCGCCTTACCAAAGAGGTAACCATTTCAGCCTGCACATACGTGTGTCTTTACTTGTATTCTTGTTTGATTGTCTATAGGACAGCTGACTACTAGACAACATTTGGATAAGTACTCACCTTCCTACATTGTTGTTGACGAGAGGTGGAGGTGGACTCTCCACCCTCCGTGTTACTGGGTGCAGCCGCATCCACACCTGACTGTTTCTGTTTCTTGCCAGCAGTACCGGATCCGACGAGCGGAGGCAGTGGCCACCTGGGAATTCGGGACTTGGCGGCTCCAGTATTCCCGGGGTTCGGTGGCAGAGGAAATCGGGTTGGTTCCGGTTCGACTTGGACAGACGTCTCCTATCGTCGAGCCTGCCCACACGACACCGTTGTAATTGGACTCCATTTCGATATTGTAACCGGTTGTATTTGTTGTGCCTGTTTCACAACAGTAAAAGCAGTGTTATTCGACTCCTCCATTGTCCGTTCATTTGCGCCCCCTGTTGTGGGTCCGTGTTCCTACACTTTCACAACACAAGCCTTTCAAACCAGCCAGTAGATTGTGGGACTCAGAGGGTTAAAATTCAGTCAACGATATTCGGCCGAGGGCCAGCATGGTCCCACATGCAAACCACCCCCCACCCAACCCTATAAGTTTAATATCACCTTGTCATCTTGGTTCAATGATTACCTGCGTGACCTCAAGCATAAGGCAAGAGATCTAGAACGGAAATGGCGTCGTTCAAAATTAGAAGTATTCCACCTTGCGTGGCGTGATGCTATCTTTGACTATAAGCATGAATTATTGGCTACAAAGCGGACCTATTACTCTGATTTGATCAACAAAAAGAAGCATAACTCAAAGTTCTTGTTCGACACGGTGGCAACACTTATTCATGGACAACCACCTGTAGTTCACTCTCCTTTTACAGCACAAGATTTCCTGGATTACTATGAGAAGAAAATCGAAGACATTAGGTTAAACATATCCCAGCATGCCTTAACCCAGCCACTACACCCTGCTATTGAGGTGGGCTCCATTACTAAGGTATTACCTAGATTTACAGAATTTGATAGTATCTCACTAGGCATGCTGACGAAACTCGTAACGTCAACTGTGCTGGAAATTACACTCAACAAAAATATAAACGCAACACTTTTGGTTTTGCTCCCATTTTGTATGAGATGAACTCAAAGATCTAAAACCTTTTCCACATATACAATATCACCATTTCTCTCAAATATTGTTCACAAACCAGTCTAAATCTGTGACAGTGAGCACTTCTCCTTTGCTGAGATAATCCATCCCACCTCACAGGTGTGCCATATCAAGATGCTGATTAGACACCATGATTAGTGCACAAGTGTGCCTTAGACTGCCCACAATAAAAGGCCACTCTGAAAGATGCAGTTTTATCACACAGCACAATGCCACAGATGTCGCAAGATTTGAGGGAGCGTGCAATTGGCATGCTGACAGCAGGAATGTCAACCAGAGCTGTTGCTCGTGTATTGAATGTTCATTTCTCTACCATAAGCCGTCTCCAAAGGCGTTTCAGAGAATTTGGCACTACATCCAACCAGCCTCACAACCGCAGACCACGTGTAACCACACCAGCCCAGGACCTCCACATCCAGCATGTTCACCTCCAAGATCGTCTGAGACCAGCCACTCGGACAGCTGCTGAAACAATCGGTTTGCATAACCAAAGAATGTCTGCACAAACTGTCAGAAACCGTCTCAGGGAAGCTCATCTGCATGCTCGTCGTCCTCATCGGGGTCTCGACCTGACTCCAGTTCGTCGTCGTAACCGATTTGAGTGGGCAAATGCTCACATTCGCTGCCATTTGGCACGTTGGCGAGGTGTTCTCTTCACGGATGATGCGAAGGAGATGTGTTGCACTGCATGAGGCAAATGGTGGTCACACCAGATACTGACTGGTATCCCCCCCAATAAAACAAAACTGCACCTTTCAGAGTGGCCTTTTATTGTGGGCAGTCTAAGGCACACCTGTGCACTAATCATTGTGTCTAATCAGCATCTTGGTATGGCACACCTGTGAGGTGGGATGGATTATCTCAGCAAAGGAGAAGTGCTCTATCACAGATTTAGACTGGTTTGTGAACAATATTTGAGGGAAATGGTGATATTGTGTATGTGGAAAAAGGTTTAGATCTTTGAGCTCATCTCATACAAAATGGGAGCAAAACCAAAAGTGTTGCGTTTATATTTTTGTTGAGTATATTAATATTTCTTTAACTTCTGGATCTGTTCCAAAATGTTTCAAATGTGCAGTGATTAAACCATTACTTAAGAAACCTAATCGTGACCCTAGTGTATTGAAAAACTATCGGCCAATATCAAATCTATCATTTTGCTCTAAAATTCTAGAAAAAGTGGTGTCATGGCAGCTCATGGACTATCTTATTGAGAATAATCTCTTTGAGCCACTGCAGTCTGCTTTTAGAAAATATCATTCCACAGAGACAGCTCTCACTAAAGTGGTGAATGATCTTCTGCTTGCAATGGATTCGGACACCACTACGGTTCTGGTGCTGTTAGATCTCAGTGCTGCATTTGTTACCATGGATCATCATATTCTACTTGACAGGCTGGAAAATCATTTTGGGATTACTGGGAGTGCCGTTGCATGCCTGACGTCATACTTGACCAGTCATTCTCACTGTGTTTTGCACAGTAACACTACCTCTAACCTTAGTGACATGAAATTTGGGGATCCACAGGGGTCCGTCTTAGGCCCCCTGCTTTTCCCTACCTCGCTGACCTAATTAAAACTTACGTGCTGGCCCGGGCTTTGCGTTCTCAGGGTGCAGGACTACTTTATGTCCCTAGGGTGAATAAGAAGTCTGCGGGTCATAGAGCTTTCTCTTATTGTGCTCCTGTTCTGTGGAATGATCTCCCTCCATCAATAAACCAGTCAGATTCTGTGGAGATTTTCAAGTCCAGATTTAAGACACACTTATTTTCCTTTTTGTATGGCTAGCATACTGGAACTGATGAGCCATATAAAAATGTTTTCTTAATTTAACTTTTATATACGAGGGCTGTCAATAAAGTTACGGTCCTTTTTATTTTTTTCAAAAACTATATGGATTTCATTCATATGTTTTTACGTCAGACATGCTTGAACCCTCGTGCGCATGCGTGAGTTTTTCCACGCCTGTCGGTGACGTCATTCGCCTGTGAGCACTCCTTGTGGGAGGAGTCGTCCAGCCCCTCGTCGGAATTCCTTTGTCTGAGAAGTTGCTGAGAGACTGGCGCGTTGTTTGATCAAAATTTTTTCTAAACCTGTGAGACACATCGAAGTGGACACGGTTCGAAAAATTAAGATGGTTTTCAGTGAAAATTTTAACGGCTGATGAGAGATTTTGAGGTGATTCTGTCGCTTTAAGGACTTTTCACGGTGCGAGACGTCGCTCAGCGCTCTCAGGCAGCGTCATCAGCCTGTTCAAGCTGAAAACCTCCACATTTCAGGCTCTATTGATCCAGGACGTCGTGAGAGAACAGAGAAGTTTCAGAAGAAGTCGGTTTCAGCATTTTATCCGGATATTCCACTGTTAAAGGAGATTTTTTTAATGAAAGACGTGCGGACGGGTCCGCGCGTCGGGACGCAGCCGCCGCGACGCTCCGCCACAGGAAAAACACCTCTGTTGAAAGCCTTAAGGACAAGTTGGAACATGTCCTGCCTGTTAAACAATTTCTCATATACTCACTCCACTGAAAGCCATCAAAAGCCGCCTGGATTTTACAAATGGTTATCAACACGGAGGTGTTTTTCCTGTGCCGCCGCACCGCGTCGGCTGCGTCCCGACGCGCGGATCCGTCCGCACGTCTTTCATTAAAAAAATCTCCTTTAACAGTGGAATATCCGGATAAAATGCTGAAACCGACTTCTTCTGAAACTTCTCTGTTCTCTCACGACGTCCTGGATCAATAGAGCCTGAAATGTGGAGGTTTTCAGCTTGAACAGGCTGATGACGCTGCCTGAGAGCGCTGAGCGACGTCTCGCACCGTGAAAAGTCCTTAAAGCGACAGAATCACGTCAAAATCTCTCATCAGCTGTTAAAATTTTCACTGAAAACCAGCTTAATTTTTCGAACCGTGTCCACTTCGATGTGTCTCACAGGTTTAGAAAAAATTTTGATCAAACAACGCGCCAGTCTCTCAGCAACTTCTCAGACAAAGGAATTCCGACGAGGGGCTGGACGACTCCTCCCACAAGGAGTGCTCACAGGCGAATGACGTCACCGACAGGCGTGGAAAAACTCACGCATGCGCACGAGGGTTCAAGCATGTCTGACGTAAAAACATATGAATGAAATCCATATAGTTTTTGAAAAAAATAAAAAGGACCGTTACTTTATTGACAGCCCTCGTATAGCTAAAGTGAGATGTGAAGTAATGTCTTTTTTTCCCTTTTTTTTTTCTTAAACCAATGTCTAAGTGAGAGAATAACTGAATCTGTTACAGTCCCTCTATTTTCAAAGCGCATAAGTAGTTTGACAAACTAATATAGAGATTATTGTTAATACTAGTCACCACTTTTACAGCCACTTTTTCTTAGACAAATCAGGCAATAAATACACAAAGATTTTCAAGTCCTTAAACATGTTGGACTTCATTTATACTCTATCAAGCATAATAAATGCAAACATTAACAGTCCTCTATGGTAAATGTGTTTAGAGTAGGTAGTTCTCAAAATGAGTGAGGAAAGCCACCAAGACACCAAGAAAATGGATCAAATCTAGGTTTGAGCCGCCCATTTGCTTTACGCCAAAATGTAGCTGAAATTTGACATCTTGTTTTTAAGAGAACCCTCTGTGCCAGTCCCAAATCCCAATGTGGATCTGCACTAGATCTGTTGTGGAAACCCTGAAAAACTGGGGGCAGTTGAAAGTTAACAAAAAAAATTTCTGTGTCATCAAATATCTACAACTATATCAGAAAAAACCAGAACAGTTTCTGAGAAAGCCCATGGTCAACTATGCACGTAAATTTCCACTTTTATACAAAAGTATTGAGGGGGAGGGGGGTTGTAATAGCGCTATGTTGTATTAAGTGGTCCTGTCTTCCATTTTTCATAGATATCCAGTAATATGGACACATTTCAGGAATATGTTATCTAGGGATTATAGCTTCATAATTAAAATCTTGCACATATCAAATACTTATCAATAAGAGAGCTAACTATTAAAAAGTAATAAAAACAAAAGCATTATTGACCTTTAAAAATATGTTTTTTGAACCATCTCATGGCTTTATAATAAAATGTGGATTAATTCCTTAGTCATTCATTATCTCTTTTGTTGTCTTTGTGGAATCATAGATTGAGCCATGAAGAGCAAAATCAGATTTATATTAAAACACAAAGATGTGTTATTTTCCATCAAGTCCTTTTGTGTTTTAATTCATTAGAATTGACAAAAAGAAAAAAGTGCTTAACACTTACACACAGTATTGTCAGAGCAAATGTGTGAAACTTTCTGTCAATTTAGGTTATTACACATTGCGGATATTTTGCATTTCAATAAACGTCACGTGCAGCAAATATATCACAGAGTGGTTTTTAAGGACAGAGCAAATCTCTGAAGATTTTCCTGCTCACCATGGGGTATTATTGGATTAACCAGTGTATTTTGTGCAATATATGACTCTGGTGCCACCCTCAGGCCACAGATATGTTTTTTTTTTTTTTTTTTTTTTAATGACATTGCAGTTGTAAGGGTCTTTATTTGGATGCACGACTGACACTGTGCAGGAATGAGAGACCCAGGTCAGAACAAGTTAAAAATCTCAGACATTTCTGCTGCTCCAACTAATTTTTCAGTCCTTGACATTGGCTGCAACGTGCATCTCTATAAATTCCCTGCACCCCTTCACTTTTCATGCCATTTTATCTTCTGATATGTAAAAATAATCACAGCAGCTTCACAGTGCTGCGTTTGCAGCACTTTATTCTATTTGCTTCAAATGTATTTGCACACTATTTCTTACTTAAAATAAATAAATAAATGTAAATAAATAAATACAAAGTGGAAACCTAAAAAGAACTCAGTGGACTCTTTGAACTGAGTTTTCAATCAAAGCTCTTCATTTTTTGAAGGCATTCTGTCTTCATCTGAATTTTTCTTTCAAATTCATCTGGTGCAGCATAGGGTATGAGAAAACAAACTGCACTGTTGGTGCACTTGTGGTCAAAGGATAAACTAAAACATGTTGACAAATGCACATACACTTAAGATCAAGTCAGAACTCTAACGAGTCGCATTTGAGAGGAATTTTGTCTCATCTGAAAAGGGATCAGGCAACAAATAGGAGAAAGAAATTGATAAACAAAGCTTGCAGCGGAAGCACAAGATAAACATCAGACACTAAAATGTAACTGATCTGCATTCAACTTCTGCTCACTAATCATGAATGAAATGATTTTATAAGACATCTGATCATATTATATAGCGGGTGACATTAAAATTTTTGTCATCATGTTTATTATTATACATATATAGGGAGAATGTTAAGATTCTGTGTGGGGAAAACTGTTTTCAGTGCAAGATAAAGAGATTAAAAACATCTTAACAGCTACAGCAATATTCTGGAACACACACATCCACCAACTGTCAGCAGTCCACTGATCCAGACCTGGAGTGCAACCAAACTACATTCCTGCACTATCAGTAAAAATTGTTTTTGGAGTAATTGCATATTTTCTACACCATTTTGTTTTGTTATTATCATTACTGTTATTACCTCCGGCAAAAAGTTGGAGGAGGTTGTGTTTTTGCCCCTGTTGTTTGTTTGTCTGTTTGTGAACAGCCTGGAACCCACAATTTTTCATATACTATTATGAAATTTTACAGAAGATTCATATCCTGATAGGCAAAAACTGATTAAATTTTCAAGGTCATAGGTCAAAGTCAGGAAAAATCTTGGAAAATCCCTATCTTTAACATTGAACAAATTTTTAAAAATTCATAACTGCCAAAAATGATCAAATTTATTTCATATTTGAGCGCGTTATATAGCATGGTATTGGCTGTGTGTATTTGTCCAGGTAAAAATGGAGTTGTGTCAGGAAGGGCATCCAGCGTAAAACTTGTGCCAAATACCAATGCGGATCTGGCTGTATCCGCTGTGGCGACCCGGAACAAACAGTAACAGCCAAATGGACAACAACAACATGTAGAATGGTATCCTTTATTAACTGACAAAGTTTGATCCAGATTACAGATTTTGTGGTCTTTTAAATTTAACATGGAAAACCCCATTTAATGTATATTTTACATTATATCTTAATTAAACATGCCCCAATCACTCTCATAATTGAAACTGAGGTGCAGACTGGCACTCACTATCACCTGACAAAGTTTGATCCAGATCTGATCCGGAGTGGGGCTTTTGTGGACATTTAAATTTAATATTGAAAAGCCCATTTGGTGTATATTTTACACTGTATCACAATCAAAAGTGCCTAATTCACTCTTATTTTTCTGTTATGGATTTACCTACACCACCAAAATTAGATGGAGGTTCCAATTTTATGCCTGTTTGTCTATCTTCCAGTTATCAGTTGTAAACCAAGTGCCAAAAAGGTGAGGTGATGGTGTAGTGGTTAAGCGTTGAGACCAGAGGATCCATGGTTCAAATCCCAGCCTGATTGGAAAATCACTAATGACCCTTGGGCAAGGTCCTTAATCCCCTAGTTGCTCCCGGTGTGTAGTGGGCGCCTTGAATGGCAACACCGACATCTGGGTGAATGTGAGGCATTATTGTAAAGCACTATGAGCGACTGATGCAGATGGAAAAGCGCTATATAAATGCAGTCCATTTACCATGAAGCAATGACATATTGTGCATAGCAAGGATAACCAATGTTCTGTGAAAGTTATCTGAAAAAATCAAAAACTCCCACTGAAAATGACTGATGCCAAGTCCATAAATGTTGCATCTGTACATGTGTACAATCTTCAAAAAAAAAAAAAAAGAGAGAAAATAAATAAATAATCCAACCTTCTAACCATGAGAACATATGACGCCTGTTGTACTGCAACAGATGGGGAACTCTTCAGCCTTATCAGAGTGTTCTCTGAGTGTTCTGTTGTTTGAAATTTTTTTATTCAGTGTTTCCTGAAAGCAAAAATCTCAATCACACAGCCTTTGACAAAATTACTCATACATATACTCAACAAAAATATAAACGCAACACTTTTGGTTTTGCTCCCATTTTGTGTGAGATGAACTCAAAGATCTAAAACTTTTTCCACATACACAATATCACCATTTCCCTCAAATATTGTTCACAAACCAGTCTAAATCTGTGATAGTGAGCACTTCTCCTTTGCTGAGATAATCCAACCCACCTCACAGGTGTGCCATACCAAGATGCTGATTAGACACCATGATTAGTGCACAGGTGTGCCTTAGACTGCCCACAATAAAAGGCCACTCTGAAAGGTGCAGTTTTGTTTTATTGGGGGGGATACCAGTCAGTATCTGGTGTGACCACCATTTGCCTCATGCAGTGCAACACATCTCCTTCGCATCATCCGTGAAGAGAACACCTCTCCAACGTGTCAAATGCCAGCGAATGTGAGCATTTGCCCACTCAAGTCGGTTACGACGACAAACTGGAGTCAGGTCGAAACCCCGATGAGGACGACGAGCATGCAGATGAGCTTCCCTGAGACGGTTTCTGACAGTTTGTGCAGAAATTCTTTGGTTATGCAAACCGATTGTTTCAGCAGCTGTCCGAGTGGCTGGTCTCAGACGATCTTGGAGGTGAACATGCTGGATGTGGAGGTCCTGGGCTGGTGTGGTTACACGTGGTCTGCAGTTGTGAGGCTGGTTGGATGTACTGCCAAATTCTCTGAAACACCTTTGGAGATGGCTTATGGTAGAGAAATGAACATTCAATACACGAGCAACAGCTCTGGTTGACATTCCTGCTGTCAGCATGCCAATTGCACGCTCCCTCAAATCTTGCAACATCTGTGGCATTGTGCTGTGTGATAAAACTGCACCTTTCAGAGTGGCCTTTTATTGTGGACAGTCTAAGGCACACCTGTGCACTAATCATGGTGTCTAATCAGCATCCTGATATGGCACACCTGTGAGGTGGGATGGATTATCTCAGCAAAGGAGAAGTGCTCACTATCACAGATTTAGACTGGTTTGTGAACAATATTTGAGGGAAATGGTGATATTGTGTATGTGGAAAAAGTTTTAGATCTTTGAGTTCATCTCATACAAAATGGGAGCAAAACCAAAAGTGTTGCGTTTATATTTTTGTTGAGTGTAATTAATCCTGTGTGGATTATAAAAAAAAAAAAAAGACTTCTCACATTTTCTAAACAAATAAACTAGTCGTCCTTTATGAGTATCATTGTGCCACAAGCAACATATGCTCTAGAATTTTCTTAAAATGAACATGAGATGTCAGCTATATATTTCCAGAAGGCTATAGTTTTCCAGAAGGTGGTTGATGTGGCAACGCGCTGCATCAGCAAATGCTCCCTTCTATGAAAGTCCTGCTCTGTTCCACTTCACCGTGAAGCTGTCAATGGTGGTTTAACAGAAAATAAATAAATAAGTAAATAAAAAGTTGCAGTTTCTCCAGTCGCAGTCACACATGCCTATAATTCCTTCAAAGTCACTCAGTGTTTTCAGAACCGCCTTCTCCAGATAAATTTACCATACAGTTTGCATTTAGTAACCGATGTAAATGAAGTACAAGACATGTTCAGTGACTTTGCAATGTTTCAGTATGCATCTACTGACTCATCTAAAGAAAGGCACTTCACACAAGTAAGGGCTAACCTTACTAACCCCCAGAGCAACAGTGGTAATGAAAAACTCCGTCTGAGGATGAAACCTCAAGCAGACCAGACACAAAGGGGTGACCCTCTGCTTGGACCATGGTACAGACATAAATTACAGAACAATTCACAAAACGAATATACAGGAAATGCTGTTGGTGCACAGGACAGGAGGGTCTCCAGCACAAATGCAACTCCCATTTCTGGATGGAGCTGCACCTTAAACAGAGAGAAAAAAAACAGAATCAGGGATCAGAAAGACAAGAAATACAGAATAATTTGCCAGCATTAAACAAGAAAAACATAAAATACTAAGGTGATCGCCGGCTACTAGCCCTAAGCTTCACTAAAAGACCCAGAATTTAGGTAAAGTTGAGGCTGTTGCCCACGCTCCATTTCTTAATAAAATGAATTAAAAGAATAAAAAGCGTAAAACAAAACTATACCAGTATGGTAGCCATACAAAAGGGATAATAAGTGTGTCTTAAGTCTGGACTTGAAAGTCTCCACAGAATCTGATTGTTTTATTGATGCAGGGAGATCATTCCAGAGACCAGGGGCACGATAAGAGAAAGCTCTGTGACCCGCAGACTTTTTATTCACCCTAGGGACACAAAGTAGTCCTGCACCCTGAGAACACAAAGCCCGGGCTAGTACATATGGTTTAATTAGGTCAGCTATGTAGGGAGGTGCCAGTCCGTGAACAATTTTAGACTAGCAGCAGAACCTTAAAATCTGATCTCACTGGGACAGGAAGCCAGTGAAGGGATGCCAAAATGGGTGTAAAGTGGTCGAACTTTCTGCTTCGTGTCAAAAGTCTGGCTGCAGCATTTTGAACCTATTGGAGAGCCCTAATGCTAGACTGCGGTAAACCAGAAAATAGAACATTGCAATAGTCCAATCTAGAAGAGATAAATGCATGGATCAGAGTCTCAGCATCAGCCATAGACAGGATGGGATAAATCTTCACTATATTTTGGAGGTGGAAGAAAGCAGTGCTCGTAATATTTCTAATGTGGACGTCAAAGGACAATGTAGGATCAAAAATTACCACAAGGTTCCTCACTTTGTCAGTGTGATGTATGACACAGGAGCCTAGGTTAAGTATTAGCTGGTCAAATTGATGCTGATGTCTCATTGGACCAAGAACCATCATTTCAGTCTTATCAGAGTTTAAAAGTAGGAGGTTTCTAGACATCCAACTTCTCACTGATGCAAGGCAATCTTCTAAGGATTTTATGTGAACGAGATTACCAGCAGTTATTGGCATGTATAACTGAGTATCATCAGCATAACAGTGAAAGGTAATCCCAAAACACTGCAATATGTGCCCAAGGGGTGCTATATAAAGAGAGAAAAGCAGGGGGCCTAAGATGGACCCCTGTGGAACCCCAAATTTCATGTCACTAAGGTTAGAGGTAGTGTTACTGTACAAAACACAGTGAGAACGACTGGTCAAGTATGATGTCAGCCATGCAAGGGCACTCCCAGTAATCCCAAAATGATTTTCCAGCCTATCAAGTAGTATATCATGATCCACGGTATCAAATGCAGCACTGAGATCTAACAGCACCAGAACCGTAGTGGTGTCTGAGTCCATTGTAAACAGAAGATCATTCACCACTTTAGTGAGAGCCGTCTCTGTGGAACGATATTTTCTAAAAGCAGACTGCAGTGGCTCAAAGAGATTATTCTCAGTAAGACAGTCCATGAGCTGCCATGACACCACTTTTTCTAGAATTTTAGAGTAAAATGATAGATTTGATATTGGCCGATAGTTTTTCAGTACACTAGGGTCACGATTAGGTTTCTTGTTTTTGTTGATCAAATCAGAGTAATAGGTCCGCTTCGTTGCCAGTAATGGATGCTTATAGTCTAAGATAGCATCACGCCACGCAAGGTGGAATACTTCTAATTTTGAACGGTGCCATTTTCCGTTCTAGACCTCTTGCCTTATGCTTGAGGTCACGCAGGTAATCACTGAAGGTCTTCTCACCTGTCAGTCAGGTAGCGCTTTTTTTATATATATAAAAACCTTCATTGCCATCCTCAGAAATAGACTGGGCATATATGCACTGGGGGGAACAAATAAACAACTGCAAAGTGTGAGTATTTTTTTAACTCGCTGTGCATGTACTGCTCTATTTTTAGCTTCTGTATTAGTCGCACTAACACAGCCAGTGGATATGTACATAATTTGAAAGAAAAGCAAACCACAAATATGTTTGTAAAAGTCACCAAGGATGCGCTGCTGGTTGTTATGTCTCCAACACGCTATGAGACACAGAGAGACAACGCAAACTCAGAGCTGCAGCAGAAGCAGCGGACTAACTGTTTGCCACATCCAGCGCTGATATAAAGAAAATACAGGGACGAGATTACCGGCACATGTATCAAACATCTCAAACTGGTACTTTGATAACAGCATGATCCAGTATAGACCCCTAATTTACCCTACAGCAGGGATGTCCAAGTTCGGTCCTCGACATCTACCTTCCTGACACTCTTAGTTGTCTCCCTGTTCCAACACACCTGAATCCAATGAAAGGCTCATTTAAAGCCTGCTAACAAGTCTTTCATTTTTGCTTAGACAATCAGCATTTGTGGAAAACGCAAAATTCAATATTATCATTACGATTATTAGTTATAAACCACAGCACATACTGTAGCTATATTAGACATGTTGCATTTGTGAGTTCATTGAACTCAAAACTTATGCATTACTCTTTTTCCATGGATTCCAAAATAAATATGTGTGCAAATAACAATCAGCTTTAAATAATATATTCTCCATCTGTATAGTGTATGAGGCAATGAAAGTGTGACTGAACTCGGGGAAAAACTAGCAATCAGTCAATAGAAAACATCTGATTAAGAGAGGCTAAAATCAAACTAAATGAAAAATGTATGGCCGTAGAATGTGGAGATCTTTTATTTCCTTGGTAACATGTGACCTCCGCTCACTTTTAATCCCAATCACAATAATCTGTATACTTAGTTTGCTTATTACAACGGAGTTTTAGGGCCACACTGAATTTCGTTTGTTTTTTTTTTGGACTTCGAGAATAAAGTCGTAATTTACGAGAATAAAGTCATAATTTTACGAGAATAAAGTCGTAATATTACAAGAAAAAGTTGAAATATTATGTCTTTATTCTCATAAAATTACAAATTTATTCTCGTAAAATTACGACTTTATTCTCGAAGTCTAAAAAAAAGAAATTCAATGTGGCCCTAAAATGCCGTCAAAGCTTATTTACTTATGGCCTCTGAAAAATGAAGGATTGGGTGTAAAAATAGCTATAATTCCTTATATGGTTCATGCAACATTTTTTATCAAAGCCCTTGAATTAAAGCTGAAAATCTACACTACAAGTAGACCTTGATTGCTTCATTTCAAATCTACTGGGGCGGTTTACACAGGCAAAATTACAAAACTGTGTCACTATCCAAACATTTACAGAACTGACTTTCGAGGATCTGTTGGCTAAAGTGCCGCAGGTAAAAAAAAAATGCAAGGTTGCAAAAAAATAGTGTTTTTGATTACGACTGCTGTTGACACAGATGTTTCTCCATGCGCACAAATGACACCTGATGAGGCCAATCAGAGCACGAGTTGATCACGTGACGCCGTTGCCACACAGAGAGCAACATTTCGACCAATCAGCAGCTTCTTCGCAGTGCGTGTGACGACAGGAGCAAAACAACAGCGCTTTCATAAAACGTTGTCCAGCGTTAATAATTGTGACTGTTTTCATAATCCGCACCGCCCACACCTCTACCAAATAATAATAATCATAAAAACATTGACAAAAATGGTAATTCCTGACTTTAAAATCACAAGGCGACAAATACTGCGCGTCCGTCCATCAGCTTTTGTTCTCTCAGCTGCAGTGCGATTAACCTCAACCTTTATTAAAAACCTGCTAAACAGGTTTGTTAAACGGCGGATGAAATATCAGACCAGCGTCTTTATCTAAAGTGAGAAAAGGAAAAAAATGAATAACGATTTCATGAAGCCTGGTGTCTGACGATAGCGCGAACCGACGCTGTGTCAAAAATAAAATAAGATTTAAATTGGCATGAGCAGGTAACTTTAAAAATGTGTGAATGCCCCAAACGTTACGGTCGCAATGCGTGTCCATCCAGATATCAACGTTTAAAAGTGGTTTGTTGTGAAGCTAATGTTAGCTTATAGCGGGCCTGAGTGCGCCATCATTAAAACACATAGCAGCAGGTTAGCAAAAGTCCACTTTGTCTCCCGTCGTTACACACACACAACAAAACAACTAGACCACCGCAACTACTTACAACAAACCAACTCACACCACCGACCCCACAAAAATAAAATAAAAAATAATCACTCACAATGCCGTGTGTCGCATTAACACTCACTCCTGGATGCGTCACTCAGTGACAAACATTTTTAGCTGTCTGTAGCTTCTTCTCAAAGCTTTTCGTCAAACTTAATCCCGCTAAGCTTGCTGTACTGTTCGCAGAAAAGGTAAAAATACTAAAGACGAGTCGGCGTGAGGAACAGCAACAAAGAACAGCTGAGAGAGGATGTAAACACATGTCACGTGATGTCCAAACCAATACAGCCTATGACGTCACAAAATTATCTATCTATCTATCTATCTATCTATCTATCTATCTATCTATCTATCTATCTATCTATCTATCTATCTATCTATCTATCTATCTATCTATCCAGTGAAGGAAAAGGAAGTAAACTCTTAGGTGGAGTTGCCTTAACTCATACTAATAACAATAACAATAATTGGTAATTAATTTATTAGAGTGATTAAAAAACTGTACAATAATACATAAAAAGCACGCATCATGCATGAGTAGGGATTTAAAAAGTTGTCCAAAGATAAAAATTGTCAGAAATATAATTGTCAGAAATATAAAACTTATCATATATATATATATATATATATATATATATATATATATATATATATATATATATATATATATATATATATAGAATTTTAAATTATCAGAATCATAAAAATTGTCATAAGTGACTTTAAATTAAATATGTAATAATAATAATAATAATAATAATAATAATAATAATTAGAAATACTTATGTCTATTATAAAATAGGTACAATTTATGTTTAGATTTAAAACTTAAATTTGGACATTTTTATTTAGTGTTTGACCCATTTTTGAAAAAACACATTTTTACAGAAACACTAGTGTGCTTAGGAAATGCATACTTCAAAAGTTTAAACTCAAAAATAATGTGTACTATGCAGCTTATATATGATAGAAAAAGTCAGCCTTAAAGGTTATTGACTTTGCAAAAATGCATGATTCAAACAACTATTTTATTATCTATCTATCTATCTATCTATCTATCTATCTATCTATCTATCTATCTATCTATCTATCTATCTATCTATCTATCTATCTATCTATCTATCTATCTATCTATCTATCTATCTATCTATCTATCTATCTATCTATCTATCTATCTATCTATCTATCTATCTATCTATCTATCTATCTATCTATCCATCCATCCTTGATGGTCACTGGCAGTAGTTACACAGTGGAGAGGAAACACAAAAAGGAAAAGTTCAGGAATAATACAGTTGTCCTGCTGTGAAAAGCTTTCCCACTATTGGAGTCTTTTAAAAAGCAAATATGAATTTGGAAAGATCCCACAGAGCTCAACCCACCTTGTAACCTCACAGAGCTCCCCACAGACACGCAGCCTAAATTTAGCCTGCAGCTGGTTTGCAGTGAAGATTGGGAATGGCTCAGCAGGTTCCTTAAGGAAGCAGCAGCACTCATCTTGGGTCATCTTTCTCTAAACTGGTTTTGTTGAAGAGGATCTGATCCTTTCTTCTGTAGGAGGGAACTTTATGCAAACCCACATTTTCATTTCATAAAGATTGTTAAAATGTCGTAACTGTGCAACCAGGACTCATTACAGCTCTCTCATCAAGAGAGCACAACAGAGGATATACTTTCTGCCAAAAACAATGATGGTGAATTTCTACGCTGCCATCACTGAGTCCATCATCTCCTCCTCTATCACCGTCTGGTACACTACTGCTAAGGACAGGAGTAGACTGCAGTATATCATCCACGCAGCAGAGAAGATTATCGACCGAAGTCTGCCATCCCTACAGGACATGTACACCTTGAGGGCCCTGGGCCGAGCAAGGAAGATAGTGGGTGATCCCTCTCACACAGTTCACAAATGTTTTGTCACCCTCCCCTCTAGCAGGCGGCTGAGGTCCATCAGGACCAAAACCTCAAGACACAAACAGCTTCTTTCCATCCGCAGCTAGACTAAGACAGAAGTGTTTTTTTCTTTTCTTTTCTTATTGTTTATGCACCAATAACGGCAGATCAAATTCCTTGTGTGTGCGAACTTACTTGGCAAAAGCTCAATTCTGATTCTGATTTATCCTGAAGGCATCCCAGGCTCCAGGTGGTTTAAAGCTGTTACTTTAGACCAGACTAGACATCTATTAGCAGGTCAAGCATAGGATTAATGAAATCAGTGAGTCAGTAGCTGTGTTTACATCAACAGTAATATTCCCATCTTAACCTGATTAAGACCTTTTTCTAAAGGCTGTTTCCACTGCCATTAATCAGAGTAATCAATCATAAACAGAGTAAGCAATAATCTGATTAAGACATGGAGTATTCAAGTCTTAGTCTGATTACTGAAGTGCATCACAGACATATAAACACCATCAGACTTTGACGTTTTATGGGAGTTTTAACAGCATAATTTGCAAGACATAAATCACAGGAATATTCCTCAAACAACTTTTTTAAATGCCATAATAGAAATACAACTTTATTCAGAATAAAGTCAATAATCAGATTTGTGCTGTTCATGTAAACACAGTCACTGAGTGGGTCCACAAAATATGTGTAAGCAAATAGTATTCAGCTCTGACATTTTGGGCTGTGATTAAAAAAAGATGAGGACAAGTGAGCCTGCTATTTTGGATCGCAAACATACGAAATAAAATAGGAATTATTGTTATTATTATTATTATTATTATTATTATTATTATTATTATTATTATTATTATTATTATCATCATCATCATCATTATTATCATTATTGTCATCATCATTATTATTATTATATCAATGAGTGATTTCATTTTTTTTTCCTCTGCTTGATCTGGAAATACATAAGTGTTTCATAACAAGTTATTTTGTTTGATTTGTGTAAAGCCAAAGTGTTGAGATATTGAACAAAAATGAGAAAACTGGATTGACATCCTCTAGGTGTAGTGCTGATTTCATTATTTATTTATTCGTTTGTTTGTTTATATTTGCCAGGACTTGTATTTACTTGAGTGTGCAGTGAAGTCGAAAAGTATTCTCATGTAATGTGTCACAGTGAAGACGCTCTGCGTGGGTACCTGCTCTTCTCTCTGGAGGATGTCTCCTCTCTCTTACAAATGAATAATTTGTTTACTTCCTTGCAACTTTGTGGCTTGATTGCGCAACTTTGAGCTGCAGAGTCAGACCTGCAAGCGTGCACACAGACTGCAGACGTTATGTTTTTTTATTACTTTATTTAGAAAAAAAGATCTCTGGATAGATAACAAATACAGACAGATGAACTTTTATAATTCCTGACCAACTTGGACCAAATTGGAGATCAGTCTGATTGTGATCTCGTCTCACCTGTAGGTGGGCTGAAGGTAACTGGAGTAGCACTCATTAAAGTGTGTAGACCTCTGAAGAGCCAAAAGTCACAGATATGTGACCCTGATCCGATTCATCAGATCTGGAGCTCTAATCTTGATCCAGAAAAAACTGCATTCAGGGGCAGCTGGTCATGTGACAACACAGTCCATTTTTTATTTTTTATTATTCATTTTTAAAGCTACAGTATGCATACTTTAGGGGTGATTGAGCAGAAATGGAATGTAGCATTTCTAATCATCTGTTCACTACCGTCACGTCTGGTTCACAAAGCTGAGAACGGCAAGGCTGGGAAGAAAAGGCTGGATTTATTACTCACAGTGACTTCTGTAAACAAAGTCAGAGTTAGCACAAGAAGCCTTTTTGACGGCAAGCGAGGGCACAGGAAAACAGTTCTTCGGGAGGCAAACAGAAAAACAGGCAGAGTGTCAACGCACAGTTAATCAACATACAAAAGTGACAGCGGGCTCAATTCGAGGAACACAGAGGCAACGATGAGGCAAGCACAGGAAAACAATGCGTGAGAGCAGGGATAGGAGCACTAACAATCTGGCAGTGGAGTGACACAAAAGTGATGGTTATGTGAATACCGACACCAATTACGAAAGAAACCAAAACACATCTGAACCTGGAAGCTAGCAATCAGGAAATAAATCCACTGAAAATACACAGAGAGCAGAGAACAACAAGCATGGAAGAGAATAACACTGAGGGAATGAGACCAATACAGAAGATAACACCATGGAACAACTCAGAGAATAATGGAGAATGAGGAATAACTGACATGTAGGAAAACTACACAAGGAGATGGTACGTAATAAGTAGAACCGCAAGAATCAAAACGACAACACCGGAACTGTGAACCATGACAATTAGTATACAAATAATGAATGTTTATGAGTTCAATGGTTCAAATATTTCATGAGGTGATTCACTGAATTATATATTCGTTCCATTGAATGAATGAAAGAACATTCATTATTTGTTTTATATAAAGGCTAAAATAGATCCTTGTCATTTGATATTTTATTAATTGATTAACAAGAGAAAAGGGACTTACATTTTGGTGTTCTGGTGGTTTGACATCAACAGTCCAACACAAACTTTAAATAGGAGTCCAAAATTGTTCTCAGGCAACTTGTAAAAACAGTCAGATATTTCAAAACCAATTCTGACGGTGTAGTCTGTGATTCCGTGCACTGAATTTGTATACTTCCTCAGTCCAGCGAAAAATCATGCCAGAAATTCGTCAAGTTCTTCATCCTAACGTCATCCTAACAGCTCTTCATGCCTCCAGATGGCTTACGGTGTAATGGATTTGTTGTTTTGTGTGTGTGTGTGTGTTGGAAGAATTAACATTGTCAATTAGCTCCTTCAAATCGTCGTCTTATCAGCAAAACAAACGCCGCCATGTTTAGCTAAACGCCGTCTCCGGTAGTGTGAGTGTGCATGGTGATCGCAGCATGCAATAGCATATTTCATATAGTCCCAAAATTGCATGTTAAAAAGCACTGTCGCACAGTAAATGAAACACAATGGCAATTGGTACGAATAATTTGTCACGTGACATACAAGCCACCAATCAAACGACAAAGGTCTACTCAGCCATTATATAATGTGTAATTACCTGCAACAATGAAACATGTTTTCATGAGCTTTGAATGAGCCCGTCATATCTGCAGGAAAGCGGGCTTCCTCACAGAGGCCGCCATGTTGCACGCCCATGTTGATACAGTAGCTCAAAAAGGACATACTTCCTCTGCCTTTAGTATTTTGCAGCACAGCCTGAAGACATGATGCAATCTTTACCCTCACCACTAGATGACACTAAATCCTACACACTATAGCTTTAATTTAACAACAACATTTCTCCACTCAGATCTTATCATCAAAATAATATTTGTTCTTCCAATTTCATTCAGTATTTTCACCATTTTTTATGGAAGTGCACTCATAATTTATCACTAATAACTAAAAACAAACAAACAAGCAAATAGATAAACTGAGGTTGAAGCAATAACAACTTATTCATTATGTGTAGATATCTAATTTTGACTATCAGCTAACAAATTAAACATGGTTTAAAACATTGATTTGACTCATTTTGAACCAGCTAGAACTACAAATTTACTTAAATTCATTAAAAAAATTGTGTTCTACCATTAAAGTGCTTTCTTCTTGCGTAACACACAGGAATTAATCATGATTATATTATGAATAGTTTTAAAGTATATCGATCCGTGCTAGTAAACACAATTCAGGATGATTAGTTGAGGTAAAATTCACATAATTTAAACTTATTGTGAAATACTGTATCTGCATATATAAATTTAATGTTACATTAGTGTCATCATGTTTTGTTTTGGTTAAAAACATCTGCTTTTCTCCTTATTACATAAATTAACTTGTACCAAAATATTAGCACACGTGCTAAAACACGTTTTGTGTAACTTTCAGATTTGCTATTTTGTAGTATACGCTGTTGTTCTTGGTGTAATGCCTACTTTTGCACACGAGGTGTCGCTAATATCACAAGAAAGTGACATTTCTGTGTTCACTGGCGGAAAGAAAAAATCACAGAAGCATTTGAAAAGTTTATTTCTACCATACACAAACTGTACAACACAGCGCATATCTGTTTATTATGAAATAGTAAAAGTAATAGGAAGTATCCATTTACAAACTACTTAAACTGAAAAAAGCATTACATTTTAATGTAAAAGAAAATAAAATACAATACAGTTTCATATCATACTAATATTTTCCACAAAAAAAGCATTTCACATTACAAAACATCAAATACTAACAGGGAGAAAAATAAATATTATTCACAAAACTTCCTGAGCAACCAATGTGTGGTAATAGGAATAAAATATAAGAAACTGGGAATAAAGGATTGTTAGGTTTAAACAGTGTGATGCAATTTTAAAAGATTAAAATTCTTTAAAACATACTGAGTATTTGGATAAAATAGGGTCTTACTTCATTTTCTAATTTGGCTCATTTGCTGTTACATTTTTCTTCTTGGAAATGTACTAGGCTACATGACTGTGACTTCCTTTGCAGAAATTAAAAATGCATTACTTAAATGAATCACACAATAACATTATTTCTCTCTTAAAAGAGCCACACAATGCAGACTTTAAGTAATCTAATTTAAGTCACCCACTGTCTTAAAAACTGAATATTTTTACCTAAACTATCCCATAGACACTTAAGTGATGCATTCAAGCTGAATCAAGTATTTGATTTTCTCAACATTTCTCTGCCTGTTGCTTTAAATGGAAAGGAGCTGCTGCTCACTACACTCCCTTTCTCCTAAAACTGTGGCCATCTTACTGTGTTGGTCCTCTAAACTGTGTGGGCGTGAGGGTGCTGAGGGTAAGTAGGCGTGTCTCACACAGTGAACAGGAGACCAGATATGGGCATCTGTGACACACGTAACAGAAATCTAAAATCAGCCATTTTAGGTTTAAATTTGTCTTATAACAAAGGAGTTATAAGGCAAATATTCTCAAAAAATCCACTAAACTGTGGGATTTTTGAGGATATTTAATATGAAATTTCAACCTAACTGCAAATCTTCGAGAAAAAACTGACCTTGCACAATATGGCCCCTTTAAAAGTAACTTCATGCCAAATTTAAACATGTGCATGATGACACCGCCCCATTTTCCTTAAAAAAAATGATATAAGGACCAGTGTGAACAAAACAAACAAAAATAATAATTCAAATACAAAAGTGCAATTGATGCAAACAAACAGTTAGCTAATGAATACCATCATATTTCAATATCTTAAAAAAAACAAACTTTTTTGATGGAATGATTGAAACGGAAATGCAAATTGTGGTAGTCAGCTCAGTTTTGAAAAAGCTACAATTCAAATCAGCCCCAAACACTGAATAACAATCAAATTTTAAAAACTTGTTTAAATATTAAAGCTACAATGTGTAGGATATAAAGGTGTCTTTTAACAGAAATGGAGTATAGCATTCGTAACCATCTGTTCATTAGTGTGTAATTACCTACTAAAATGAATCGATGCGTTTTCGCAAGCTTAGAATGAGCCGTCATATCTACATGGGAGCATGCCCCCTGATGAAGACCGCCATATTGCATTGCCATGTTTATACAGTAGCTCAGAAGGTAAACACTTTGCTCTGTCTTTTGTATTTTTGCAGAGTGGTCGGAAGACCAAAGAAAAGAGGTGAGAGATGAGTGGTTGCTCCCCTATACACTATGTACTAGTTGATAGTGTAGGCTAACAAGTTTGAGAACCCTCGTTTTTGTTAAACGGGGGATCATACTTATTGCTTACGACAAAAGAAGACGAGTATGAGTCACTGTCACCAAAGAACTAAAACTGTGAACTGAAACAAAAACGTGACCAGCAACGGACTGATGCAATTTGTAACCTCACCACTAGATGACACTAAATCCTACACACTGTAGCTTTAAAGTTTGGAAATCAGTTTAGGATGTAATAAAACAAAATATTTTCTTATAATTCACTATTCCTTTTCATTTTCTCTCCATGACAGCAAAACTCAAAATGAACACCGGATTTTTATTTTATTTTTTTGTCTATCTCAGATGTGATATTTCAAAATCTGTGAGATTAGAGCTACCGAGAAACAAACAGTCACCTGGAACATTTCCTCCTATGAAAATAATGGTACTGTATAATAAATCAGACACCATCCACGTAATACTGTCCTACCACAAAACATAGTACTCGTGTATTTTTATGGATTCATATACATTTAGGCACATACTATATGCACACTCCCACCTGTGTGCACAAAAGGCAGTTTAATAAGTATATTTTTGGGAAAAAAAGAAAAAAGAAATACATCCTGTCAAAGTGGATTTTGATTTTATTCTATGCAAAGCAGAATCTGACATTCAGTTCACTGAAATTCACTCTTAACTGTTTTGCAATTTGCGCACTAAAATTGTTGTTTCAGAAAAATACAGTACAGTAGGGTTTTTTTAATCTCAGTGCTCAGTTTGTCTTATACATTCAGTTTCCAATAAAGAGAGCAAAAGCAGTGTTTTAAATATTTATGATTTGGTAGGGAGATCCAACTTATTGTCTAACACACGTCTTTCAACACTAGATGGCGCAAGGATGCCATGAAATTGGAATGTGCTCTATCATTTACAATGTGCAGAAAGTCAACAGATTTTTTTCCCCCCAGTATTAAGCATTTACATTTGTGGAAATAAATACAAACTCAGGAAATAAATACATTTGCAAACAAATAGCATAAATAGCGATTATATAAGAATGATGTGAACACAAATGAAAAATCAAGCAAACCATACAAAATAATTAAGTGCAACAGGGTTAAAAATCTCACCGGGGTAAACAAGAGAATGCAGAAACAGTAAAAGCGTTACAAAATGTGGCTGGTAATTTTCTCAGTGCAGTATATTTACCGGGAAATGCCCAACGCATTTCCAAAAGCCTCGTCGTCTCCACGCGGCCGAGCCAGCACTCTTCAGTAAAATAGAGCTATCTAGTGCCATTATTCGCAGTCAAAGAAACATCCTGGTAGCTGTGCAGATTAAACATGGATGCCCTTAATAGCCTGTTTGATATTATCCAAGAGGGCCTTGCACTCTGGAGAGTATTCATGCTCGGAGTTGTTGTACATATCAGTTAATGTGTTCACATAGGCTTCAAAATTATGCTCACTGATGGGCCCCTGCAACAAAAACACGTTTGACTATTAGTAAAATGGCAAAAAAGCGACAAACGTCAGAGATAGATTCCTTCCAGGATTGGTGCTCAAAGCTTACTGTACCATTTGAGGCAGATGAATATCTGTTAGACTGCTAATGAGAGCTTGGCTAAGGCGAGCGAGCTCCTTCAGGAGGCTGTCGTTGTGCTGTTCGATCATCTTGTTCTCCTCTTCGATGCTCTTCAGGTTACATTCCATAGATGAAATCTGCTAGGAGAGAAACTCCGTAAAGTTGAGCGAGCCAGATCTCACAGCGCTCTCAGCCAACCGCCCCCAAAACCCCCCAAAACTGACTGGAGTAAATACTTACCTGGGTTTGGAGTTGCATCATATCTGCCTCAATTTTCATGTTGGATTCATTCAGCTCGTTTATCTCGTGGTCTAGGTGTTGGATGTCATCTTTATTTTCTACACCTGAGTCAGAGGAAATGCTCTGAATGACATTTCTGGTGGTAAAATGGACACTTTAGTAGTGGTGGGCACAGCAAACCTAATAGTTAGCTTCGATACCGCTAATATGCTAACTGGAAAGTTAACTGTAGTAACACAAAACTGATAAACCGCTACAACATTTTGTTGAAGCTACCATTAACTGCTAAGCGGTAAGTTTTATGAAATGAATTTAGCTGTGGCTTTTTTTGTTGTTGTTTGTAATCTACCACAGTACAGCCAGTGGCCTAGACATATGAGAAGTTAGTAACTCAGTCACTCAGTCAGTCTGTTAGTCAGTCAGTTAGTAAGTCAGTCTGTTAGTCAGTCAGTCTTTTAGTCAGTCTGTTAATCAGTCATTCACTCAGTCAGTCAGTCAGTCTTAGTCAGTCAGTCTGTTAGTCAGTCACTCAATCAGTCAATTAGTCACTCACTCACTCACTCAACATTTCACTTGTGGCAGAGATTTTTGTTGTACTAGCCTGTTAGTCACCAAATGTAGTATAAGCATTACACATAGTGACCCCAAGAAGCTTACTGGTTTTTGGGGTTAAAGGGTTAAAGGTCAAGGTGACTGGAGTGTACTTTGTGAAGATCTTTATTGTCTTCATCATTTTAAATTGTCTTCTTTTTTTAACTGTTTTACTGTGGGTTGGAATGGCCTGAGGACTGGTCACCTTACTGGGCCTGGTCTACTGTTTTGGACCTTGCCCTCCTTGTGAAATGCCTTGGAGCAACGCGTGGTGATTTGACAATATAAATAAAACTGAATTCAATTAAAATTATGAGCACAGTAACTTTTTTTAACTGCCCAATAACTTGGAAGGTGTGTTAGGTATATTGACCCCAAGAAGCCTGTTGTCTTTGTAGTGAAAAGACAAGATCACTGGAGCGTACTTTGTAAAAAATATTGTGAGCACAATATCGTCTTTCTTAAATGTCAGATTGTCATCAAACTTGGTATGTTTGTTAGCCATAGTGACCCCAAGAAGCCTATTGGTTTTGGGTCAAAAGGTGGAAATTTCAGAACTGTACACTGCTTAAGGCTTCTGTAGAAAAGCTTCATTTGTCGATGGTAAGCTTAACAATGTAGGTTAGTGCTTTGGCTCTAAAACCCTGAAAAACAGACCTAAAGACTTGAAATTTTAATATATTTAAGCATAAATATGGAGGTTCCCAAGAAGATTGAGCATATCAAGATCAGAAGATGATCAAGATATATATACGAGGGCTGTCCATAAAGTATAGGTCCTTTTTATTTTTTTCAAAAACTACATGGATTTCAGGAAAAACACCTCCGTTGGAAGCCTTAAGGACAAGTTGGAACATGTCCAGCTGTTAAACAATTTCTCATATACTCACTCCACTGAAAGCCATCAAAAGCCGCCTGGATTTTACAAATGGTTATCAACACGGAGGTGTTTTTCCTGTGCCGCCACACCGCGCCGGCTGCGTCCCGACGCGCGGACCCGTCCGCACGTCTTTCATTAAAAAAATCTCCTTTAACAGTGGAATATCCAGATAAAATGCTGAAACCGACTTCTTCTGAAACTTCTCTGTTCTCTCACGACGTCCTGGATCAATAGAGCCTGAAATGTGGAGGTTTTCAGCTTGAAACAGGCTGACAACGGCGCCTGGGAGTGCTGCACGACGTCTCGCTCCATGGGAAGTCCTTAAAGCGACAGTATCACCTCAAAATCTCTCATCAGCCGTTAAAATTTTCACCGAAAACCAGCTTAATTTTTCGAACCGTGTCCACTTCGATGTGTCTCACAGGTTTAGAAAAAATTTTGATCAAACAAAGCGCCAGTCTCTCAGCAACTTCTCAGACAAAGGAATTCCGACGAGGGGCTGGACGACTCCTCCCACAAGGAGTGCTCACAGGCGAATGACGTCACCGACAGGCGTGGAAAAACTCACGCATGCGCACGAGGGTTCAAGCATGTCTGACGTAAAAACATATGAATGAAATCCATATAGTTTTTGAAAAAAATAAAAAGGACCTATACTTTATGGACAGCCCTCGTAAATAATTAAATAAATTAAATTAAAAAAATTTTCATTCAACATACCGTTTTTCACAATACAGAAAGTAATAAACAAATAAGAAATATTAAGAAATAAAAATGGACATAGATAATAACTTTAACAATTGAAATTGTTGTGTGGGCCGCTGAAGAGGAGGTACTGCTGGCCCACCACCAGAGGGCGGCCTGCCTGAAGTGCGGGCTTCAGGCACGAGAGGGCGCTGCCGCCTCACAGGAACAGCTGGGGGTGACAGCTGTCATTCATCAATTCCTGACAGCTGTCACCTATCACCATCTCATCAACCACTCCATAAAGGCCGGATGACATCTCCACCCCGCTGCCGAGATATCACCTACCATTGGAGGTAATAATCCTCAGCTTGTGTCAGCTGGAGGCTGAGCTGGTCGGTGACGGCAGGGTGATGGATCGCACCCTTCACGATCAGTGAGACAAGTGTCTGTTTCAGGTTCTGTAAAAGACTGTGTGTTCGTAATTGCGGAGGTGGAGGAGTAATTCCCACCTGGATTGCTGACTGTTACTGGGTGTACACACACCCACACCTAACTGTTTCTGCTTCCTGCCAGCAGTACCAGATCCGACAGCCGGAGACGGTGGCCACCTGGGGACTCGGGACTTGGCGGCTCCAGTATCTTCCGGGTTCGGTGGCAGTAAAAATCGTGTGGGATCCGGTTCCTGTCTGGACAGATGTCTTCTATCCTCGAGCCTGCCCACACGTCACCTCTGTGGATTGACTACATATAAATTCCGTAATCGTCTGTATTTCGTTGTGCACATTCACAACAGTAAAGTGTTGTATTTTGGCTCATTCATTGTCCATTCATTTACGCCCCCTGTTGTGGGTCCGTGTTACTACACTTTCACAACAGAAATAATGCATTTAGTCTGGACAACAATGGAAATAAGGTTTTCACTTTCTTGTGCCATCCATGTATTTTTAACATATTTACAATTATATTATGTACTTACATTGAACTTACTAAATAAAATCATGCACGAACATTTTAATATATAGACGATTTACCGCCCCCTGCTAGAATGGCGTGTGAGTCCAGAATGTAATTATCACATTGTTCACTGTCGTTATCTCATATTGCTAATTTCACCAAAAATATTAGTCCTATCAACTTTTTGTTTTGGAGGCATTGATCCTTTACACAAAATACATACCACACCACACAGCAAAAGTCAGCTCTTCACAGTTTCTCTGTGATCAAAGCTGCTGCACGCACGCACACACACACACACACACACACACACACACACACACACACACACACACACACACACACACACACACACACACACACACACACACACACACAGACCTTTTTTTTGTCTTTTATGCATTCTGCTGCAAGCAGCTACTTTTAATTTTACATACCCACCAACAGAGACTGTGGCAGAAGACATCAAACACACTACAGTTTTCAATCATGGTAATGGCAACATGACACTTAACTCACTCAAGGTAATTGTAGCATGACACTTAACTACACTGACTAAACCAATACAAAAACACACTAAATCAATAACACTAACAACACTGTTAAAGTAACATGAACCACAATAACAACATTTTAAAAGCCTGAACTCCCATGGTGCATTGCAGCACAATGTCCATTGTTCACTGTTGTTAGTTATTATAGGTCATTTCTCTAAAAATATTAGTTCTATCAACTTGCCGTTTTCACAGCCTTCATTCTTTACCCAAAAAACATACGCATACCAAACGGCAAATGCCAGCGCTTCCGTTTCTCTATGATCTTGGCCAAACACATGCAGGCATGCATACACACGCACACAGAGGCAACTTGGCTATTAATATATAGATTATTTTAGGGTTTACAAATGTTTTTGAACTTTAAACTTTATTTTAAAATATAACGCAATGCTAAAATACCCTTGCCGTGTGAGCATAAAAACAGGGAACAGAATGAGACCTTCTCACTTCTTAAAATAGGCCAAGGTTTGCTGTCTTTGAACTTGTCCAAGGTCTGTGTCCCAAGAATATTTCCTGTGAATTTGAAGCCCCTGGCGGTAATAGGACTGGACTTATGCTGAGCACAGACAGACGGATGAAAATCCTTCGTATTACACGATGGCCATATTTTGGCCTTCTGTAAAAATGTGAGCCAAACTAAATTTAATGAAAGTTAAATGGTTCACTAACGATTTTCAGCGTTATCTGAAAAGCTAATCTGTTAGTTACTTTGACAATTAGCTGTTAGCTGATTAGCTGAACTGTTCCCACCACTACATTTCAACTATGCTGACTGTGAAACATTGTGTGCCAGGAGGTCTCACCACTGCTGGCTTTCACTTTGATAGTCATCATTTCTTCTTCGGAGTGCTTCTTCTTGATGCTCTGTGCATTCAGCGGGCAGCCGGACAAACTAGTTCAGCAGGTCATAAGTGATAGTTTTGGATAAGAGAATGCAACACAAGTAGCAAACTGTGACAGAATAAAGGAGATACTGTATTGTGGGAGGGCAGCATGCCAACCTCCAGCATTGTTTGGAAACAAAATGGAGGCGCTCACCTTCTGTGAGTGGCAAACACATTATTGGCATGTCCGAGGCCGTTGCAGCCAGGCAGGGGACAATGGGGCAGCTCCTGTTTGTTGGCTTTCCAGGCAAAGGGCAGCCCGTTGATGGACGATTCCTTCTGTCTTTTGGCAGCAAGTGGACAACTGCCTGCACTGCGGTGGGACGTGTATTTTCCCGATATATGGCCCTGTCCGGCACATCCAATTACTGGACACCTAGCAGTGAAACACAGTCCTTTACACCATATACTAGCTCTATTAGTGCTTGCTGCAGGTAACTGATCAATCTTTTAAATGATGGTACAAGCATCAAATTTGGGAAGAATCCTCCATGGACAATATGCTCTTGAAAAAGCTGAAGGACTACTTGAATTTTTCAGGTAAAAAAAAAAAAAAAAATCAAAGATGAAAACTGACTACCATTGTAGCATATTGAATTGTACAGAATCCCACCACGTGGGCCAGTTTGGATTATCTTGGTGTCCAAAAGTAGGTTTTTGACTGAAGAAGTAAGTTCGACACAGGTCTTGAGACCCATCAGGCCACTGTTGTGGCACCATATACAACCTCAATTCCAGTGAAGTTGGGACGTTGTGTGAAATGTAAATAAAAACCGAATACAATGATATGCAAATCCTCTTCAACCAATATTCAATTGAATACACCACAAAGACAAGATATTCAATGTTCAAACTGATAGACTTTGTTGTTTTTGTGCAAATATTTGTTCATTTTGAAATGGATGCCTGCAACAAATTTCAAAAAAGTTGGAATGGGGCAACAAAAGTCTGGGAAAGTTGATGAATGCTCAAAGAACACCTAATTGGAAACAGGTGAGTGTCATGATTGGGTATAAAAGGAGCATCCCCAAAAGGCTCAACCGTTCACAAGCAAAGATGGGGTGGGGATTACTACTTTGTGAACAAATGCATGAAAAAAATGTTCCAACAGTTTAAGAACAATGTTTCTCGTTCAGTTGCAAGGAATTTAGGGATTCCATCATCTAAAGTCCATAATATAATCAGAAGATTCAGAGAATCTGGAGAACTTTCTACATGTAAGCGGCAAGGCCAAAAACCAACACTGAATGCCCGTGGCCTTTGATCCTTCATGTGGCACTGCATTAAAAACTGACATCATTGTGTAAAGGATCTTACTGCGTGGGCTCAGGAACACTTCAGAAAACCATTGTCAGTTATGTACCCCAGGTCCTTCCTCTGTACAAGGCCAAGCCTTCTCAATCTCACCTCTCTGACCTTGTCTCCAAACTGTCCTACCTGTGCTGTCTCAGTCCAAGTCCAGACTCTCACTTGCACACTTTAACTTCCCCCTCTCCCTCTGCCTCCAGACATGCAGACATTCATTTACTTGACCACCCAACAGTAGCCCAATTTCCATCGGCAGCCAGTTTGCCAACATTATTAACCCCTGCCTCAACTGATCTGGGATGGAAGTTTGACATGCAAGCTGTATATTGGGTTTGGAAAAATTTACACCAGATGCCCATACTGGTGCAACTCTACTCATTTGGATTTGGCACTCAGAATGCTGTGGCTGTACACCCCATTTCCCAGCTCACAAAACGAATTGTGTTTACAGCACATAGAATATACTGCAGAATAATGCCAGATGAATATAATAAGTCTTGATGGCTTCTTCCTTGTTTCACTCAAGGTCAACACAGCAGATCTGAGGTGAATTTGCATGTTGATTTGCCACAAGTTTTATGCTGGATGCCATTCCTGATGCAACTCCACATGGAGAATGGGCAGTAGCCTTGAAAAGGGAACCTTCTACTTTGGAAACAGGTGCACTTAACCGCTTGGCCACCAACCTTGCAATAATTATAGATTAATGCTCACAGCCCACATTTTGACCTGATCCATGCATTTATCTCTTCTAGATTGGACTACTGCAATGTTCGATTTTCTGGTTTACTGCAGTCTAGCATTGGGGCTCTCCAATTGGTTCAAAATGCTGCAGCCAGACTTTTGACACGAAGCAGAAAGTACAACCACATTACACCCATTTTGGCATCCCTTCACTGGCTTCCTGTCCCAGTGAGATCAGATTTTAAGGTTCTGCTACTAACCTATAAAATTATTCATGGACTGGCACCTCCCTACCTAGCTGACCTAATTAAACCTTACATACCGGCCCGGGCTTTACGTTCTCATGGTGCAGGACTACTTTGTGTCCCTAGGGTGAATAAGAAGTCTGTGGGTCATAGAGCTTTCTCTTATCGTGCCCCTGGTCTCTGGAATGATCTCCCTGCGTCAATAAAACAGTCAGATTCTGTGGAGACTTTCAAGTCCAGACTTAAGACGCACTTATTTTCCCTTTCATATGGCTACAATACTGGTATAGTTTTGTTTTACACTTTTTACTCCTTTAATTCATTTTAGTAGCAATTGGAGTGGGCAACAGCCTCAATTTTACCTAAATTCTGGGTCTTTTAGTGAAGTTTAGGGCTACAACCCCTGGCAAAAATTATGGAATCACCGGCCTTGGAGGATGTTCATTCAGTTGTTTAATTTTGTAGAAAAAAAGCAGATCACAGACATGACACAAAACTAAAGCCATTTCAAATGGCAATTTTCTGGCTTTAAGAAACACTATAAGAAATCAGGGAAAAAAATTGTGGCAGTCAGTAACGGTTACTTTTTTAGACCAAGCAGAGGGAAAAAAATATGGAATCACTTAATTCTGAGGAATAAATTATGGAATCATGAAAAACAAAAGAACGCTCCAACACATCACTAGTATTTTGTTGCACCACCTCTGGCTTTTATAACAGCTTGCAGTCTCTGAGGCATGGACTTAATGAGTGACAAACAGTACTCTTCATCAATCTGGCTCCAACTTTCTCTGATTGCTGTTGCCAGATCAGCTTTGCAGGTTGGAGCCTTGTCATGGACCATTTTCTTCAACTTCCACCAAACATTTTCAATTGGATTAAGATCCGGACTATTTGCAGGCCATGACATTGACCCTATGTGTCTTTTTGCAAGGAATGTTTTCACAGTTTGTGGTCTATGGCAAGATGCATTATCATCTTGAAAAATGATTTCATCATCCCCAAACATCCTTTAAATTGATGGTATAAGAAAAGTGTCCAAAATATCAACGTAAACCTGTGCGTTTATTGATGATGTAATGACAGCCATCTCCCCAGTGCCTTTACCTGACATGCAGCCCCATATCATCAATAACTGTGGAAATTTATAAATTTCAATTTCAAATTTCCAATGAGATTTATAAATCTCATTGGAACAGCACCAAACAAAAGTTCCAGCATCATCACCTTGCCCAATGCAGATTCGAGATTCATCACTGAATATGACTTTCATCCAGTCATCCACAGTTCACGATTGCTTTTCCTTAGCCCATTGTAACCTTGTTTTTTTCTGTTTAGGTGTTAATGATGGCTTTCGTTTAGCTTTTCTGTATGTAAATCCCATTTCCTTTAGGCGGTTTCTTACAGTTCGGTCACAGACGTTGACTCCAGTTTCCTCCCATTCGTTCCTCATTTGTTTTGTTGTGCATTTTCGATTTTTGAGACATATTGCTTTAAGTTTTCTGTCTTGACGCTTTGAAGTCTTCCTTTGTCTACCAGTATGTTTGCCTTTAACAACCTTCCCGTGTTGTTTGTATTTGGTCCAGAGTTTAGACACAGCTGACTGTGAACAACCAACATCTTTTGCAACATTGCGTGATGATTTACCCTCTTTTAAGAGTTTGATAATCCTCTCCTTTGTTTCAATTGACATCTCTCGTGTTGGAGCCATGATTCATGTCAGTCCACTTGGTGCAACAGCTCTCCAAGGTGTGACCACTGCTTTTTACATGCAGACTAACGAGCAGATCTGATTTGATGCAGATGTTAGTTTTGGGGATGAAAATTTACAGGGTGATTCCATAATTTATTCCTCAGAATTGAGTGAGTCCATATTTTTTTCCCTCTGCTTGGTCTAAAAAAGTAACCATTACTGACTGCCAGAATTTTTTTTCTTGATTTCTTATAGTGTTTCTTAAAGCCAGAAAGTTACCATTTGAAATTACTTTAGTTTTGTGTCATGTCTGTGATCTGCTTTTATTCTACAAAATTAAACAACTGAATGAACATCCTCCGAGGCCGGTGATTCCATAATTTTTTCCAGGGGTTGTAGTTGCCAGCAATCACCTTAGTATTTCTTCTGTTTTTCTTGTTGTTTAATGCTGGCAAATTATACAGTATTTTTTGTCTTTCTGATGCCTGATTCTGTTTTTTTCTCTGATTAAGGTGCAGCTCCATCCAGAGATGGGAGTTGTATTTGTGTTGGCGACCCTCCTGTCCTGTGCGCCAACAGCATTTCTTGTATATTCGTCCGTGAATTGTTCTGTAATTTATGTTTGTAGCATGGCCCAAGCAGAGGGTCACCCCTTTGAGTCTGGTCTGCTTGAGGTTTCTTCCTCAGAGGGAGTTTTTCCTTACCACTGTTGCTCTGGGGGTTGGTACCTTACCTGTGTGAAGCGCTTTGAGGCAACTCTGTTGTGATTTGGCGCTATATAAATGAAAATAAATTGAAAATTGAAATTGAAATGCAAATAAGTAAAATTGGTAACTACTTTCAACAAGAAAAACACATTTGTGAAGGTGATAAAAATCCATATTTTTTAGGTTGTATCCTGTTATTTATAAGAAAATCTGGTTGTAATTAATGTGATTTTCAGAATCATTTTATTAGTGAGTGATTGGCTTTCAACTGTCTCTGTGTTGTCATGCACTGAGTGCGGCAAAAGTCTTATACAGGTCCCAAGGCCCATCGGAGCAGTGCTTATCCCCAGATACCTTGGCCTCAGTCTATGACTCCCCGTGGACGGGACGCCTGTCTAACACACGGCACTCCCCCAGCAAAGGCTGGTGCCCATTTACAGCTGAGTGTACTGAGAAAATGCAGATGAAGTGTCTTGTTTAAGGACACAGACAGGTTGTCTAAAGCACACACCTGGAATCAAGCCCGTGGTGTGCAATGTATCAGTGATCCACCCACCTGACACCTGCTTTTCTGGCCTACACAGAAAGTAACTTGACAACTGACTAGTTTCTTTTATGAAACTGAACAAACAAGAAGGGGCACTCAGAGAGACCAACACTTGCTTGACACGATTCATGCAAATTCATTCTTTGTGATTCATTAAGACCATAAAATGTGGTTCTGTGTGGTCATGTGACCACAAATGTGAACACCTGAATTGCCCAAAACTGTTTAAGGTAAACAGATATGACATTGAGTTTGACCTGTCGAGAAAACCAAGATCAAAGGTCATGTGACCAACAGAAAGGTCATATATGACACAATATGAGTGCTGAATAAGCAGCAATACATGGAAACAAAAAGGTTGTGTTCCCTTTGTTCAGTATAGGTGTATCTGTAACCAATTCCTCAGAGTCACCATTCTAAATGCCCCCATACACTGTATAAACAATCAGCTGACATTTTGACCTTAGCCTGTAACCTTGACCTTTCACATTTTTTTTTCTCAAATACAAATCACTTTATTCTTGGTGGACCCCAAATCATTCCACAATGGGAAAAAAAGGAAACATAAATATGTACATCACTTGCACATGATCAGAATATGTCTATAGAATGTACATTTTTTGAATTTAATTTTTTTAAGTGCAACGGGTTTGGTCCAAATTGCATACAGGATGCAGATGTTTATTTTATTTATTTATTTATTTCCTATATTGACACACTGGTTAATGGAGGAATCAAACACTACTTTCGAATCACATTTTGGGGTGCCTATAATTTTTGCACAGCACCAAGCCACAAAACCCGGTGGACAATACTGTAAACAAGCGGTAAATAATGTAACATTATGGGTATGTAGCATTATGTATATTTATTTAGGGGAAACAAAAATCTTCTCAAAACTAACTTGCATGAAAAACGCACACAGAATAAATAATATTTCCGTGCAACGAATTAAAAAATATTTCACTGTACAAAATAACAAGTACTTTAGAGCTGAGGTACAGATAACATATAAACAATAATAATGAAACCAAATCATTCTCTCAGATCGCACAAAAACCACCAAAAAAATCACTCTTTCAATAACTAGACCGGAAGATTTGTTCACCATTAAGTTGATTAATCCAGCCAAATGCTGATTAAAAATGAAGTGGCCAAAAACTAGAAATGGACTCAGATAATCACATTAGCTATCAGTTATTAATCCAGTCGAAACTTTAGTCATAGGGCGAGGAAGCAGCCAGTTTGGTGTGTACATTTTTGAGTTATTTGTGCTTTTTTTTTTTTTTTTTTTTACAAATCTACGCTGACTATCATTACGAGGTTTTTTTGTTTGGTTTTTTGGGGTTTTTTTAACGGTTGCATTTTCAGGTCTGTTTTCTGCAGGTCAGTAATGGAGTGACATGAATTACACATAATTGTCACGTATAACACACACACACACACACACACACACCCATCCTGATATGGAGGTTTCTAACCCTCTCCCTTATTGATAAAGGTGAAAGGTCACCTGAGATGATACAAATGGCACGTACGGTGCAGAGTGGTGCCGCAAAAAGCCTGTTTCAGCAGTTTGTTACAGCACTGAAACAGCAGCACTTAGAGGACAAAACAACATCGGCTCCATTACATCCATCCAGCACAGGTAGGCAGGTCGATGCACGGCAGCGGGACGACACCGGCGGCACCATATGGCCCGCTGTTTACAATAATCTAGGGGACATTTTCTACCCCCCAAATCTCTCCATTCCTCTTTTAATGTGTGTGAGATCTATTCCAGTCTAATTCCTAAGCTTGTACCCTTGCATTAGTAATTAAAAAGAAAAAAAAAAATCAGTGACCAGATGTATAAGTAAACAAGCCTTCATGTATCTGACTTTGGATTTAAACTGCAAATCAATTACATTAATATTTTTTTGCTTCCCATAATACTTTGTGAGGCAGCGGTGATTAATGAGTGAAATGGCGTGGGAGCGAATAATTTTAACATTTTCTTAATTATGAAGAAAGCAATCAGTAAAGAGTGATAAGCCAGATATATTCAGAAAATGGACAAAATGAAAAAACAAAACACGCCGCTAATCCTCGGAGAATAATTTGTTAATGTTATGACAAGAGAAGTATTATTTTCTTTGTTTAACTTAATGGCCTCCAGGTATCGTGTCCCAGTCACAAAAAGCATGACGCATTTAAACAATAGATCCTTGTTTATTTTTGGATTTAAAAGAGCGAGACAGAAAGAAAAAACACACAATCTGACAGCATGAGATGTGAGGAAAATGTCTTACTTAAGCTCTTGCTCATCTTTTTCATCCTTGTTTGGTGTGAGTTTCAAACCTCCCTTTCTGGCACGTGGACAACCTGACAAGCTGAAAATGAGATAGAGATAGGACGCGTAACATCAATGAATGTTATAAACAAAATAAACACTAAAATCATACAAAAGGTTTTGAAATTCTTTAAGTTTTCGAGAGTTACCCATGAATTTTATTAATCAAGCTGCATTCACACACAGCAAACTGTTGGTTTTGTGATAAAACTGGAATTAGAAAATAATATATAATATAATCGATGAAGCCTAGATTCACATTCCTGGCTGAAGTGGGCTGAATCTGATTTTTTGGTCTTGATTCACATGTATGTTTGTAAGGGATCTTGTGGTTCTCACTGGCAGAGATCAGAAAACAAAAATCAGTATGTTAACAATACTAGTTGAACTGACCCAAATGCAAGGGTTATTTTAAACATGCTGATCATATATTTTCTGGGTCATGTGAATACATGAAATGATTATTATTATTATTATTACTGGTTAGTTACATATGAATATGTTCACATTAACAGATGAAGTTGACCTGAAATGCCAAACCTTATTTATTTTTCACCACATTAATTTAGCTAATGCTTTTATCCAAAGCAACGTCCAAATGTGAAATCACAATTATGCTGTAGTTGGAAGATGTACTTTAACAGCAAATTATATTTTTACAGTTTAACCTTCTGGAGTCGTCTAACACGTCTTCACGTAAAAGTCACATGACCGAATTAAGTGGTTTTCCCATCAAATCCACCACACTTTGAGTGTCCAGTTGAATGTGTGTTGAAAGTGCGGACGTTAGGGCTGTTCCTGTTATATAGTGAAAAAATAAAAGTTGTGAGAGAGTTCGGGCCACATATTGTTTTTGTTCCACTTGGGGTTTTATAGGTGCAGACCAAATTTGAACTCAATCAGATAAGATTTAAAGGTCCCCCAGAGTGACACATCTTCCTCTCCCTCTGGTGGCAAGGCAACATCACCCTAATGGGAGACTAAAGACTCTGATGCCATTATTTTTCTTTTACAGGTACATATGATGGCTTCTAATCACAAAAAGTGGTGGTTGATTGGTCACCCAGAGGAGAACATTACTGGAATTGCTGGGTTACTACATTGCTTGTTTGGGGAAAATTGTTGCTTTGTGGGGGACCCCTATACAATGTCCGATTACAATAAAATTTGGCACAGATATTTTATTTATTATTGGAACAAGAACATGTGGCCCAAAACATTTTGTAACATTTGACATTTTGAACAGGTCTAGCAGACTTCAAACTATATACCAGTTTTTAAATTCTGTTGATCGGCCAAGTACAACTTGAATTATGATTAATAATTTCCGCAATGTTTTTTCATGAATATTATGGTCATTTTTGGTGCTCAAGAAAGGTGCAGCAAATGGGAGTCTCATTTCCTGGGTGAGCTCTGTCTTGCTGGAGAAGAGACAGATAACAAAACTATGCCTTCCCCTTTATCACTGGTGGAAAACCGCACAACCTAAGCCAATCATGTAGACTGATCACCAATCCATGTGGGTTGGTAGTCAAAACGCCATCAAAGGTACACAAAAGTACCAACACTGCCTCCAGGTGGACAACAGGAGGAGTGACACTCCTGTGGGTGAGGCCCGTGCCCACTCCGTCTTGTTTTGGACAGGAATTGTTTTTTGAGAGGCACAAATCATTTGTATGACATCTTATTGTTATGTAAATAGTTGTACAAAACACCTGAAGCATTTCCTGCATTTTAATGTAAATAGTTGTATATAACTTTGATGTTTGCTACATTTGCACGTGTTTTCGAAATTTACAATTTATAGTTACATTCTAAGTTATAAAAATGGTTTCTTAAACATATTTGTAGTTTTCTCAGTGAAAAAAACAACAAACTTTTTTCTATTCGGATTTTATGTTTTTGTGTGAATGTAGGTTCATTGTTTGTTAATGAAAGAAAAAAAACTGTAAAGTCACACAGGTGATGTTATGCTGAAAAAATGACACCAAACAAGGCAAAGCAAACAGTTTTTTGAGGTAAATTATGAAGGTAAAAACCAAAAGTAATCAACAACGGCCAATTATACCCTGGACTCCAGAGGCTTAAAGGAGATAACAGCATAATTATGAACATCATCTTTACATACACATGCAAACCAATGAATGAAAACAGTGAAAATTTAGAAGATAATGAAAGGTAGGAGAGAAAGGAAGTGCATGCTAAGTGTGAGTTTGTACTGGATTTTTTTTCCCAATAACTGGCTTGTAGCTGGTCTGGTTATTGTCATAGCAGCCACAAAAAAACAGATGTGGCATGTTCACACACAGGCCGATGTCTGCCGCAAGAAGGAAGTCCTATATAGGTTCTGATGTCATTTGGTGCTGGTGTTTATCCCCGGATTCTGTAGCATGAAGCCAATGAGAGTGATTGGCTCCTCTTGGACAGAAGGCCACTTTAACGCAGGTTACTTCCATAGCCAAAACCAGTAGGCATTTACATCTGGGTGGACTGGCACAATGAAGGTGAAGTGCCTTGTCCAGTGACACAATCAAGTAGCATGCCTGGGAATCAAACCCAGATCCATATTTTGACAGTTCAACTCCTTATCACACTGAGCTACCTGCTCCACACACATGGACGCCAAATAAATGAAATACTGTTTAAAAAAATCAGGTTCAGGTTATTTCAGACAGTAATGTGAACACAGCCATAGTGGCAGTGCAGCTCATCATGTGATAGGTGGCTGAAGGGTGAGCTGGGGTTTGCAAGTGCTCATAAAGAAAAAAAATGAGATTCAGATGACTTCAGCCAACAATATAAACATATTAATGTGCAAGCACATTAATTCTGATATAAAATCTAACTTGGCATGTGCACAGTCTTCAGGAAATATCAGATCTGTGCTCCCATGTATAAATAAATAAATTACATATCTGATTCAGGTCAGTTCAACCTGCAATGTAAATGTAGCCAAAGTGAGACTGTCACCATCTGTTTGAATGTCACGAATCTGACAAATGCAGCTCATCCTCACTTGAATTTTTTTTTTCCTGTTACCTTCTGTGCGATGCATAGTTCCCAGTCACATGTCCAGATCCATCACAACCAGGTGTTGGGCACCTGCAGGGTGACAGACAAGAGACCAGGTGCTTTTTACAGCAAACGAGTGCATGCTAATGTGCACAAAAGTATTAAAAATGTCTAGCAATTTCATGATGCGTGCTTAGGCTGCAGAAAATAAAATGAAGGAAAAAAGAAGGGATTGACCCATAGATGAAGCAACAACAAGCTGCCTAGATTCTTGTGAAAAAAAATCCTTTAACAACAATAACAGTTTTCACAACACATACTTTAGTTCCTGAGAGTTGGCTGCCATCAGTGATTTGAGTGTTTTGTCTGCCAGGGGACATCCAGACACACTAGAGAGGATAAAGAGCTAACAGTCATTTTAACGCACTCTTTGATCACAATTAAATATCCTTAATACAATGTCTCTCAATGCTTATTTATACAACAATTCGACCTGCTCCTCAAATCAAAACTTGCCAACATATAAAAAAAAGTGACTGTGGATTTCATATCTAAGTGTCACAGTATAATGACAAGATTTCAATAATAAAAAAAAATGTAATAAATAAAAAAGATCAGTTTTGTATGTATCCATACATCTGCGAGTTGGTGCTAATGAAAGTATAATTAATTACAGTACCTTCGATGTGATGCATAATTCCCTGTCACGTGACCGCTGCCATCACAGCCCGGGGTCGGACAGCTGCAGGAGAACACAAGCGTTTAATAGGCAGATTACTTCTCACAGACGTGCCGATCCGGCACTCCATCATTTACACTCAGACACCTTTTCGTGGGCATTAAGAGAAAAGAGTTAGTACAGCTGGAAGTTTAGTAGGATATTATCGTGCTGCACAGAATTCAGTTTGAGAACGTCGCTGAATGTCATCAAGGATACCTGAGGGGAAACCTGAGGTCCCCCCCCCACCAAACAAACAAAAAAACAAAAACTACTACTTTTTGCATGTTGTGATGTCTGAAGGGGAGACCCAGCAGAGCATGCACTCTAACTACAAGAGTCAAGAGTCGTAGGCTTGTGTAGAACGTAACACAAAAAAACTCACTTTCAATTAGTCTCCGCAGTGAACCTGTAGACACACCAGTAACAGCAACATGTGATCTGTCTCGATGGACAGCGTTTTTGAGAGTGGACAGCAAGTTTCACTGTCTTGTTTCAGCAAAGTTACACTTTCGAAGGGGCGAGGTGTTTTGGTTTTTTCAATACGATTAAATAAAGATACTTGGGGATGTTTAACCTCGTGTTTAACATTAAAAAGTAGTCGTATATATGACATGTAACATACCTCAAAAGCTCCTTTTTTGAATCCCGTAATTGCAGCTTGCTTTTGGGGCTCATCATGTTGTCTCCTTGATAGTGTTGATCCTCCAAGGAGACCTGATCAAAGTCCTCCTGCTGAGAAACAGTACATAATGTTGTGTTAACGGTCACGTGCAAACTAGAAAGGCATTCAGTAGAGCTTGTACCTTCATCAAGGAGTCACAGTCAGAGTTAAACTACAGATTATACCAGTTCATTGTCCATTCAAGTGGACCGCCTCACCAGAAAATACATCAGATAAGGATCATTATCGGGATCTGGACCAAAATACACCTATGCTATACACAATCCTGAACACTCACCTTTGATCAGGATCACCGACCTTTGAATCCAAACCTGAACTTTGATCTCAGCTGCTGAATTGTGATACTGATGTTGTGTGGGCCGCTGAAGAGGAGGTACTGCTGGCCCACCACCACCAGAGGGCGCCCTGCCTGGAGTGCGGGCTCCAGGCACCAGAGGGCGCTGCCGCCTCACAGGAGCAGCTGGGGTGACAGCTGTCACTTATCACCGACGACAGCTGTCATCAATCATCAGATCTACAGTGGTATATCAGCAAGACGGCATCTCCACCTCATTGCCGAGATATCGTTCTACCTGAAAGGTAATATCCTCAGCCTGACTGCTTGATAGAAAGCCCTTTTTGTGATTTTTGTGAGTGATAACAGACTTTTTCTCCAACGAGAGGTGGAGGTAGCTTCCCTGCCGTGCAGATTGCTGGGTGCAGACGCACCCACGTTTAACTGTGTTTTTGTTCCTCGCCAGCAGTACCAGGTCCGACACGCGGAGGCAGTGGCCACCTGGGAGTTCGGGACTTGGCGGCTCCAGTATTCCCGGGGTCTGGTGGCGGAGGAAATCGTGTGGTTCCGGTTCTGCTTTGGACAGGCGTCTCCTATCCTCGAGCCTGCCCACACGACACCTTGTAATTTGACCTTTGATCTATTGTGTGATCTGTTGTGTTTGTTGTGCACGTTCGCAACAGTAAAGTGTTGTTATTTGACCTATTCCATTGTCCGTTCATTTGCGCCCCCTGTTGTGGGTCCGTGTACTTACACTTTCCCAACAGGATATCTCGGCCAACGTCATGGATCCCGAGGGGCGTCAACCAGCTGTTGAACGGCCAATGGAAGAACAGGGCGCACAGGCGTCCGCAAGAGGAGTGATTGGTGAGTTGCAGCGGATCCTCACCACTTTCACAGCTCGGTTGGATCTAATGACCGAGCAGAACGTCCTCCTTAACCGCAGGGTGGAGGCTCTCGCCGCGCAGGTGGAGGCGCGCCCTCAGGGCGCTGCTGCGGCTCTCCCTCCTGTCGACCCTGTGCGTAACAGTGACGTTCCACAGGTCATTCAACGACCCCTCCCACCTTCCCCGGAAGCATACATAAGCCCCCCAGAGCCGTACGGAGGTTGTGTGGAGACGTGCACGGACTTCCTTATGCAGTGTTCGCTCGTCTTCGCACAACGTCCTGTCATGTACGCGACTGATGCCAGCAAAATAGCTTATGTAATAAACCTGCTTCGCGGTGAGGCACGCGCTTGGGCTACAGCGCTCTGGGAGCAGAATTCACAGCTCCTTCAGACATATGATGGGTTTGTGAGGGAGTTCAGAACAGTGTTCGATCACCCTAATAGAGGAGAGACCGCTTCAGCCGTGCTGCTGTCAATGAGACAGGGGCGCCGGAGCACAGCTGCCTATGCAGTCGACTTCCGCATCGCGGCTGCGAGGTCCGGCTGGAATAGCACTGCCCTCCGCGCCGCCTTTGTAAACGGACTGTCAGTGGTTCTTAAGGAGCACCTGGTGGCTAAGGACGAACCACGGGATTTAGATGGGCTTATTGACCTCGTCATACGATTAGACAATCGGTTAGAAGAACGCCGTCGGGAACGAGACGAAGGGCGTGGCTGGGCACGCGCCGTCCCTCTCCCTTCCGGTTCCGACCGTGCTCCGCCCTCCCCACGCTCCACGGCCCCTGCGCTCCGTGTGGTTACAGCTCCCCCTGCTGACGAAGCTATGGACACGAGCAGGGCCACATTTAGGGCACCAGCCACACAGAGGAGGCTGGCCCGCGGGGCGTGTTTTGTTTGTGGCTCAGTAGAGCATCAGGTAAGAGACTGCCCCGAGCGGTTAAACACCAACGCCCGCCCCTAGAAACTGGGCTAAGGGTGGGCCGAGACATTCACGTGGGACACACCCACATTGCCACACGACTCCCAGTTATGATCCTTTATGAGGACTCAACCCTGAAGGCCCCAGCACTGGTGGACACGGGCTCTGAAGGGAATCTGTTAGACAGCAGATGGGCCAGGGAGATAGGGCTCCCTCTGGTGGCGCTTACCTCGCCTGTGCAGGTGCGAGCACTAGATGGCTCCCTACTCCCTCCAATCACGCATAAGACACCACCTGTAACTCTGGTGGTGTCAGGAAATCACCGGGAGGAGATCGAGTTTTTTGTGACTCCTGCTACCTCCCGTGTGATTTTAGGGTTTCCCTGGATGTTAAAACACAATCCCCGGATCGATTGGCCGTCCGGGGTAGTGGTTCAGTGGAGCGAGACCTGCCATCGGGTATGTTTAGGTTCCTCGGTTCCTCCCGGTTCCCAGGCTAAGGAGGAGGTCAGAGTCCCGCCCAATCTAGGGACGGTGCCGGTGGAGTACCACGACCTTGTTGATGTGTTCAGCAAGGATCTGGCGCTCACCCTTCCCCCCCACCGTCCGTACGATTGTGCCATTGATTTGGTTCCAGGCGGTGAGTTCCCGTCCAGCAGGCTGTACAACCTCTCACAGCCTGAGCGCGAATCAATGGAGACCTACATCCGGGACTCTTTAGCCGCTGGGTTGATCCGGAATTCCACCTCCCCGATGGGTGCAGGTTTCTTTTTTGTGGGTAAAAAAGATGGCGGACTTCGTCCATGCATTGATTACAGGGGACTGAACGAAATCACGGTTCATAATCGATACCCGTTGCCCCTGTTGGATTCGGTGTTCACGCCCCTGCATGGAGCCCGAATATTCACCAAGCTAGATCTTAGAAATGTGTATCACCTGGTTCGGATCCGGAAGGGAGACGAGTGGAACACGGCATTTAACACCCCCTTAGGTCACTTTGAGTACCTGGTCATGCCGTTCGGGCTTACAAATGCCCCCGCGACGTTCCAAGCTTTGGTTAATGATGTCTTGCGGGATTTCCTGCACCGATTCATCTTCGTATATCTAGACGATATACTCATCTTTTCTCCGGATCCTGAGACCCATGTCCGACATGTACGTCAGGTCCTGCAGCGGTTGTTGGAGAACCGGCTGTTTGTGAAGGGCGAGAAGTGTGAGTTCCACCGCACATCTTTGTCCTTCCTGGGGTTCATCATCTCCTCCAACTCCGTCGCTCCTGATCCGGCCAAGGTTGCGGCGGTGAGAGACTGGCCCCAACCCACAAGCCGTAGGAAGCTGCAACAGTTCCTCAGCTTTGCCAATTTCTACAGGAGGTTCATTAAGGGCTACAGTCAGGTAGTTAGCCCCCTGACAGCCCTGACCTCACCAAAAGTCCCCTTCACCTGGTCGGATCGTTGCGATGCCGCGTTCAAGGAGTTGAAACGGCGCTTCTCGTCTGCACCCGTTCTGGTGCAGCCCGATCCTAGTCGCCAGTTAGTGGTTGAAGTGGACGCCTCAGACTCAGGGATAGGAGCTGTGCTGTCCCAGAGCGGGAAGACCGATAAGGTCCTTCACCCGTGTGCCTATTTTTCCCGCAGGTTGACCCCGGCCGAACGGAACTATGACGTCGGCAATCGAGAACTCCTTGCGGTGAAAGAGGCTCTTGAGGAGTGGAGACATCTGTTGGAGGGAACGTCCGTGCCATTCACGGTTTTCACTGACCACCGGAACCTGGAGTATATCAGGACCGCCAAGCGGCTGAATCCCAGGCAAGCCCGCTGGTCACTGTTCTTCGGCCGTTTTGACTTCCGGATCACCTACCGTCCCGGGACCAAAAACCAGAGATCGGATGCCTTGTCCCGGGTACATGAAGATGAAGTCAAAACGGAGTTGTCGGATCCACCGGAACCCATCATCCCGGAGTCCACTATCGTGGCCACCCTCACCTGGGACGTAGAGAGAACCGTCCGGGAGGCCCTGGCACGAAGCCCGGACCCCGGAACTGGGCCGAAGAATAGACTTTACGTCCCACCAGAAACCAGGGCTGCAGTCCTGGACTTCTGTCACGGCTCTAAGCTCTCCTGTCATCCAGGGGTGCGAAGAACCGTGGCAGTTGTCCGGCAGCGCTTCTGGTGGGCGTCCCTAGAGGCCGACGTCCAGGATTATATCCAGGCCTGTACCACCTGCGCCAGGGGCAAGGCCGACCATCGCAAGGCTTCGGGATTGCTACAGCCGCTGCCCGTGCCTCATCGCCCCTGGTCCCACATCGGCCTGGATTTTGTCACGGGCCTCCCGCCGTCCCAGGGCAACACCACCATCCTCACGATAGTGGACCGATTCTCCAAGGCGGCCCACTTCGTGGCCCTCCCAAAGCTCCCAACGGCCCAGGAGACAGCGGACCTCCTGGTCCACCACGTCGTCCGGCTGCATGGGATCCCAACAGACATCATCTCCGATCACGGTCCCCAGTTCTCCTTGCACGTCTGGAGGAGCTTCTGCCGGAAACTGGGGGCCATGGTCAGTCTCTCATCCGGGTATCATCCCCAAACCAACGGGCAAGCAGAACGGGCCAATCAAGAGATGGAGCAGACCCTGCGTTGCGTGACAGCCGCGCACCCGGCAGCCTGGAGTACCCATCTGGCCTGGATCGAGTACGCCCACAACAGCCAAGTGTCGTCCGCCACCGGCCTCTCCCCTTTTGAGGTGTGTCTGGGGTATCAGCCCCCGTTGTTCCCGGTGGTTGAGGGAGAGGTCGGTGTGCCCTCAGTCCAGGCCCACCTGCGGAAGTGCCGTCGGGTGTGGCGTGCCGCCCGTTCTACTTTGCTGAGGGCCCGGATGAGGACAAAGGCCCATGCAGACCGGCGGCAGACCCCGGCTCCTACGTATCGTCCTGGGCAGGAAGTGTGGTTGTCAACCAAGGACATTCCACTGCAAGTGGCCTCCCCAAAATTACAGGAACGGTACATAGGTCCATTTAAGATTCTCAAGGTCATCAGTCCTGCCGCAGTGAGGCTGCAGCTTCCGGCCTCACTGCGGATCCATCCCGTGTTTCACGTGTCCAGGATTAAACCGCATCACACCTCACCCCTCTGCACTCCGGGTCCGACACCACCTCCTGCCCGGATCATCGATGGCGAGCCGGCTTGGACAGTGCGCCGGCTTTTGGATGTCCGACGGATGGGCCGGGGCTTCCAGTATTTGGTGGACTGGGAGGGGTACGGCCCCGAAGAACGCTCCTGGGTGAAGAAGGGCTTCATCCTGGACCCGGCCCTCCTGGCCGACTTCTACCGCCGCCACCCGGACAAGCCCGGTCGGGCGCCAGGAGGCGCCCGTTGAGGGGGGGGGTCCTGTTGTGTGGGCCGCTGAAGAGGAGGTACTGCTGGCCCACCACCACCAGAGGGCACCCTGCCTGGAGTGCGGGCTCCAGGCACCAGAGGGCGCTGCCGCCTCACAGGAGCAGCCGGGGTGACAGCTGTCACTTATCACCGACGACAGCTGTCATCAATCATCAGATCTACAGTGGTATATCCGCAAGACGGCATCTCCACCTCATTGCCGAGATATCGTTCTACCTGAAAGGTAATATCCTCAGCCTGACTGCTTGATAGAAAGCCCTTTTTGTGATTTTTGTGAGTGATAACAGACTTTTTCTCCAACGAGAGGTGGAGGTAGTTTCCCTGCCGTGCAGATTGCTGGGTGCAGACGCACCCACGTTTAACTGTGTTTTTGTTCCTCGCCAGCAGTACCAGGTCCGACACGCGGAGGCAGTGGCCACCTGGGAGTTCGGGACTTGGCGGCTCCAGTATTCCCGGGGTCTGGTGGCGGAGGAAATCGTGTGGTTCCGGTTCTGCTTTGGACAGGCGTCTCCTATCCTCGAGCCTGCCCACACGACACCTTGTAATTTGACCTTTGATCTATTGTGTGATCTGTTGTGTTTGTTGTGCACGTTCGCAACAGTAAAGTGTTGTTATTTGACCTATTCCATTGTCCGTTCATTTGCGCCCCCTGTTGTGGGTCCGTGTACTTACACTTTCCCAACAACTGATCTTTCATCATTGTCCTTATTGTTAATTTTCATCTTTAATCTGGTTCATCTTCAATTCTGAACTCTGATTACTCATCCTTCATCCTGAATTTTGATCATGGTAATTCATCTTCATGTTTTTGACCTTTGATCCTGATCTCTCACTTTTGAACCTGAGTCTGACCCTTTTAGTCTAATTGTTGAGCTGCCATACTGATCACTCATCTTTGATCTTGATCTATGATTCTGGTTACTCATCTTTAATCTGGATCTTTGATCTTGATTACTCATCTTTGAACCTGAATTTTGATCCTGAATGCTCATCTTCAATCATGTTACTAACCTTTGATTATGATCATGGAGCACTAATCTTGAACCTTACTTTGATCCTAATTACCGAACTGTCACGTATAGCTTTCATCTTTTTTTTGTTTGTTTGTTTAGTCTGGTATATTTTATTAATAGTTTTGCTTTGGTTTGGGCATTCAAAATTTTGACCTGCTTATTTCCGCAGTAATCGCAGATTAACAACCGATAGATGCTAAATAATGATGTTAACACCAGTAGCATCCCAAAATACATTACACAATAATTTGACTTTACGCAAACATGGCACACACAGTATCAACACATGAGCTGTCGCTCAAAGTGGCCACGGCCCTAATGTGTTAGGATGACTGGGCTTTAGCGAAGGTAAGCGTGAACATGATGATGATGTGTGGAAGAAAATCAATACATATTTAAATGATACCACTGGCTTTAATTTTACATGTATTTTGATTGCAGACGTTTTCATTTCTTCAACATGCTTCAGCAGAGTACTGAACAGAGGGTGACAAAAACCACTGTTTTCACCAAAAAAAAAAAATAAATAAATAAATGACAGGACTCATGGCCAGTATTTAGTCTTTTTCAAACAATACTCCAACTCCTATAATATGGTAAATGCATTATTTTTTTAATCCTTTGCATTATGCATTCTAACAACAAGTATTTCAGATAATTCTGAATAAGAATTATTATTGATATTATTATTGTTATTATTATTGTTATGAATAATAATAATAATAATAATAATAATAATAATAATAATAATAATAATAATAATAATAGCAATTAAAGCCCTATCTGGCAATTTTTGATGAAAATGACAAACATTCCCAGGATTCAGATCAGCAACGTTTTTATGGAAGACTTTTTGTTCTATCCAGGCCAGTCAGAGGGGCAGCAGCCAGAACTTGAGGAGCAGTTCATTTTTTTTTTATGCAAGACAACAAAGAAAACAAAATGCATTCAGGTCTTTTTCTGCAGCTGAGTGAACAAAATACAAAATATTATTTGCAGAGAACTTTTTATAAGTCGTAAAATAGAGCTACTGAGTATCTTCAATATTCATTTACTGCTATGGAAAAAATGTTTGTTCGTTTTGCATTTATTTGCAAATGTACGCAAATTCATATTTCAGTGATCTCTGCTTTGATCTTAAAGAATATTTTGTTTGTTTGTTTGTTTTTTACATAAATGGCACCATTTGACCCCTGGCTGTCACTCTTCGTCATTTGTATTTCTCACAGAACACCTGAAGGCGGCACTGAAAGCGGCAGTTGTTGATGAACTCAGCTGGAGCTGTTACCTCTTTGTCATGAAGTGCGTGGGCTTTACTGAAGTTGACAGGGACTGGGCTGTCCCAGCTGTCTCTCTCACACAGTGGCTGGTAAAAGGTGGGGCTGATCAGCAAACTGCCGCCCTTAGCCACGGTGGGCTCCGGCGGTGGCGGGTCTTCCGAAGGCGACTTTGTTGGTACTTTAGCATTGTCTTTGCTTTTCTTCATACTCAGGTCCAGGGTGCCGTTTTCATCCACCTCGATGAGCATGTCCTAAGGATAAAGATGTATGAGCCTCACAGTCATATTACTTACAGTTTCAGCAAGCTAATATAGGTGTGTGTGCGTGTACCCAAAACTACCATACGTTTATTATAAAACGAAATTAAAAAAAAAATAAATAAATAAAAATATTGTTAATCTCTCAGAAATGTTGTGTTCACAGCAGACAAACTCAGTGCCGTGTCTCACAGAAAAAATATAGAATCATATAAGGACTTCCTTGACATATGTCACAGAAGTATAAAACAAGCCTTTTCAGGCCTAAATTTTACTTAAAACAGGAAAATTTCTAAATGTATGTTTTTAGAATTGTGGGACTTTGTGCACATTTAACACAAAAACAATTATCTTGTGATGTTAAAGGATGGTAGAAACTGCTTTTACATGATATGACCCCTTTAAATTACACAACAACACATTAAAAGATAAACAGATAGATTCTTTATTGTCACTGCATATAATGACATTTAAATTGAGGTAAACTGTTAAAATGGCAAAAATAAATGAATAAGAGGGAGAATAAATCCAGTAATAGCAGCATAAAGATATAAAATGATTATGGCATTTAACTACATTACACAGGTATCAATTATAATAAGTTATACAATTTAGGAATGAAAAACTAAAAATATTTTATATATACAGTAATGAGCAAATGTTTTAGGCATCCCAGAGTTATAATAAAAGTATCATTTGATACCCCATCCCCCTTTTTATTGGCATGTCAACACAAAATCAGTTCCAACAAAAGTGAATATGTGAACTATATTTTTATTTTTATATTTTTTATTCAATAATAATAAAAATAATACCACACAGACACAATTGCAAATGATTATGCAACATTAAAATGATTGTAAAACACAATTATTCATTTTTCTTAAAATAGTTTTTGAAGTCCTGCGACTTATACACTGGTACGACTTCTATACTGAAATGTAAATAGAGCCCAATTTTTATATTGATTATCATTAAAGTTGAAATTCATCACAAATTTCATTTATTTAGGAATATTCATAGGTTTTCATAACTTTTAATGCTTTTATAATGCATTAAATGTTATTATATTATTATATATTATTATATTACTACAGTGCTATGTAAGTGTGTATATATATATATATATAGATATATATAGATAGATAGATAGATAGATAGATAGATAGATAGATAGATAGATAGATAGATAGATAGATAGATAGATAGATAGATAGATAGATAGATATGAAATTATTATTTGTATTATATATTAAATTTATTTATTTAACCCACCCAGCAGTTATCTCACACCAGACAAAACGCCAAACTAAGCATTAATTCTGGCATACACACACAAAAAATAATCAGCAGTGTGTAGTGTTTTTCATGACAGCTGTGTAATCTGTTTTCTAGGACACACAACCAAGATGGCATCTGGGGAGGCTGGTTTTAGTTCATCATTATGATAGCAAAAATTAAAAAGCTTAACGTAGCATAAGTTTCCTGGTTGACAGATGTGTTTGTCGTTTCGTGTTGAAGTGCAACAGCACAATGACTTATGGCTGTTTTATGGCATTAAAACTTTTACCTCATTAAATGTTGAAATCTTGTCCATAAATGAAACCAATTATTCAGCACGAGTGTTTCATTAAAGGCTATGCATCATTATTTTTTGTAACAAAGGCAATCCTTTCAAATTAATTAAAGGGAGTGATTTTCATGAACATTGGATGTGGCTGTCCACTTTAATTATCCAGCCATGTGATGATGTGTGTACCTAATCAAAATAAGACCAGTGGAAACCTCAGTGATGTGCCAGACCTTCTGTGATTCATGCTGATTTCTATTCCATCAATACTTACATCCAAACCTTGAAGACAAAACTCAGAATTCAGTGAATTTTGATGTTTGTTTTTTGGGGGGGGGGTTTTATTATCATTATTTTTAGGCCTTTATAGAATTACCATCAGCATGAAGGCTATTTATTTTTATTTTATTTTATTGTTTTTGTTGGTAGGATTATTCCAAAGAGGTTCTGCTGATTACAAAACTTGATGGAAGGTTTTGGTTAAGAAGAGAAAGAATTAAATTGTAGTGGTGAAGGAATCTGGATGTGGATTGTGGATCTTTTTCTTTGTTTACAGAGTAAAATGGAATAATTTTAAATTATTTTGATTAATATTTTGGTTAACATTGATATGGTACTGATCAGGATACCGCACCCGAACCTGGATCTAACGATAGTGGCCGTTTTTTATATTTTTCATCAATTTCAAAAATGATCAATCATAGCAGGAAAAATATCACATTTATTTTTGCTCATCTGCATGGAGCTCTGCATTCCTTTTTAAAACTTTTTTTTACATAGCAACATGGGGCGTTTTTAGATATTTTACATGATTTCTCAGAAGGTTATCAGTTGATCCACTTAAAACATAATGAAAAGATCAGTTGTATCAAGAACAACCCAATAACATGTTGCTCTGGATACTTCTGTGGTTTGTGGATTTTTTTAGCCTTCTTCATTGAGCAAAAGCAAAAATTTGTTAATTTTTTTTAAAAATTCCCAAAAGGTTTTCAGCTTATCTCCTTAAAACATGACAGCTGATCAATGTTAACAAGAACCCATTAAACCCATTAAATTATGGTGTTGTTCTGGACCCAGCTGTGGATTGTAGAGCCTTTTTCTTTGCCTTTTTTTTAACAGTACAATGGTCCATTTTTAACAATCTGATTAATTTCACAAACAAAAGGCTTTCAGCTGATCTCCTCAAAATTTGGAATAATCAATGTTATGCAGGAGAAGACCTAGCAGTGGGGGTGGCCAAGTAGTTAGTGTGCTTGGTTTCAGTGCAGAAGGTTCCTGGTTCAAGCCCCACCCCTGCCACATTTCCCCGTGTAATGTGGAGTTGCATCAGGAAGGGCATCCGGTGTAAAACTGGATCTTGGATCTGCTGTGGCGACCCCGAGTGCAATCAAGGAAGAAGCCAAAAGGGTCATTGTTAGTATGCAGGAGAAGAACTCATTAAATAATGGTTGTTACTCTGGTTCCAGTTGTAGATTCTAGAAGATTTTTTCATTGTTGTTATTTACTTTTTTAACAGTATGATTTAACAATCTGATCAATTTTCCAAAATATTTTCAGTTGATTGCCTCAAAATCTGATGAAATAATCAGTTTTCAGGAGAAATCAGGAGAAAACCCCATTAAATTATGGTGTTCTAGAACCAGTTGTGGATTCTTGAATACATATTTTTTAACCTTCTTCTGTTTTTAAGAGTACGAGATAGTCCATTTGACAATAAACTGATCAATTTTTCACATGAGTTTCAGCTGGTCGCTTTTTGTTTTTAAAACTTTTTACATTGTGAAATGAGACACTTTTTTGACATTTTCACAGCACTGATCTTGATACAGTGTATCAGTTTTATATATATATATATATATATATATATATATATATATATATATATATATATATATAGGCAGATAATAATAAGTGAAATATTGTGCAGATTTTGTGGGTAAGGCTCTGGATCTGTTACAGTGAAATATCCATTTGCACTGAAGTTGCTGTATTGCGAAACATAAACACACCAACAATGTTAATCCAAAGTAAGTTTGTGGGGGTTTTCAGCTTCAATTAATGCAGCGCGTATTCACTTTTTTATCTGTGTGATATTTGCAAGTGCAAGATGCAAATGCATCAGACAACATATAACACCCTAAACATGCCTTCTTTGTTTTTGAAGACTTGAAAGGCATTCTTTATTCTCTACATCTCTTCAGGAGAACTCCGCTGTAGATAAATGGGAACAGATGATTAACTTGCTAACACTGTTTTATTCATTCAGTGGGCTGATACCTGGTACGGGTCCACGTTCTCAGCTCAACAAGCTGGGAGACAGGGATCTGTGCTGTGTAGGTGTCTAAACCTTGAATCACACAGCGTGGCGTGTATATACATAACCCACAGAATGTAATCGCTATTAATCATAATGCCAGTTGAGGAAAAAGTTGAAAACAATGCCTGAAGTAATTGCAGCAAAAGAGGTTTTGGATCGGTGATCGTGTCCGACATCGAGAAGAGGTGGCGCGAATTAAACTTTTCAGATGTTAACTCCTTTTCAGCCGATTGGCTTAATCCAGTGAAATGTGTTGAAAGACTTTCTGGTGTAGACACACAGCCTATGCTGGATCATATAACTAAGCAAAATATCCTCTGCCATCTGCAGCATGCAAGATGCAAACTCAGACAGCAGCTCCCGGCTTGATACATGCCAACTGATGGTGAAAGAAAATACAACACCACAATTTATTTAAAAAAAAAAAAAAAGCATTTTTAATAGGGAAAAAAGCTGGTTTGGTTTTATCTTTTCATACGATTACACAAATTTTCATTTGTGCATATTACAGCTTTATAGAGTGGAAACCTCCTTGTTTGACTGCTGCTGCCGTCGTGCCAAAATCCCTTTGCCAGATTTGGTCTTTTGATGTCTCTCCTTTTTATACACAAATCGGAGTTCCTTTAAAATGACCACATTAAATAACTTTCCAAGGGGTCTAATTTGTTTACCTTTGTGGAGGTTGCCAGGGGCCGGTCGGCGACAGCCTCTGTGTTTTTCCGGTAGCGGGTGGAGAGGTTGAGGATGGCGGCCGTCGCCGCTGAGGTTTGGAGACAGTCTTCTTTTTTGAATTGACTCGGTGGGCTGTGCTGACCAGAGGTGGGCAGGCTGCCACCTGGAACACCAAAGAAGCCAGGATACTGCTGAGGTGCTAAAAGATGAATAATTACAGAATCATTTAGGAAAAAAAGTAGTGATATTTGTCAAACTGACAAACATATGTTTGTACTGATATTAACAGTGCGGTGAAGCATTTGTATTCCATTAACGATTGTTTTGTTTTTTTTCTTTTACTCTTCCTCCAATAAAACATGAAACTTACAATCGGGGAAATGTGAGATTTCCTGCTCCTGGTTGGTTCCCATCAAAGCCTGTTTGCCGAAGACCTGTGCATCAAAGCTGGCGTAATCAAAGCGGATTCTGCTGTACTTGTCCAGGTCTTTTGTGAGGCTCATTTGCGAGGCTGCTACTGGATGAGAGAGGCGGTAGTTTAACTGGTTCATCTCGAACTTCTTTATCAAGCCGATGGCTCTGTATGGAGACAAATTGTGAAAGATTTAATGTTTGCTTGCGTAAAATTCCCCCACCCCGTCGAAAAGGAAAAAAAGGTGAACTAAAGTGTCATATTATTGTTTTGGTGCCACTCGTTGATGCCAGTACTTTTGTACACATAAAGTCTGGGATCTGATGTGTGTTGTAGATCCACAGCCAGGTTGCCAGACTAATTAATATAGTGGGAGTGGGCACTCTGCCCGTGATATATCCACAGGGAACAAAGAGTTCTGCTCTTTTATCATCTCTAATAGAGAGAGGAGCTCACAGGACCAGCAACCGTTGCTTGGAAAGCTTGAAATGGGCTGTTTGGTTCTGCTGGGATCACTGAATAAAAATATCCACACTCCCCGCTCAACAATAAGAGTGTTTATCACGCAAATAAAATAAAATAAAGCTAACAATTTTTGTGGCTCTTTTGAACTAATTCCAACTCAGTCATTACTGAATAAATACCATGAGCCTTTTCCAATTTAACTTAAGTTTAGTAAAGCATTAAGTAGTTTAAGTAATTTGAACCAACTTACCTCATTTAAATTATTCTACCTTTTTTACTTTTACTTTCATTCAACTCATAATGCAAACTGTTATATATATTTTTTTAGGATTAGTACCTTATTTCAGTGAAGTCGAAATAAATTACACAAAAAAATCCAAGTTTTATGATCAAATAGTTTATTTTAAAACCATTGCCAACCTATATCCAACTGTTTTTAAGCTGTGAACAATATTGTTCCAATATTTTCTCAAATGTTATCAACTTAATCAATTGGGTACATAGAAAAACATTTTTTTTTCATGCTGAAAAGGCTCTTCAATCTATATTACATTAATTTAGATGGCACATTTATCCAGCTCGACTTACAAATGAGGAATCACAATCAAGCTACAGTAAGATGAACTACCATATTTTCTCGAGTATAGGTCGAGTATATGTGTTTAAAAAATACCTCTTGAAGAGGCAGAATAAGTATGAGTCACACCTTTTTTCTGGATTGTCAGCTCTTTAATTTTAGTTTTTTGTGCATTCTTGTCAGTTTCTTTTTATTACTGGAATTTGTTCTTTTATTATTAGCTTGTTTTGTTTATTGCTTTAACTCCTGAGAAAGCCCTGTGTAAACAGTCATGACATTCCCTCTGCCGACGAACTCGGAGGAGGTTATTTTTTTCACCCTTGTTTGTTTGTTTGTTTGTTTGTGAACAGCCTGGAGGCTTGTAATTTTTCATATATCATAATGGCATTTTTACTGAAGATTCATATCCGAACAAACAAGAACTGATTCAATTTTCAAGGTCATAAGTCAAAGGGCAAAGTCAGGAAAAATCTTGGCAAATGGGAAAAATCCCTATCATTGAAGAAATTTTCAAAAATTCATAACTCTGTCAAAAAGGATTAAATTTCTTTCATATTTGAGTATTATGTAGGATTGATTGTATCCTTTATCGACTGACAAAAGTTGATCCAGATCTGATCCAGATTACAGATTTGCAGCCATTTAAATTAAATTTCTTTCATATTTGAGAGTGTTAAGTAGGATTGTATCCTTTATCGACTGACAAAAGTTGATCCAGATTACAGATTTGCAGCCATTTAAATTTAACACTGAAAACCCCATTTAATGTATATTTTATATCTTAATCAAACATGCCCCAATCACTATCATATTTGAAAGTGAGGTGCAGACTGGCACTCACTATCACCTGAAAAATGTTGATCTGGATCTCATCTGGACTGTGGATTTTGTGGACATTTGAATTTAATATTGAAAAACATGCCTCTATCACTCTCATTTGTGACAGTGAGGTGATTTAGCGGATATTTGATTTTAAGATTGAAAAGCCATTTTGATCTATATTTTGTGTTATATTTTATTTAGCTTAAGAGAAGCCACTTCTAACAGGACTTTGACCTTGAAAATTTTTTCCAAGGAAAAATTTGTGGAATTGGAAACTAGTGTTGGCGGAGGTTTGCACTCTATGGGCGCAATGCTCTAGTTAATATTAATACCAAATGTATTATTTTTCAGTACATATGTTGCACCAGAGCATAAGTTGCAGGACCTCCCAAACTAGAAAAACGGAACTTATACAGTATTGCCATGAACCTACAGTGGCTGATAGGAGCCACAACACTTCCAGATTAAAATAACATAAGCAAATACGAAATACATCTGCATCAATTTAAACAAAAAGTTCATACATCACAAAATGTCTTGCAAATTGAAAAATGCTTGCAAACACAAAGAAACAAACATAATATTTAACACATGTAAGAATTTAATTTGATGTATGGTGCAAATTCACACAACACAAATGTACAGAAATACAAAAGGGTTTTGCAAAGCACAACACAATGGAAGTACTAACAACACAAAAAGGAGTTTGTGCTCAGAGGACTTTAAGTGACTTGAACTGTTCAATGCATTGCAAATATAATAATAACATGTAACACTACAGCTAGTGTCAGAGTAAAATCATCAATAACCTGGTTTATTTCAACTTGGTCAGCTCTGCAGACCAGATTGAAATAAAGAATGGAGTGTGGTTGGAGTGTGATGCACGGAATGGTCCATCAGTTAATGTCCTGTTGTTTCTACTTCTGTTCTTCTGTTCTGTTGTGAAGCTTTGCAATGTATTTCTGTGTTTGACTGCATTGTGTGAATTTGCAGCAGACATGGTACCAAATTAAACTACTTCATGTGCTGCAAGTCTTATTTGTTTGTGTTCTCTATGTCTGCAAACATGTTTTTACATTTGTAAGATTTTTTTTTTAAATGGCAGGAGATTTTTGGTTTTGTGTTTTCTGCACTTCCTCTTGGCGACTTAATTCGAGGCCCTTATTGGCCACCATACTAACTCCATGAAACATTTTTTTAAGTGTGCATATGTGACAATCTGTCATCTCACCTTGGTGAACACTCTGGTGTTTGTCTGCATTTCAGACCGTCGTCCTGAGGTTTGGAGATCTTCACAGCGGCAGCGATAGGGCAGCCCGAGAGGCTGCAGGAAGTCAAACACGTTACGTTAACACTGTGACTCGGCTACCGCGGTGGGTGCAGGTGGTGACAATGCGTGGGTGTACCTCCGGTGGGTGCTACGGTTGCTGTTGACATGGCCTCTTCCTGTGCACCCGGGCGTAGGGCACTTGAGGACATTCTCGTGCATGGCTAGGACTGAGGAGGCAAGGATACATAAAGGCGGTGTATGTCCAGAATTATTCTCGCTGGTATGTATCAGCAAACACACATTTTCTACACAGTTAGAAATGATTTGTGTTGCTATAGTTGGTACACTGGCGTCTGTAAAGATCCTTGAGAGAAAAAAGCAAAAGGCTTTCTCATTGTAAATAGCTTAGTGCAAAGAGGAACGTTAACAAGACAGCTGATTATATTCTTCAAAACAAAACGCGCCGTTAAAGGTCCAGCGCTGTATCCTTAGAAACTTCTCTTCTGTACATACTCTCCAATTAGTTTTTCGGAGTTGTCTATTTATTTTTTGAATCCTGCGTTAGCTGGCCCTTTGATTTGCAAATACAGCCCGCAGTCTAAGAGCATGCGTCTTTTTGAAAAAGTTAATTACTTTTTCTGTTCCTTTTGTAATACTACTGTTTAATGTTGAATGTTTGTTGAGTTATATTGAAATGACTTAACAATCACCAATGGGGGGAATTCAATATTCAAACATTACCACACATTACGAGGCAGCAAAAGAGAGGGGAGGGGAAAAAAATCCTCCATGTTTTGATTGAACTAAATGTATAAGTGAGGATTGCAAATGCACAAAACAAAAGTAGGTATTTTCTGTTCTTACTCTCTGGGGGAACTCGGACTTTATGAGGGCACCCAGACAAACTCCTGTGGTGCGGGTACAAGCCGGTCACATGACCCGTGCCATCACAGCCAGGAGTGGGACACTTTATATCCTTTTTATCTGTGCGTGGAGAATCTGCGGGTAAGACAGAATGAGATTCTCACCAAGAAATTCATATATAGTACTTCTATTCCATCGAGTAGAGATGTCGGTTATATAGTGGACATAGTAGATCTACATACATTATACATTTTAGTCATAAATATTTGGACAATGACACAATTCTTGGGGGGTTACCAAAAACATTGCATGAACCATTTAGGAATTACAGCCATTTGTATACATACTGCCTCCATTTTCGGAGCCTATAAATTTTGTCTATTGCATCACCAGCTACACAGCTTCATTGTGCAGTGGCACAGAGGACTTTCTTTAAAAGATGTGAAACTTCAGCGACTGTTTGCCGGAAGGCTTGTGAGAGACTCGAGCCCAGATTTGATATTTTTTCGCAATGTTGTTCTTCTGTGACTGGTTACAAAACAGGCAAAACTTGCATTAATCACAGTTTTTGCAATCAAAACCACATAAGCCGAGAACTCTAACTCCATAGTTGCCATGTCATGGGCATCTTGGTGGCTTCCCTCACCCTCTCATTCTTGCACTTTCCCTCAGTTTCTGAGAACTGCCTACTCCAAACAGATTTACTGTACTGTTTGTATTTATTTGTGAGTGGTTTCATTGAAATCCAAGGCATATTCAGTTACTTGTAAATGTTCATATATCTATCCCATGATTTGGGTAAATAAAACTGGCTGTAAAAGTAATGATTTCCTTGTGTTATAATCAAGGGTATGATGATCTGCTGTATGCAACCCATTAATTTGGCTTTGATATTTTGCATTTCATTGATATCATGTTGTCAAGATCTCTTTTCAGTGTAGATAGATAGATAGATAGATAGATAGATAGATAGATAGATAGATAGATAGATAGATAGATAGATAGATAGATAGATAGATAGATAGATAGATAGATAGATAGATAGATAGATAGATAGATAGATAGATAGATAGATAGATAGATAGATAGATAGATAGATAGATAGATAGATAGATAGATAGATAGATAGATAGATAGATAGATAGATAGATAGATAGATAGATAGAAACAAAGAAAGAAACAAAGAACTTTATTAATCACTTGGGAAGACTCCCTCATGGAAATTGAGGTTCCAGCAGCATTGTATAGCAGCACACAGGGTAAGAAGCACACAGAGTATCAAAAGTGAAAGTAAAAAACAATCAAAATATAAATACACAAATATAAATACCAGAAATACTGCTTGCTACTGGTTTACTGGCTACTATTGTTCCTCTCATTCCTGTCCCCTGTCTTCCTGTTACTCCTCCTCCCCCTGAGTGAGGAGGAGTTATACAGTCTGATGGCTTGGGAGACAAAGGAGTTTTTCGGTCTGTTGGTCCTGCACTTGGGAAGGAGCAGTCTGTGGCTGAAGAGGCTCCTCTGGTTGTTGATGACGGTGTGTAGAGGGTGAAGTGTGTGAGGTTAAAGGGGATAATTTCAGTAATTTTAACACAGAGAAGTCTGTTTTTCTTTCTAAATGGCATAAAGAAATTTAAATGTGTAAAAGCCCAATAATATGTAGACTTTCTATTTCCACCATGCCATATATAAGTGAACAGATTTAAATATCATGTAAGGCACTTAAAAATATGCATCTATTAATCTGACATTTTAGTTAAGGCTTGTGCTCGGCACAGAGTATTCACTTCTTAATGCCTATCCATCGAAAGATTACATCTAGGATTACACATTTAGCCACAGTCATTTGAAGAATCAGAGGAAAACATGAGAGGTACTTTAGGAGGATTTCAGACTTATGTTCATGGTTAAATATCCAGTTGATTCCTATCAAAATCCAATATTCCAAGTAGTAGAATACATCGGAAAATTTTCTTATTTATTTTAGTCTGTTTATTTATGACTTCACTTGGTGCCAAAACGTGTTTAATACTTAAGAGGATTTCCTCCCTCTCATCCTACCCGCATATGGTTCTTGTTTTAATGTTTTTTTGAGCATCCAATCCTAAAAATCACACAGGATCATCTCTCATGAGATTCAATACTTATGTCAACTTTTTGTTACCTTTTCCTCCGTGAAAGCTGAGTCTGCTGTCCATGTCCATCATTCTGTGGTGCCGTCTCTCATTGGTCATCTGCTCCAGGAGGAAGCGATCCATCTCCCTGTAGGCGTGGTGGAGGACCTGTCTTTGCTCCGACTGCAGGGCGAGGGCCTGCTCCAGCAGGTTCAGGTTCACTCTACCTCGGCTCATTTCCAGGCCTCTCTCATGGAGGCCCAGCGCCCAGGCGTCCAGCCGAGGTGGCCGCTCCACCTCCGACTCCCCCTCGCTGTCTTCCTCCGCGGGGATCGGCCTGTACCTGAGTGCTTCCACCTGAAAAATGCCCATCCGCCCCATCGGATCGCCAAGGTCTGAATGAGGCTCTTCTTTCAGGTAGCCGTTCCTGCCTGAAAGATCTCCTGAGAGTCTCAAGGGGCTGCTGTTGGAGCCGTTAACCTTCACAGCAAGAGCTAGAGGCTCCCACTCGGCTTCCCGCATGTCTCCATAAGCGCTCTGCGGCGATGATGTGCATGTCATGCTCATCCTGTCCTGACTTTGGTCTTCGTCTTCATCCTTATTAACAAGCTCCCCCTCATCGTCATCACCCAAAGTTTCAGACGTGTCGGCCTCACACTGTGAAGAGCCAGTAGATGTAACTTCAGACCATCCAAGTGAATCGTTTGACTTTGCCACCATGTCATGGCAACCGTTTCTGCCAATGATTGCATTCAAATTCCCACCTAAAAAAAAATTAAAAAATGAAACATTTATTATTCCATGTTTTTTAAAGCCTGGTTAGACTGAGTCTTTGTATGTTCTGTAACACACCCACAGTCAGTTGTAATCCGCAAATCCATTTAAGGTTTTAGATTGTGTTACTTTTTTAGATTTAAGATCTCTAGAAAAACATGTTTTTAGAAGCAGCAAGCGGACTTAAAAGATGAACATGCTGCGATTCAAATAAGGTCAACAGCTGCAAGATGTCCAATCAATTCCTCAAGAGTATTTGAGAGATCTTTCTCAGAGTTTAACCTGAAGATGAGCAACATAATTCTTCCTCCTTTGTGTCTCCAATTGGAAAAACAACAACCATTATAGATTTGGGACAATATTATGGAGGGATTTATACTGCAGTGATCACATTGGTTTTTAATTCTTTATCTGGATGTCAGATGGAAGTTAAGCACCAACAGCTTCACAAAACTCATTTGAAAACATGTCACTCTTTATCTATCTATGTATTTCCAAGGGATCACAACAAAGTGGAGAGGATTCCTGAAAACACAGATGGAACAACTACAAACACAAAGATGAAAAAAGAAAATCTGCCGTGTAGCATCACTGAAATTAAGAACATTATTATTGCTGTGTGTGGAAGAAGCTGATTCAGGGGAAGCCAACCATCCACACACCCTGGTCATAAAAAGCTTTCTTTATATAAGTAATAAAATAAAATAAACATAAGCAATAAAACAATAATAATAATGACATTACATTTTATAAGAATTTATCTTTTATGTGTGCAATATTGTTTGTTCATAAATGATTCTTCACACACACACACACACACACACACACACACACACACACACACACACACACATATATATATATATATATATATATATATATATATATATATATATATATATATATATATATATATATATATAGTTGCCTCAAAGTGCTTCATTTTAATAAAACCTCATCAGTGATGGACTTTAACTACATGTTGTTTTGTATATAACTACAAAACAGAATATATAGTCTTGATATTTGTTTTGGGGATGTGTGAGCTACAGAGGCACAGGAAAATTGATCACAGTTGATGGCAGGATGAATGGAGCATATTATCAGAAACTACGGGTGGAAAATTTGCTCTTATCAGCCCAGAAGCTGCGTATGGACATACTTGGACGTTCCAACATGACAACGATCCAAAGCACAAGGCCAAGTCAACCTGTCATTGGCTACAGCTGAATAAAATTAAGGCTCTGGAGTGGCCATCTCAGGCTCCTGAATCAGTGAATCAGTGCACGAGTAGGTCCACAAAATGTTTGTCAGTAACTTTGTAAAAACTATCTTAGAACTAGCTTTGAAATTGTGGATTTTGATAAATACAGATGAGGACCATTCAGCTTCTTATTTTGGCCATATTGGCATCTTTTAAGATAAGCAGTAGATGGATAGATAGATAGATAGATAGATAGATAGATAGATAGATAGATAGATAGATAGATAGATAGATAGATAGATAGATAGATAGATAGATAGATAGATAGATAGATAGATAGATAGATAGATAGATAGATAGATAGATAGATAGATAGATAGATAGATAGATAGATAGATAGATATTAGTCTAAATAGGAATGTGTTTGTACAAAAATGTACAAAAAGTAATTGTTAGCTGGGAACCTGCCAGCTGTTTTTTTTTTTAAAGGCGGATATTCTTCTTATTCTGTTACTCTAAAAAGAAAAGCCCTCGGTTCTGCATTGCAGAGGACTGCACAGGGGAGCGGATATCATTTGGACATTGTTTGATATCATACAAACTGTTTCATGAGTTGCAGTGGGACACGCCTGGGCTTGTTCTGGCAGGCACGTGTGAAGTCGTCTTTTTGATCGCATGTGATTTTTGAACCCTTGTTGCTAATCGCAGGGTTGCTGTGGCCACGAAGGCCACTGTTACTTGTTATCGGAAAACAGTCGTCCTCGAGGTCACCTGCTAAAAAGCTGTAAGACTGTGTGAGGCCTTATGTGTGGAAGGCCTGATTAGTGGAGCGTACAGAGAGGGTTAGGGTTATCCCCGGTAATGCATCTGAAACAAGACTTCATTAACACCAATGATTACATTAAGTCACACTCAGTGATTAACAAAGGAAAGCTATCATCTGGATTGACTGAACAAAATCTCTCCCGATCTGGTAAAACCATTCAAACTTATGCTCTGTTAAGGCTCTTTGGGCCGTGAGGGTTTTTACTTTCAGGACTGTAGATCCTCTTAAGTGGCTCGACGTCATCCTGACCGACCCTAAAGTGGGATTCAATAGGCTGAGAAGATAGACAGAGATGGATTGTGGGAATCAGATACAGATACAGGCATTAACAGACGGCTTATTAATGGGTGCAGCACAAAAACTTAATCCACGCCCAAAAGAGTTTTAAAATCTGTGGCACCAATAAAAAATTAAAAAATAGAACGATCTTTGTAAATATACAACATGGCAGGTTAAGCTGGACTTTGACGTGTTGCGTTTGTGGCACTGTGTTACTATCAGCTCCCTGCTGTGAAAAATATTTGAAAAAAGCCGTCGAAAGACAAACACTGTTGAATTACAAACTAAAGCCAGTTACACGTATTTACATTTATGAGGCGAGCAGTGAGGGTTTTGTTTCCCGTCCAGATGGACTCCCAGGCCCGACACAGCCGCACACAGTCAGACACGGCGAGTGCAGCAAAAAAAAAAAAAAAAAAAGGAAAGAGAGGGAAGAAAAAAACTTGGATCCCTCCGGTGGTTTGTGTGTTGGAACAGGTGAACAGTTTGTACTCCAGAATAGACATTACCAGCACTCTGCAGCAGTTGGCTGGAGTTAAGCTCGACCAAAACGAGGGGCTTATTTTTCTCCCTTTTTTGTTAAAATGCAGATATGACTGGCTTCCCGCTGTGAGATTCCCGGTGCCTCCAAACCGCCTTTTACCAATTTTTTTTTGTTTGTTTTTTTGTTTTCCCTGCAAAGAATTAGCCACCTTCCCAAATCTGTCAATAACAGCAAAACATTTTCTGAAAATGTGCATCATTATCGGTGTTTGTTTGACTCGCATCGCACTTTGGGTTTCTGGCTCGCGTTGAAGCTTCGTCATTGGGTTTTTGAATAATAAAAAAGCAAAAAACTATCTACGATGCGCAACCTGGTGATGCACAGTGAATGATTGTAATGTAACATGAACCCAGATAACAAATAAATTCTATTTTGCAGCAAAGCCACACAGTGCAGTACTCTCCTGGTCCATTAAACTACACACGTGTACTATAATGAGCTGTAGACATTATGCCTAATTATGTATTAGACTCTGTTAGAGGGCCTAACAAAAGCTTTTGAAAGGGACAATTACGTTTGTTGCTTAGTTACATCGTTAAAAACATACCAAATCAGTGCCGATTATAGTGGGGGAGAATGCACACGCACACCATCGAGTATTGTTGGCAAAATGCACAAAATTCAATTCATTAAGAAGGAGAAGAACTAAAAAAGCAACAGTTTTGCCTCTGCAGAGGGCAGCAGTAAAAGACATCAGTGAGTCTTCATCAGTGATGTAGTCGACATTCTGCTTGGATCATATATGGAACAACTTGAATTTAAATGACAGTGAGGCGCTGCGCTCCCCCCATTCTATGGATTCGCTGGTTTTGAAACGGCTATTGAGAGAAGGGACAGATGAGTTGTCTGAAATCTGGCCTCATCAAAGAAGGTTAGAGCCACGCCAAAAATATCATGGCAGATCAGCTGTCAAAACTTCAATTTGCGGATGTGAGACACAACGAATGTGGACCAGGCCGTGTAGTCTTTCACTTCCACTGCACAATGACGGCGGCTGCTGGCTGATGGCACAGGGAGGCAAATATGAATGCAACAGATGGGATTTTAAAATTCAGCGTCAATTGTTCATCAAAACAGACAAAACAACAGGACATCTGTTTACCTGCTGGAGTGTCAATGTTCCTCAGCTCTTCTTTGTCCCGCGGTGGTGCCAGGTCCTCGCTCTCCTCTTCACATGCTTCGTTTGGGCTGTAGTGGCGGGGCTTCATCAGCAGGGACTTTCTCTTGTTGACTGGGGCGCCCTGCACCCCTTCCTGAGCGCTCCTCTTCCTCGCCGCACACCCATATGGGCTGGAGGGGAGAGCGGAGCGGGACGGAAAGAGCGCCGGGGTCAACGGAGTCTTTACAGGCTCATTTGAAACATTTAGTTAACAAAATATTGCGGTGGAATTCAACACACACAGAATTTCACACATTATTTAGATGTTATTTTTTTAATAATCCTCTAAATCAGAACTGCAGTGCTGTGCAAATACAACCCTTGGCAAAAATTATGGAATCACCGGCCTCTGAGGATGTTCATTCAGTTGTTTAATTTTGTAGAAAAAAAGCAGATCACAGACATGACACAAAACTAAAGTCATTTCAAATGGCAACTTTCTGGCTTTAAGAAACACTATAAGAAATCAAGAAAAAAAGATTGTGGCAGTCAGTAACGGTTACTTTTTTAGACCAAGCAGAGGAAAAAAAATATGGAATCACTCAATTCTGAGGAAAAAATTATGGAATCACCCTGTAAATTTTCATTCCCAAAACTAACACCTGCATCATATCAGATCTGCTCATTAGTCTGCATCTAAAAAGGAGTGATCACACCTTGGAGAGCTGTTGCACCAAGTGGACTGACATGAATCATGGCTCCAACACGAGAGATGTCAGTTGAAACAAAGGAGAGGATTATCAAACTCTTAAAAGAGAGTAAATCATCATGCAATGTTGAAAAAGATGTTGGTTGTTCACAGTCAGCTGTGTCTAAACTCAGGACCAAATACAAAAAACATGGGAAGGTTGTTAAAGGCAAACATACTGGTAGACCAAGGAAGACATCAAAGCATCAAGACAGAAAACTTAAAGCAATATGTCTCAAAAATCCAAAAATGCACAACAAAACAAATGAGGAACGAATGGGAGGAAACTGGAGTCAACGTCTATGACTGAACTGTAAGAAACCGCCTAAAGGAAATGGGATTTACATACAGAAAAGCTAAACGAAAGCCATCATTAACACCTAAACAGAATAAACAAGGTTACAATGGGCTAAGGAAAAGCAATCGTAGACTGTGGATGACTGGATGAAAGTGATATTCAGTGATGAATCTCAAATCTGCATTGGGCAAGGTGATGATGCTGGAACTTTTGTTTGGTGCCGTTCCAATGAGATTTATAAAGATGATTGCCTGAAGAGAACATCTAAATTTCCACAGTCATTGATGATATGGGGCTGCATGTCAGGTAAAGGCACTGGGGAGATGGCTGTCATTACATCATCACTAAATGCACAAGTTTACGTTGATATTTTGGACAATTGAAAGGATGTTTGGGGATGATGAAATCATTTTTCAAGATGATAATGCATCTTGCCATAGAGCAAAAACTGTGAAAACGTTCCTTGCAAAAGACACATAGGATCAATGTCATGGCATAGGGTCAATGTCAACGAGCAGATCTGATTTGATGCAGGTTTTAGTTTGGGGGATGGAAATTTACAGGGTGATTCCATAATTTATTCCTCAGAATTGAGTGATTCCATATTTTTTTCCTCTGCTTGGTCTAAAAAAGTAACCGTTACTGACTGTCACAATCTTTTTTTTCTTAATTTCTTATAGTGTTTCTTAAAGCCAGAAAGTTGCCATTTGAAATGACTTTAGTTTTGTGTCATGTCTGTGATCTGCTTTTTTCCCACAAAATTAAACAACTGAATGAACATCCTCCGAGGCCGGTGATTCCATAATTTTTGCCAGGGGTTGTATTTTAGGCACGTTTAATGCATTTGAGGCTTTTACAAATAAAAAAATTGCTAAAGATCAAATTGTGGTAAATAAGCAAAATAGGTTTGCACAATTTAAAATACATTGTTTTTTGGTGACCTCCTGCACTTTAAAAGAAAAATCTGATTGTATTTAATCATCTTGTTTGTGAGTGATCACCAGCAGCAACTGTTTTTATCTTGTCACATACTCGACAGCGTAACTCAAAAAGTTTGAGGAAATGATTGTATTAAATGATTTATGTTCAGTTACCCAAAGAAAAGTAATTAATTGTAACTAAGTTAACTAACTCATATCAGTCAGTAAATTGTTGAAAGAAATAAACATCATAGTTGAAAGCATTTTGTAATTAATCATAGCATTATTTTCAACTTATTTGAAATAACTAAAGTGATCAAAATAAAAAAAACACTAATGTACAGCTAGCTTTTTTACGCTACATGTTTGAATCATTTGACTGAAATTAACAAATGGTTTAAAGCGATCAGCTTCCTTAAACCATTTGAGTGAAATTTTCAGGTTTTAAAGTGAGCACGCTCACAGATAAATTAAGTTTGTTTTAAATGAACTTTGCAACTTGATAATCGATTAATTTGTTTGATAAAAAAATTATAGTTGTTTTTCTTGTGTTGTTGACTCACTCTATAAGATAAAAACAACAGCAAAAAAGGAAAAAAATCAGTCAATCACCCCATATTCTTATTAACCTTTTATGTTTTTAAGATCATAAAGATCATCAATTTTTGAGGGCTGGTTGTTTTTTTAATTTTATTATTTTTCATGAAAAATGGCTCCATTTCTTGGTTGTGTAATACAAAGGGATCTTTGCCATACATACATATGTGGACCTGATTAGGAAAACTTTATGTAATTTTATTTATTGAGCTATTAAAAATATATGTCTTCAAAACTGAAACTCCACCCCCCCCCCCCAATTTTTTTTTAAACCCCCCCCCCCTCCCAAATACGGCCCTGTTATGGGTTCATAAAACCTTTGCACAGCACTATATAATGTCAGAAAGAAACAGATTTCTTTTGATGTTAGGCTATAAAAAGTGAAAAGAGTATTTTTTTTATTTTTTTTTTTTCCTACAATTTTTACCTGTGATTCCCGGAGATGCGTTCAGCCAGCGCTGTGAAAATAAAGGCCAAGAAAGGACACATAAATAGTAATAATGTTTACATTTCCACTTCAGTGGCACAGTCTTCATCACGGCTTCAGATCAGTACTTTTGCACTATTGCCCAGGCAATTTTACAATATACAGCAAATATTTGTTCTATAGTTAATATTGAACAAATGTCTTCGGGATGAACCCACATGATCAAAAAGCAATTTACCCATCTTTTTTACCACAGCTTTTCTTTTCTTTTCTTTTTTTTTTACAGTGCCATCAGACCACGAAGAAGTGAGCATTTTGTGCTCAGTGTGTTCCTCGTTCTCCTTGACTCCTTCTTTGACAGCACGATCTAAAAGTGGAAGTCAATTTTCCCACAGGCTTGTTTAAATATCATTCACAATTTCTGCGCTACTCCCATGAAGCACAACCAATAATAATAGCAGTTTTCATGAATTTTCCCACATGTGGTAATGGCTCCGGCACGAGCAGGCAGGCCTCACAGGCCCTGAACACTTGCATAATGACATATCAAGTCTAGAGGTTTTCAATCACACGATATATACACACACTCCTTAACTAATTTGAGCCAGTGTTCCAATTTAATGAAGTTATTCCCCTCTGAATAATGAAATGGCAGTGCAGTGCTCTTCAGACCAGTAAGATAATACATAAAATTGACAGTTATAAAGTTGGACTGTTGAACCGATACCCCGAACTCACAGTGGTAAGTGGAATCTGTGTGCGTTTGCACGCGTGCTTGTGTTTCAGCGCCAGCTCCAAGTGGGAGCTGATGTACTCACCTGTGCTACACATTTTTAGACTTTGCTCCTCGCCATCAGAATCCATCTGTGAATGAAATAGTCAGTCCAAGTGTGATTTTTTCTGCACTGCTTGATAACTTCACATGCATTCACTTTTTTCTTCGTTTTATGCCAATTTTCGAGCTCTGCTACGATGATTTTGCTTTTATTTCTTGGTTTGTTACTGGAATTACTCAAAAGTTTAAAAAACTGATTTCCATTTTTCATAATTATTTTGAAGCTGAGCCACAAAATAAGAAAGTACATATTTTTAAAGCAACAGTATGTAGGATTTAGGTGTTTATTAGCATGAATGCAATGTAGCATTCTTAACCATATGCATTAGGATATAATTACCTACAGCAATGAATCAATGTGTTTTCATGAGCCTAGAATGAGTACTTCATATCTCCATGGGAGTGGGCCACCACATGGAGGCCACCATATTGTAGCACCTTATTGATACAGTAGCCCAAGAGTGACATATTTACTTTGCCTTTTGCATTTTTGCAGTGCAGCCAGAAAGAATCAATGGTTGCTTCCCTATATACGAACAACTGGTTGCTAGTGTAGGTTAACAAGTTTGAGAACCCTCATTTTTGTAAAATGGAGGATCATCCATATTGAGTAACACACAAGAAGGCAGGGGAGCGTGATTCCCCATCGCCAACGAAGCAAAAATACGAAGAAAAACAAAATCGTGATTGTATCTGTCCTCACCACTAGATAACAGTAAATCCTACACACTGTAACTTTAAATGACAGGACAGTCTGGTAACTGAGGATGCAGTGAGCCAAAAATTTGAATGAATGAATGGAATGAGTATATTTATTTTGGCACACAAAAGAAAAAACTCTTTGGCACAAAAAAATTGATTTCTCAGTTAGCCAATGTGACCAAAATGGTGTAGGCAGAAGCAAAAGTGTATATAAACCTACCCCTTTTACCTTAAAAAATATACTCATGACAACAAATACAAAAAAAAAACCACACACACAAAAACTTTAATTTGTCATCATAACAAAATAAATAATAGTGCACAATGCACAATCCAAAAGTAATCGTACAAAATTAATAAACTTAACCTCTTAATCCCTAGAGTCTCCAAATTTGGGGACTTGCCCTGTTTTGGAACATTTGACCACTCATAACCAACCAATGCTGACACCAACATACACTTATTATACATCAAAATGTCAAGCGAAGTCCCCTCTACAAAAGTATCCACTCCAATCACATATCAACTAACCACAGCTGAAACGCCAAGCAAATAAAGACGTAAATTGGAATTCATTTTTTTGGGAAAAAAAAAAACTAATTTACTCCTACCAAGTATTATTTACTTTCAATTTTTTTGCATCCACAACATCCCCTAGGACCTATCTTTTAGCTGATCCAAACTTTTGCATTTTTGACCTTGTACAAGCTGAGAAATAAATCATAATGTATGGGTATGTGATTTTGGTGAAATAGGCTCTAGGACTTAAGGGGTTAATTGTTCATACTGTAAAGAGAAATTATATTGTTTTATGTATTTAAAATTTTATATTTAAAATTTATGTAGGTATTGCTTCAATATCTATGTTATTTGTTGTATCAGAGATCAGTCAGATGCAACAATCCATATGCTGGTGGTGAATTTCCAGCAGCCGCATGCAAGGGAGCTTCAGGGAGGCACACTGAAAGTAAAGCTGAGTAAAGCTGCTGCTGCACTTTTCCTCAATCTGCTTCACTATTAAGTATTTTAGACTAGTAACAGACGTCACTTGTTAAAAGCTGTTCTTTCTTAAAAATAGACCTAAACATTATCAGCAACCTGTTTTCAAATGCAGCATGTATGCATATGGCATAAGCTGACACTCCGATATCGATTAAAGACCTTTGATAAGGTAACCTTAGTGAAATTTAAAGGTGTTATATATGATTTCCTGCCACTAGATGTCACACTAGCAGAGGCATCTCTGGATCAAAATAGGGCTTCCCTCCTCTGCCACTCCTCCCCAACCCTCACTCCTTAAGATAGGAAAGAAGGAACACCAGTTGGAGCCAGTTAAAAAGTCAAAAGGCTATCCATGTGGGAAAAGCCAGATTCTAACTCAGCCACATTCTTGGTTAGAGGACCTTTAGCCTCTGACTACGGCTTCTTGTACAAATTTCTGGAAAATCACTACTGTCAGCCATCCTGAATGGCCAGAACTATGCAGTCAGTACTCCTATCTCTTCATATATGTGGGGAGGAGCACCGATTACATACATTGCAGGTTTCATGTGCACATATGCACACACTGCCAGTGCAGCTTTGCAAACAAGGAAGAGAAAAGCTCAAATTAATACACATTCACAGGGAGTGTTGCTTCATTGTTTGTGCAGGATGCTATGACATCACAAAATCTTCACATAGAAGATAGTATTTGGCTGCTACATTAACCTCTGAAACAAAAAAATATTGAAACTATTGAAATAAATTAAATTTGCTATTGTGGAGAAATGTTGCAGTCAGGCCTAGAACATATGAGTTTCTCTGTGAATTTTCAGACCTTTTGTCTGACTTAGTGCTTAGCTCAGATAAGATAATTATAGTGGGCGATTTTAACATCCACACAGATGCTGAGAATGACAGCCTCAACATTGCATTTAATCTATTATTAGACTCTATTGGCTTTGCTCAAAAAGTAAATGAGTCCACCCACCACTTTAATCATATCTTAGATCTTGTTCTGACTTATGGTATGGAAATTGAAGACTTAACAGTATTCCCTGAAAACTCCCTTCTGTCTGATCATTTCTTAATAACATTTACATTTACTCTGATGGACTACCCAGCAGTGGGGAATAAGTTTCATTACACTAGAAGTCTTTCAGAAAGCGCTGTAACTAGGTTTAAGGATATGATTCCTTCTTTATGTTCTCTAATGCCATATACCAACACAGTGCAGAGTAGCTACCTAAACTCTGTAAGGGAGATAGAGTATCTCGTCAATAGTTTTACATCCTCATTGAAGACAACTTTGGATGCTGTAGCTCCTCTGAAAAAGAGAGCTTTAAATCAGAAGTGCCTGACTCCGTGGTATAACTCACAAACTCGCAGCTTAAAGCAGATAACCCGTAAGTTGGAGAGGAAATGGCGTCTCACTAATTTAGAAGATCTTCACTTAGCCTGGAAAAAGAGTCTGTTGCTCTATAAAAAAGCCCTCCGTAAAGCTAGGACATCTTTCTACTCATCACTAATTGAAGAAAATAAGAACAACCCCAGGTTTCTTTTCAGCACTGTAGCCAGGCTGACAAAGAGTCAGAGCTCTATTGAGCTGAGTATTCCATTAACTTTAACTAGTAATGACTTCATGACTTTCTTTGCTAACAAAATTTTAACTATTAGAGAAAAAATTACTCATAACCATCCCAAAGACGTATCGTTATCTTTGGCTGCTTTCAGTGATGCCGGTATTTGGTTAGACTCTTTCTCTCCGATTGTTCTGTCTGAGTTATTTTCATTAGTTACTTCATCCAAACCATCAACATGTTTATTAGACCCCATTCCTACCAGGCTGCTCAAGGAAGCCCTACCATTATTTAATGCTTTGATCTTAAATATGATCAATCTATCTTTGTTAGTTGGCTATGTACCACAGGCTTTTAAGGTGGCAGTAATTAAACCATTACTTAAAAAGCCATCACTTGACCCAGCTATCTTAGCTAATTATAGGCCAATCTCCAACCTTCCTTTTCTCTCAAAAATTCTTGAAAGGGTAGTTGTAAAACAGCTAACTGATCATCTGCAGAGGAATGGTCTATTTGAAGAGTTTCAGTCAGGTTTTAGAATTCATAGTACAGAAACAGCATTAGTGAAGGTTACAAATGATCTTCTTATGGCCTCGGACAGTGGACTCGTCTCTGTGCTTGTTCTGTTGGACCTCAGTGCTGCTTTTGATACTGTTGACCATAAAATTTTATTACAGAGATTAGAGCATGCCATAGGTATTAAAGGCACTGCGCTGCGGTGGTTTGAATCATATTTGTCTAATAGATTACAATTTGTTCATGTAAATGGGGAATCTTCTTCACAGACTAAAGTTAATTATGGAGTTCCACAAGGTTCTGTGCTAGGACCAATTTTATTCACTTTATACATGCTTCCCTTAGGCAGTATTATTAGACGGTATTGCTTAAATTTTCATTGTTACGCAGATGATACCCAGCTTTATCTATCCATGAAGCCAGAGGACACACACCAATTAGCTAAACTGCAGGATTGTCTTACAGACATAAAGACATGGATGACCTCTAATTTCCTGCTTTTAAACTCAGATAAAACTGAAGTTATTGTACTTGGCCCCACAAATCTTAGAAACATGGTGTCTAACCAGATCCTTACTCTGGATGGCATTACCCTGACCTCTAGTAATACTGTGAGAAATCTTGGAGTCATTTTTGATCAGGATATGTCATTCAAAGCGTATATTAAACAAATATGTAGGACTGCTTTTTTGCATTTACGCAATATCTCTAAAATCAGAAAGGTCTTGTCTCAGAGTGATGCTGAAAAACTAATTCATGCATTTATTTCCTCTAGGCTGGACTATTGTAATTCATTATTATCAGGTTGTCCTAAAAGTTCCCTAAAAAGCCTTCAGTTAATTCAAAATGCTGCAGCTAGAGTACTGACGGGGACTAGAAGGAGAGAGCATATCTCACCCATATTGGCCTCTCTTCATTGGCTTCCTGTTAATTCTAGAATAGAATTTAAAATTCTTCTTCTTACTTATAAGGTTTTGAATAATCAGGTCCCATCTTATCTTAGGGACCTCGTAGTACCATATCACCCCAATAGAGCGCTTCGCTCTCAGACTGCAGGCTTACTTGTAGTTCCTAGGGTTTGTAAGAGTAGAATGGGAGGCAGAGCCTTCAGCTTTCAGGCTCCTCTCCTGTGGAACCAGCTCCCAATTCAGATCAGGGAGACAGACACCCTCTCTACTTTTAAGATTAGGCTTAAAACTTTCCTTTTTGCTAAAGCTTATAGTTAGGGCTGGATCAGGTGACTCTGAACCATCCCTTAGTTATGCTGCTATAGACGTAGACTGCTGGGGGGTTCCCATGATGCACTGTTTCTTTCTCTTTTTGCTCTGTATGCACCACTCTGCATTTAATCATTAGTGATCGATCTCTGCTCCCCTCCACAGCATGTCTTTTTCCTGGTTCTCTCCCTCAGCCCCAACCAGTCCCAGCAGAAGACTGCCCCTCCCTGAGCCTGGTTCTGCTGGAGGTTTCTTCCTGTTAAAAGGGAGTTTTTCCTTCCCACTGTAGCCAAGTGCTTGCTCACAGGGGGTCGTTTTGACCGTTGGGGTTTTACATAATTATTGTATGGCCTTGCCTTACAATATAAAGCGCCTTGGGGCAACTGTTTGTTGTGATTTGGCGCTATATAAAAAAATTGATTGATTGATTGATATGTCATTACTTTAAAGGGCAGATATGGATAAAATGGTGGAGTCAGAAATATATCAATTTTAATATTTTTTTAAATTATTTGTTTGCTTTGAAAAGAGACCTTGAGATAACTTATGTGATGAATTGATGCTGTAGAAGGAGTAAAATTCATTCTCTGTTCCACTTGACCACAAGGCTGTGACTGCTGGTGCAACAGAAATGTACACGATGCAGAGTTTCTCCAGTTACATCCACAAAAATCCTATAAATCCTTCGGTGTTCTCATGGACTCCTTGCTCAGTCACTCACTTTTTCAGAACTGCCTACACCAGGCTTATTCAGCATACGGTACCATTGTACATTTGTATTCTTTAATGATTTACTAAGTCCATGACATACTCAGCAACTTGGGAATGTTTACGAATACATCACACGACTTGTCTAAAAAAAAAAAGTGGCTGCAAAAGTGATGATTAGTATGAATAACAAGTCCATTTACTTTTGGCCTTCAAAAATAGAGGTACAAATGCTTGTAACGCCTAAATGCTTTGACCTTTTTGTTATTTTTGTACAGCGGCAAGGGAATACACTCTGCTGAGTGCCATTCTGGTTTTATGCCCTTTTTCTATTCGGGAAAAGGTTTTTATTGTCCGACTGACAGCTACAATCAATGTGTCGGCAAGAGAAATCACAAAACCCAGCACTATGCAAACACATAGAGTATAATGTTGGGAGGGGGGAAGAAAGTTTGAAAGGGGAGTAAAAATGTAATGACAAAAAATAATGACATCAAAGTACAGGCAGCATATCAGAGTATGTTTTAGACAGAAATAGTTGGTAAAATCCATCCACTCTTTTCTGGCTGTTGCTTGTGGGTCCCAAATAAAACCTATTAAACATAATTATTCTGGGCTGATGGTGGCGTATAGTGGTCACAGGCCAGTGAAATGTGTGAGTCACAGGATATGCTGTTACTTTTCTCTGGTAATGGGAAACATGACTCCTCTCTCTCGTTTGCTGTTGTGATTGAAGGCACTGACCTGTCATACATTTATAATAGGGGAGCAGGTGTGGCAGTGATGGACCTTAATTTCCTTTAATAAACCTTTTATGTGCCACACTCTTAATGCCACGCCGGGCCCTCAGAGGTCCTGCTCATAATAGGTTCATTACTTTTGATTACTACAGCCCATTGAGACAAACAACTCCCAAACACTATAGATTACATTCTGTAAAAATGAATGTAGCTCATTAGTTTGTAACACTTTTTCCATACAGACACTCGCCGACATTTTGGATAAATTCGATGTTCTGAAGGCAAAATGTTGCTGTCACATCCAGCAGTTTGAGATTATAACATGAACATAAATCACAGCTCACATGATGGTATCAGTGGAGCTAAGTATCACAGCTGACGCACACGTGCGCACTCAACACTGTGCTTCATTCTCCTCTTCCCTCATAAACAAATGCTTTAAACAACAGATTTTTTTTAATCACACAGCTTTTATGGATTAATTGTGAACAATAAAGATATCAACTGAATGCAATTGTTTAATTCAAAATGAATTATAAAATTTATTTCAAATTTATTATAAAAGAATAGTTTGCTTACCTATTATATCCTTTATAGATTCATTATTCTGTTCTTGTTTTGAATTTGTTGCTTAAAGTCAGGATTTTAATAATGCCAATTTCCTAAAGCCAATCAACAGTCCAAATAAAAAATATATGGCATCTTTTATGAAATAAAATGCAAAAAAAGAAACTCTTATTTAAAACATTTGGAACCAGAGAATAATAAATCTTGTTGAATAACTTAAGTGATTTTAAAATTAATCACCAACTTCACTAAAATAAAAAAATAAATTATAAAAAAGAAAGGACTCACTGGATGATTTCCTTACTGAATGTTTTTGATAAATGATAAATGTCTAAGCTTTCAGGTTCTTAAATAAAGATAGTTTCTGGGATTTTTAAATGATTTTCTATACTCATTTGTGATAATAAACTAAACATCTTTGGGTTGTGGACAAAACAAGACATCTGCGGAAACACTGAACAATATTTTTCCCAGTTTTTACTCACATTTTATGAACCAAACAACTAATTGATTACAGAAGAAAAAAAATTGATGGATTAATTGATAATTTTAATTGATAATTTTAAAAAATAACTGTTATTTGCATCCCCAACCAAGAATAACTACACACTGTAATTTTTAGCACTTTCTCTGAGTAAATTTGAGGTGTGCTCCATTTTTCAGCCGTCAAACTAATAAAATTGATATCAAAACACACGGATGTGGTTCTGAAGATGTGCCGTAGATTTTTGGCCCTCAATATCCAGTTCTACATTCTACACGAGCTGCTTCCAAAAGGCGCCACTAGTCCCAACAACAATGATGGCAAAGATTTGGACAACCTGTGTGCCGTTTACATAACAAGGACAGTGAAATAAAGCGACAGCAGGGAAGGCCGCAGCAGAAGCTCGTAGTGCGCTGACGGATGCTCCTGGCATAGCGACACTGACAGGCTGTGTGACATCGAGTGTTTACAAAAGCAGAACAAATAGATACATCCCGGGTCAAATGGCAGCTTTTATTTGACATCCTTTCCACCATTGAGCTGACAACATCATAGAAGTTTCCTTTATATTATTATTGTGTGACGAATTTACGTTTTGCATTTCTTTAAACGTAAATATTTTTTTAATACACAGTATTATTGGGTTAGACTGTCCTCAACATTGTTTTCATACAGTAACAGTATAATTTAATTATACCGTTGAAAAAAAACAAGAAGAAAAGCCCAGAAATGCATGAAGTTTCTTTCAAATGTACCTACGGTGCATCTGGAAAGTATTCACAGCACTTCACTTTTTCCAGAATTGGTTATGTTCTTTATTCCAAAATGGATGGAATTCTCTTTTTTTTCAAAATTCTACACACAATACCCCATAATAACAATGTTGAAAAGTTTTTTTTTGTAGATTTTTGCATATTTATTAAAAATAAAAAAACAAAGAAATCACAAGTACTTAAGTATTCATAGCCTTTGCCATGAAGTTCAAAATTGAGCTCAGGTGCATCCTGTTTCCACTGATCATCCTTGAGATGTTTCTACAGCTTAACTGGAGTCCACCTGGGGTAAATTCAGTTGACTGGATATGATTTGGAAAGACACACACCTGTCTCCATATAAAGTCCCACAGTTGACAGTAGAGCTGAAACAACTAATTGAGTTAATCGATTAAAATCGATTATTAAAATTGTTGGCAAACTAATTTAGTCATCGATTAGTTGCTAAATAACTTTGTTTTACCGCAAATGTTTTGTTTCTTCCATATAATCAACCGAGCTTTGCTTCGAATCTTGAACCAATGAAGGAGTGCTTCAAGCTGCTGCTTCATTGGTTTCATTTGTTTTATTTTGCTTTATCTTAATTTTCCCCACTAAAACCCTAAAGAGCATATGTCTGTGAGGAATATTTACCTTTTTTATGTTAAACTGACCTGTTATGGTCTTCTGAAACAGTTGATAGATGTATTTTATGCTAACGCTGATGCTAATGCAATAGCATGTCTATGGCGTTTTCAATGTTAAAGTTAGCATTAAGCTGCTGGCATTTCAACATTAACATTTGTGCATTTGTTTTCTGTATAATAATTAATGACTCAGCGTTTGTTGTCGTAAAAGAGTCAAATGTATTACAAATTATAATATTTTAAAATTTCTTTTATTTATTTATTTATATATTAATAATAATATTATAATATAAATATTAATAATAATAGCAACAATAATAATAGTAATAATAACTAATAATGCTACAATACAATTTTAGAGAAAGAGACATGAGTCACATGTGTCATTGTGAAATGACCACAGTTTACAAGTTATACAGAGAATGTTGCACATATGAGTCAGGCTACAGTTTTTGATTTAGGTTTTATGGTTAACTGGTTATGCTAATTGCTCATTTGCAGCAACAAAAATACTTCTTTTTTTCACCATATATTTTATAACATTTATATGTTTCAGTGTTGTTTTATGGCAACTCAGCACTTTGATAAAGCAATGCCATTTGAAATAATTATTTTTGTTCTTTATTATAAACTGTTTTATTCTTTTTTATTTTTATTTATTCTTTTTTTATTTCAACAGCCAAGGGACATTTGACGATTTGTTGATTTTCAAGTATTTTAAGTTTTCAAATAATATTCTGTTGTTAAATAAAGTGATAGCAGGAGAGAAAAATTGTTTCCCTGGCACATTTTTAAAAAATTTCCAGCTAATCCGATTAATCGTGTCGAAACCCCATCTGATTCATTGATGATCCAAAAAATCGTTTGTTGCAGCCCTAGTTGACAGTGCATGTCAGAGCACAAACCAAGCATGAAGTCAAAGGAACTGTCTGTAGACCTCCAAGACAGGATTGTCTCAATGGACAAATCTGGGGAACAATACAGAAACATTTCTGCTGCTTTGAAGGTCTCAATGAGCACAGTGGCCTCCATCATCCAAAAATGGAAGAGGTTCGGATCCACCAGGACTCTTCCTAGAGCTGGCTGCCTGTCTAAACTGAGCAATCAGGGGAGAAGGGCCTTAGTCAGGGAGGTGACCGAAAACCTGATGGTCAATCGGTCAGAGCTCCAGCATTCCTCAGTGGAGAGAGGAGAACCTTCCAGAAGACAACCATCTGTGCAGCAATCCACCAATCAGCCCTGTATGGTAGAGTGGCCAGACGGAAGCCACTCCTTACTAAAAGGCACATGGCAGTCCACCTGGAGTTTGCCAAAAGACACCTGAAGGACTCTTGGACCATGAGAAACAATATTCTCTGGTCTGATGAGACAAAGATTGAACTCTTTGGCATGAATGGCGTCATGTTTGGAGGAAACCAGGCACCATCCCTACAGTGAAGCATGGTGGTGGTAGCATCATGCTGTGGAGATGTTTTTGAGCAAGAGGAACTGGGAGACTAGTCAGGATGGGGGAAAGATGAATGCAGCAATGTACAGACTCATCCTGGATGAAAACCTGCTCCAGAGTGCTCTTGACCTCAGACTGTTGGTGAGGGTTCATCTTTCAGCAGGACAATGACCCTAAGCACACAGCCAAGATATCGAAGGAGTGGCTTCAGGACAACTCTGTGAATGTCCTTGAGTGGTCCAGCCAGAGCCCAGACCTGAATCCGATTGACCATCTCTGGAGAGATCTGAAAATGGCTGTGCACCAACACTCCCCATCCAACATGGATGGAACTTGAGAGATGCTGCAAACAGAAATGGGCAAAACTGCCCAAAGATAGGTGCACCAAGCTTGTGGCATCATATTCAAGAATACCTGAGGCTGTAATTGCTGCTAAAGGTCCATTAACAAATTATTGAACAAAGGGTGTGAATACTTATGTATACGTGATTTCTTAGTTGTTTCATTTTTAATAAATTTGCAAAAATGTCAAAAAAGTTTTTTCATGTTGTCATTATGGGGTGTTGTGAGAAGAATGTGGATGGGGAAAAAATTAATTTACTCCATTTTGCAATAAGACTGTAAAATAACAAAATGTGGAAAAAATTAATGATTTCCAGATGCACTGTATTTTATTTATATTGTGGGTCACCGTGTGGCACTGGATTTTTTTTTATGTGCATGTCATTGTAGTCACATAAAAATATTTGTGACAAAATGGTTTGAACCATCATTTTTCTCATTTTAATTTTCTGGAATTTTTTCCATTCACCACTTTTGCCAAAGATGTGACATTCTTGCCCCTAATTACATTAATAGCAACATTTTCCCAAAAATATTCATTTAGAAAGGTGAAGTTAAAAAAAATATTTTATTTGACCTTTCCGTGTTCTGTTAGGTTCGGGTCATTCTGATGTTAAAAATCAACTTGTTGATTTTTGTCAAATTTATGGGATAGGACACAGAAAACACCATATATAATGTTTTCAAAGAGTGCATATTTTTATTATTTTTTGTGCAATTAAATATTTTCAAGTTGGGACATTTATGCACTGAGTTACAGGTCTGACAATGCAGGTTTATATTCACCTGTATTATAATTATGTTGGTAATCAAAGGTAGAATTAAAACTTACTTTGTTCATATATCCCAAAAATCAAAGGAAACACTTCACACATCACAAAATACACCATTAAAAAGTCACAGAAATCCCATAAAATCACATGGGACAAACCTTCCAGATGAGAGTGGGGAAAAGGATCAAATCTTTCCAAGAAAACCAAAAGGAAGGGTACAAAGTAATACAAGTACATTAAAAAAAATCCAACATGGATTCATGCACATTTAAGACAAATTTTTCACACAGAAAGTACATTTTAGTTTGTTAAAATTCTCAACATCAGCAGCTGAATGTGAATCTCTCTGGTTAAATCATCACATATACTCGAAAAATATGGAACTTTAAAATAAAAAGCTAATGTACATGATGCTTGTGATGCTGGATTACGTGTCTCAAAAATATTTCAGTCATGAAGAAGTTGATTTTCATAATGTTCCAAAATAAAAGTGGCTCAGTGGCACACAAGAAAGTAAAGGGGAAAATGTTAACTTCACTGTTCCAGTTGCATGAGTTTAGAACCTGTTTGCCAGTTTGGGGCTCAAACATGCAAAATAGTCAATGCCTGTCCTTTAATGATCACTTTTTTGACATTGCAATGTTTTCACCATTTTCGGGTCATATCTTAGTAAAAAATGGAAGGTATTTGTGCTGCATGACTGAATGTCTACAAATGTGGTCTGGACAATGTTAGTGTCAGAGAAGGGATGATTTGAGGAGTGGGGGAGCACGAGGGAGTTGAGGTAACAGCGGTGTGACAATATTTACAGCAAACGTGGAAATATGCATTTTTAGATAAAATTCAGATGCCTACTACAGTCAAGCAATGTACATGCTAGTGCACATATAAATGCTGGGTGAATGAAGCCCTTAAATATGAAAAAGAATCAAATATTTCAAAGCAGTGTTTTGAATTAGCCGTACTTAATTTACAGTACAGACTAAATGTTTTGGCAGCATCTCGAGCCATACATTCTCTATTTCGCTGAAGTTTTACTTTCCGATTCTGTTGTGTATTTTGGCTAATATTGTGATGTTTTCTTTTTCAAGCAGACACTGAAACAAAGTTTAAAACATAGGTGTTTCAAAGGTTATAAAACATCTCAAAACAGTGTTTCACATTAACCGTAACTAAATTGCAGAACAGATGAAAACATATGGCACCATCTCTAGCCACACGTTCTATCTATTATTTAATTCTGGGTTTTCTTTGTAGTTTTATTGTATATTTTGTCTTGTATTTGTCCACATATTAAGCATCATGTTTCTTCCCACAGCTGAAAGCTTAACGCCATTCGTTAGCTGATGCTGATGTGAGGGGTGGAGCAGGCACATCTATAGAATATTACATGGGCGAAACAAAGTTATTCATGGGACTGATTTGGTGCATCAAAGTTCACCATGAACTCATTAGTTTGTCCTCATTATGTGGTTTTTAATTTGATGAGTTCCAAGATGATAACATTTATTGTTTTTGAGTTATTGTCTAGTTACTGCTGGCATGGACAAACTCACTCTCTTATTCACCTGCTCATCTACATTTTTGCTGTACAACCTCTACGTTGTGACCAGCACAGGGATCATGCACATCTGTTACCTCACAAACGTAAAATAGATAGAACTCTCTCTCTCTTGCTCTCTCTCTCTCTCTCTCTCTCTCTCTCTCTCTCTCTCTCTCTCTCTCTCTCTCTCTCTCTCTCTCTCTCTCTCTTTCTCTCTCTCTCTCACTGTTGGATTCTAATCCCATTTCGGCAGGTTCTGATTTCTGGATGAGAATGTTTGCCAAAAAACTATGCATTTTTGATCACATTAGCATACCAAAGCAAAGTACATCAATAACAAGCTTAATCAAAAATAAATACATTGTGCATTATGACAGTGAAGTTGTTCAGCTGTACAGTTGATAGTTATACGCTCTGTGGAAACGGGGCTGCTGTTGGTCCACATCAGTTAAGGAACTTGAAAAATGGTAACTGAAAACAGGATTTTGAGTGGCAATTTAATTTACTTCATCTAAAATAATTTTGTGACTGTTGTGGTGGGACCGTAGCCCCATTAAAGCGCCTATCGAGCTCTTGTGCCGCCTATGGATCTGGATCTGTAGACATGGAATTTTTTGCCCTGGCCTCCACTAGAATAAGTGCTTCTCTAATGGTTAGACCATTTGAAATTTAACTTTCAGGAACAATCTGTCAGTTTGCCTCACTGATATGTTCACTACCATGAAAAGTTTTGGCACTGATTTAACACAGTATTGCACTTCTCAAAACTTTATCATGAGTTTCAGGGTCTGTGATGATGAAACTTGTATAAGGTAGAAGATGAACTGTGAAAACCAGGAGCTTTAGAGGAAAGAAGAAAAAAAAAAGCCCAGACTCAGCAACTCATTTAAAGAGTATATTATCTACAAACCACCCACAGCTCTGCATCAAGCCACCGTGGTCAAAGCAACAGCGGCACTGCACCACTTAGCACGCTGCTTATCCACAACACTTACATAATTAATTAACCCTGTGAGACTTTTTGTCCCTATAACAAAATGTATGTTCAGTCTTTGCACCCCACAAGCCGGCGCGTAGAGTCATGGATTACATGTACCAGGGTTACATATTCACAATACAAGAAAATGCATTACTGTATTCCATTGCAGGTCCAGAGAAAAAGGATGTAATCTGATTACAGATATAGTTTCTAATGAGCTCTGCAGCCTGAATGCTCCCTTTTTCTGTTTCATAGCTCAACGTATTTTTGTGAATTGTTTCATACAGAAAGTTAAGCACAATATTTTGTGCGTAATACTGGGAACTTCCACACACGTGCACAACACGTGTTTTGCATTTAGTGTTCAGCATTGCACACACTAGGTTTAGCGTGAGGATTACGGTTGGGGGTACAATATTAACAATAAGTATATGAGGGATATTTACCTTTTTTCCTATCACAAGATCCACCCCTTTGTTTTTCCGCCCACATGCTCCCGGTTGATGAATATGTGGATATGCGTGAATTTTGATGCATTACTTTTTGTACATTTTACTACAAATTTTTCGTGATAACTTACATAGCTGGATGAGTTAATCAGACCATTTATTTAAGCACTGTTTGTGTCCATACAACACAGGTAAATCTATCTACTTGTTAGACAATAGAAAAAGCATCAAACCATTATTTAACCAGAGCTGTTAAAAATCTGTTTGTAAATCCGTAGAGAGTTTTTTAAAAATATTTTACTAAAACCACATTTGTTGACAAAATAAACATACATGTTCTGGATTACTGGCTATAATCACGTTAGATTATTACTCTACAAGAACAATATTACACTGATAAACGTCATGAAACTTGATGAGAAATTGGAACTGTTTACAAATCTTTTATGAATGCCACATTGTGCACTCACATAACAAACAAGCAAATTACAATGTATATAATGTGCAATCGGTTGAATTGACATGTAAAAAGATTACAATTTACATGAGTTCATCACTTGGATGTTTTGCCATTACTTTGTTTTATTATGGAGGAGGAAAACAATATCGCAATGCTGTTCATTTCTTCATTTTTCTTTCCAAAATTAATTTATTTTTCAGAATGCACCTCATTAAAAGTCATATCTATGCTTTTTTAATACAAAAGTAACGCAAAGTAATCAAATTACGTTCCTGTAACTTTATCATAATGTGATTAGTCTTCTTCAGCAGGTAATTAAGAAGTACCACAATGCATTTTTAAAGTTGCTCTCCATACCCTGTCTGTAAAGATATTTACCTTTGACTGCAGTTTTCCAAATACTCCGTGGAACAACACAACGGATCCACGCGGTCCAACCTGATTAATGCTGTCACACTTTTTGCGTCTCAGGACGTGATCGTGTAATTCATCCTCTGTGACACAAAACAAAAATGATCACACATGTTACAGGCTTTTCTTAGGTTACAGGAAATTAACTGTGTGTGTCTCTAAACCTCTTTTCACAAGGTTTTAATAAACATACACAGACATGGATGTGAACACGCGTGATGGAGGGGGAAAAATGATGGAAAGAACATGTTAATAGCACACATGGAATAAGGAATGCAAATTGATTGCTTGACAGAGATCAAATTGCTTGGTTCTAATTAATACAAAACATCCAAGAGGGAAAACAAGGATGAACACAATGAGTACATTAAGCCTCTTCACTTCACAGATCTTATTATGGAATTATTTATTTCTGTTAGCTTTGGAAGGAAACACACACACACACACATCGACTTAATTATAGCTTGCAGAGCGTTTCCCCGGAAAAAAAAGAAATAAAACTGGGGAGGAAGGAGGGAGGCGGGGAGGGAGGGGGAAGAAGGAGGGCATTCACTCCTTTTCATTAGCATATGAAAAAAGGCTCGCTACTATTTGAGGTGGTTCGTCATCTGCTGAATCATATTTATGCAACGATCACAAGACGAATAATGCTCGTGGTTGGGATCCTTCTCTGCGTCTTTGGGGCATATTTCTCAGGGGGGGCAGGTGGACACGAGGCCGCCTGATGCTGAGAGACTTTGTATGTGTTAATCTGGCTGCTGGAGCCGTCCTTGCGATCGGCCCATTTCCCCCCTAACCCCATCTGCCAGCGTTCCCACCACAGAGCAGAAAGAAAGGGGCTGTGACAGGGGGTGGAAGTGAGCGAGAGGCCTTCCCAGTCCAGAAAGCATGAATAACCATCGCCTCACGCCATTATCGCCAGGCTGGATCGAAGCTGATGGCGGCGCGGATATTAAAAAAAAAAAAGAACAAAACACCCCAGTGCACCTAACATTACTCTTACTACATTTGTGTTATTTGCTGTAAGCGTTGCTATTATTATTATTATTTTAATGCTTTTGTTAATGCCGTGCAGCTGCCGTGGATATTCATTGCTGACCTTGAGTCTTTGTGTGTCCCCGCGTTGCCAGCTTATCCGTGCACTTGGGACGCTCTCGTGTAATTAACACAGACATTATTGTGATGGAGTAAAACTCACTGCGCTGATAACTCATCTCCAAACCAATAAAGCAGACCAGAGCAGCAAAGTAAGATTCTGGAGACCATAAAATTAATTGCGTTATTTACATTTCCTTTAGATAGGGGGGGGTGTAACAGGCGAGATGATAGAGGCAAATGAGATTACACAAAAATAAGATTTCAAAATGTCAGTGCTGCACACTCGACCAACCAACTGTTGTGATTAGATTACTCTTTTAATATAATTACTGTGGAAGGCCGTGTGTGTGGACACAATGCATACCAAAAAAGTAGTAGTAGTAGTAGTAGTAGAGGTACGTCTTAACTGATTCCCATCCTTTCTCCTCTCAGACTTTTTTTTTCTCTTAACCTTTCTCCAGCAGTATCGTTTTGAATTATAGGGAACGGATGGATGCTCTGTGCAAGGTCACTGTCTGGTGTGTGACAACCCCCGCCCCACCCCCACGCCCCTTCCTGCCCGCTTGTTTTTGTTTCCTCTTCCAGAAGCACACCCAGTGAAGGGGTTAAAACTGGAATGGATTTAATTATGGAATGAATGGAATTATAATGCGCCTGCAGCAAGTTTTCCTCCTTATTTATTAAAGCAGCTGATGGGCCAGGTTTGATGAGCCACTTCTGGCATAATTGAGTCATCACACAAAGAGGGTTCCTCGCATTCAGAGTGGTTTTATCAGCAGCAAACAGACCTGATTACTGGCAATTACACTCTGATCTAGGGGAAGGAGGAAAAAAAGACGGGTAAATCTGCGGGGTAACTTCTGTGTTTATAGTTTACCCCGAGAATAATTTTCACATTCATTTTACACACTAAGTGTTTTCTGTTTGCAAATAATAAAGAGTAAATGTTAAAAAGATTGTGCCATTTACTTTCATATTTCCTTGTAATGAATGTCTGAGGGTAAAGGGAAGTGATTGTAATTTATGTTTGGCGTAGAGGAGGTTGGACCTTTTGAGAATTCCATGGAATGTGTGATCCTAAAAGGTGAGATCATAGTCACTGGTTTAGGGTGAGCATTTGTGGAGGGGAAAACGTGAGCCCTAAAAGTGTCTATCTGGCTATCCTTTTTAAAAAATGCATTATTAATATTTTTAAATTAATTACTGATGATACTGTTTATGGATTTTGGCACATAGAATACACCTAAAACCTTTGAAAATGAGAGAAAATGCTTTTCTTTAAATGAACGTGAATAAGCAGGATTTGCAACCATTTTTCAATGACAATTTTATTACTGCATGTTCATCAGCAACTATCTTTGTTCTGTCATGTTTCAGTCAGGACAACTATAATGAAATGGGGGGGGGGGGGTTGCAGCACAGGAGGCGTTGTGATATTCATACATATATTCATATTCACTGATAAGCTCCTTTAATTGAATATAAAAAAGGAATAGGAATGTTCAAGCATTTCAAATTTGAAAGACAAAATCAATCAATCAATAAAACCATGAGCAGTTTTTCAAACAAAGAAAGTATCAAACCATAATTCCAGCATAAATAAATATTGTAATTAAAATTAAATTTAAGTCGAAAACATCTTTGTTGGTTACCCAGTGTTGAAGAAAGCAAAAATCAATTTAATGATATACATAAAGGGGGAATTGCTCCATTATATGTTTTAAGTTTAATATAACTTTATAAAGCAAAAACCCAACAAAAGGAAATCTTGTCTTTTATATACATGATACATTACATATTACAAGACATCATTCAAAACCTGTGGCAGAAACTACAGGTGTACCTGTCTCTCCATGGTGTCCCTGGGAGCCTAAAGGTGACTCATACAGTGAGAGTGACTGTGTTTCATTTTAACATTTAAGTGAATTTTTACTGTAGGCGTTGCTGTAATAACTTTAAATCGCTTTAATCCTGATGTAAATGATGTAAAGCAAGATGAAAGGTGCTGCACCAATAGTTTTTTTGACATAAACAGGAAAAAAGTGATAGAAAATGTATGCAAAAGAAGATCCCTCTTCGCAGCACTTTCTGAGCATTCTTCTGTGTGAGAGCGAGTCTGGATTTGTGCACATGCACGCACACACTCAAAAATCTTGAAGTCAACTGCGATTTGAGATATAACAGCCTCACAGCTACCCTGACGGCCAAGCAAAGTGTTTGTGCCTTTTGCCAAAGAGTACTTTTATAGAGGAGCGTATTGGCACCCTAACACTTCTCCAAGACAGAGACGCTTCAATAAAAGAACAGAGCTCACAGATTTCTTAACAGACAATTAGGAGCCTGGCTAGCCGCTAGCGCTTCAATGATTTGTTCTGATGGCAAAACTACACAGGAAACTTGTTGTTGGACGGAGTTAGCAAGTGTCCCATGAAAGAGTCAGATGGTGACACCTTTGCCGAGGTGATTTATGAATCTTGTCATCGCTTTCCAAAGTCATCCCAAAGCCTTCCCTCTAAATTGAGTTCATCTGGAGCAGGACCACACGGAGCTACCAAGACCAGATTGTTTCTTCTGACATCAAACAGCCAATTTCTGTTTTTGACCAAATTTCCGCTGCTTTTTGTCTCCTTTATCGTATGAAAGCGGTCGAGATGATATTGTATTTGTGGATTTCAATCCAATTAGGGTTCGGCCAAATATTGAGAGAGATAAAATTGGTGCCTCCTCGCGTCCACCGTGTGGAGATCGAACGGCGCACAACTCGCCCATTAACCTGCCAAACCAGTCTGGCGCTGCGGTTTGAATGTCTGAATCCCGTAGTAGGCGCAGGGTTTTTCAAACCTAATTTTGAGGACAGGTGTTTGGAAGTTCCAGCCCCGGTGTAACAATGAGCGGCATAATCCTGCTCATTGTTCCGGCCCAGGAGGCCTTTTTCACGGAGGAGGTCACGTTTTATGCCACCAGGTGGTCTGAAATTTGCAGGAAATGTAGTAACCGTTCCAGTTAATCTACAAACCCCAGTCACAAAAGACAGGTCTCCGGTGCCAGTGGGGGTGCGGGGGGGGGGGGGGGGGGGGGATGGTAGGGGAGTGCAAACAGAAAAGTTTACCTCGAGCACACGTACAGGGTCTGAAAGAAGTCAGGGGCTGGAGCAGTGATTCCTAATCAGATTGCACTGAAGTGAACAGCTCGCATGGCAGCTGTAGTTTTCCCAGGGTTAATTACCTTTCACTGCTCCCTCTAAATGAGTCAGCTGTTCCTGTCATTAAACAACTCCACTCTATCTCTGCTCCTCTGTCCTCCACACACACACACACACGTTCACACATATAGGCGCGCCACCTTTTGTTGCCCTCCCCTCCGCTATTTACGCACTCGTCGAGATAAAACACAAATTGCTCGGAAAAGGTTGCAACTTTTTTGCATTTCATTAACGAACAGAATCAACCTTTTCTTTACGCTTCTCTTTCTGACATCACAGCAGATAGAAAGCCAATCGGAATATAATCCCAAGATGTCGAAGCCTTATTCCAAACAGCTACGTATAGGAGGCAGACGTGTTTGCATATGCGCGCGTGCAAACACAGGCGTGCATGCACATACGTGCAAGAGTTCAGCGTTGTCATCGATTCGGACCAATCTGGCTGCTTACTGAGCTCAGTGGCTCAGGATGTTGGGGGGGGGAGTTTTAAGTGATTTTTGCCACTGTGTGGGTAAAATCCCTCGGCCACATGGATTACAAACTCTAGTCCTTTAACTCATGCCAGTGTAAATCCATGTTAACTCGGATTTACCTCTGGCATATGAATCCTCAATCTGCGTAATCTTTGTTTGGAATGAGTCAAACATAAGTATTTCACGCCCTCAGGATGCCCACTGGTGAATTTCTGCTTTTATTAAAATACATTTATTTACATTTTCCTGAACTGCATGCTGGGAAAGAGTTTTAATCTCTTTTAAAAAAATCAGAGTGCAGAGGTTAAGAGGTGAAAGCTGCATCTATCTCCACTCAACCAGGTGGAAGTGTGCAGTACTGCGCCTGTGACTTCACGTAACCATGGCGATGCATATAAAGTCTTTGGTCAAGAGTTTAATCAGATTTCATATACCAAGACTTTTTTTTTTCTTTTTTCTTTTTTCTTTTTTTTTTTTTTTTGCATTGCTTACTGGCAGACAAAGATTATTTGCTCAGTTGTTCAAACACAAGTGGCGCTCTGCAACCAAACCATTCACGATAAAATAAAATATGGCACGAGCAGCCTGGAGGATCTAAATTAAGTATTATCCAATATCCATACAATCTCTGGCGGTCGCACACACACATTGCACACTCATGCTGGCTGAGTTAAGCCAGACTATTTTGTACTTAAAAGGTTAGTGGAGCTGTTTTGTGAGTTTGATCCACGCTTGCCAAATCAGCAGATGGTCCATGAATATGATTATAAGCATCAATAAAAGGAGTAATCTTTAACAAAATGTAAATTTGACTTAAGTCCAGGGTTTAATATACACGATGGACTTTAACCCACTTTTACAGTCTGAAAGCGCGGCGTGATAAACTAATGCACTCAAAAATTATGTATTACATGTGCAAGTGTTAGTGCTGCCAATCAGGGATCACAAACAGGAACCCCACACCCAAATGTAAAGAAATAAATTTGGAATGAGTACCCAAATATTTCAGCAATCGATTAAAAAAATTATGTGTTGCGCCTGAATGTCTCATGCTGTCATACTTTCTTCTTCTGCCATTTCATACAAGCCATGCTTTGAAGATGAATGCAGAGGCATCAACCATACCAGCAACACAAGTCCAAAAAAAATAAAAATAATAATTTCTGACAAAGCTTCTGCAAATGCTACAATCTATCATGACGTTCGAGCGTGAGGCGCGAAAAGTGGTTTAGAGAGAGAGAAAAGGCAAAGTTTGAGCAACAATTCAGAAGTAAGTCCTGCAAAAATCAGTGTTGAAAAATCTCACTGTGACTCACATCAGGCAGCTGGTACTGACTCTTCAGTCTGAGCCCGAGGCTAAGCGCACACCCTCACGCACAGATGCATCTCTTCAACATCTCAATGTACTCGTGTCAACATGTCGGACAGGACTTACCGTGCCCCCTTCAGCCTTTGTTTTGAACCTCATAGTGACACCAAGGAGACGGAGCAGAAGGATAGCAAGGAGGGTTACGGGGTACAGTCCAGAGTGTCTCACTGCTGAATGAGTGTGCAGGGACTCTCTGATATTCAACCGAAACGCTCAGCTTTTTTTCCTTTTTTTTTTTTTTTGGTTGCCTTTGTGTCATTCACGTAACAACCAATCTCATTAGCTGCCGGGCTACAATGGGCTGAATTATTTTCTGTGTAAATACACCACATGGTGATCCTCAAGGTAAGACCTCTGAAGGTCTCTTTAATCACATAAAAGATAGGTGAGGTGTGGGGGGGTGCAGTGAAGGCCACTGAAAAAAATGAATGAGAAATGTTGTGTTGGGAAGTGAGATTGATATTGTTTAGAATCTTTTGTGGCTAAATGTGTAATTATTTGGCTTCAATTAATAGCACAGCCTTGATTTGATGATACTTAGATAAGACAATTAGATATATCAGTGGATGGATGGACGGATGCTGGGTCCAAATGTGCTCATACTCCCAATGAAAACATATATATTTATTAACCATTTTACTCAGAAATAATTGCCAGTATCTAATTAGCATCCACCAAAATATAAAATCAAGTTCAGATTTAGTTTTTAAAGAATTTTTTTCTGATGCTGACTGAATGATGAAAATGCCATTAAATTGAAATGATGAGAAATTTTAACATAGATGTGTAATTTAGTACAAGAATGGATGGATGGATGGATGGATGGATGGATGGATGGATGGATGGATGGATGGATGGATGGATGGATGGATGGATGGATGGATGGATGGATGGATGGACTGAAAAAAGTAGAAATTGAATCAACTTTTTAAAATGCTTTAATTTGCTATATCTAAATTCATTGGCTTTCTCAAAGTATATTCATGATTGAAACTTTAATGTATGAATATATGATTTGTTTTGTTTTGTTTTTACTTTTTTTTTTTTTACCAAAAAAAGTGTAACCTGACTCAACTTTAATTAAGATAGCCTTAAATTATGAATATACTGAGAGAAACTAATAGGCATAGGTGTAACAAATTATAGTATTTTTTAAAGTATGTTCAACTTTCATTTTTTCCAATGTGGATGGATGGATGGATGGATGGATGGATGGATGGATGGATGGATGGATGGATGGATGGATGGATGGATGGATGGATGGACTGAAAAAAGTAGAAATTGAATCAACTTTTTAAAATGCTTTAATTTGCTATATCTAAATTCATTGGCTTTCTCAAAGTATATTCATGATTGAAACTTTAATGTATGAATATATGATTTGTTTTGTTTTTACTTTTTTTATCAAATAGTATTTATAGTATTTTTTAAAGTATGTTCAACTTTCATTTTTTCCAATGTGGATGGATGGATGGATGGATGGATGGATGGATGGATGGATGGATGGATGGATGGATGGATGGATGGATGGATGGATGGATGGATGGATGGATGGATGGATGGATGGATGTGCTCATACTCCCATTTAATAATATATATTTTTAAAAGTTTTAGTCACGCAGTACCCAGTGGTATGCAATTAACATGCACCAAAACATAAAATTATCTTCAGATTTAGTGTTAACAAAAAAAAAAATTCTGATGCTCTGTTTGTTGGTTCAGACCCCTGGTTCCATGTAAAATGTAACTATTGTAAGTATTTGAAGTCATGACAGCTGTCTATAAGCATCAGGGACGTGTCTATTGCCAACTTGACCCTTGTTAGAAAACAAAACAAATACAAAAAGAGAATACTGAAGCCTGGGACTGCCGAGCCGGGTCACTGGAGATTTTCCAGACAAACGCCACACAGGGGAGGGGAGGGGAGGGGAGGGGAGGAAGAATAAAAAGGACAGGCTCAGAATCTCATTTTAACAGACCGCACACAATCTGGGCTCCCACAGAACTATCTCTGCCTGACCGCTTTCTATTTATCCCTTATCAGTGTTTACCAACCGCTAGTTTTCTTTCATTCACACTGTGAGGCAGTTCTCTTACTATCAGTCAACAGCTGACACCGTGGAACAGCCTCAAAGGCAAGAGGAAGGGATCAAAACTAAACCAAAGCTGTTTAAACAATACAACAGAGGAAATAAATTCATAAATCCTAATTCTTCCCAACCCACAAGGGTATAAGCAGATCCTTTATAGTTAGGCCAACAAACAAAACCACAGCCAATGAGGTACACCACAATCAAGGTAAATTCTGAAAAATATTTAGAAAAAAGAAAAGCCCCCCAGAGGAAATGAGGGAGGAGGGATCCCTTGTAATATTAAATGGAAACATTTCATAGTCTTTGCCCTGCCTTGAAAAGTGTCATGCAAATATAACTGGAAAAAAATCACAGAGAAAAATCACCAAATATTTCATATAATTTTACCGTGTGGTGTATAAAAATTTGACTGATATTAGACACACAATTTCACTAATTCATTTCCGTTACAAAGTCCTGTTTCAATTTTTTTCTGATATGAGATCAGTCCACTCCTGCAGGACTGTAATATAATTAGAATAACATGATAATTGATATTAAGAGAATTATTGTTATATTACCTTGAACTGTACAAAATGATGTATTATCATATGCAGAATTTTAATGTAAATATCATTTTCAAATGATATATTGCAAATGTCACAAAATCAGAAAGCATATAAAATTTTTTATATATATATACACACTGTCTTTCTGTCTATTAAAAATAAAAGAGGACAGCTCGTTCCACAAACAACACTGTTTTTCCTGCAATACTGTTGAAAAGTTAAGTAATTAATTACATTTATCCTTTGCCAGCTGCTCAACAGCAGATGGATAATTTCTGAGACCTTGCTGAATTAAATCCACATAATTCATTTTCCTGGATTAACTAACTAAAGTTTGGCTGTGGAGGGGAAACAGGTAACACAACATGTGTGAGGTGTATGTGTATTTGACAGCGACTTTCATCCACATCAGACCTTAAACCAAGCAGTTAGATGGAGAAAAACATTTGCTTTGTTTCTAAGATAAGTTCAAAATAGACTGAAATCATATACTGTGTGTGTGTGTGTGTACGCACACACACACACACACACACACACACATATATATATATATATATAAAGAAGTCCAGTGTATGCTGATTGTGTCAGGTTTGAAGTTTTATGAGAGTTTGGTTCATGGCAGCACTATTGGACAATCTGGGCACCAGGTACCACGGACAGTTCCTGGCAAACAATGTGTTGTGCAGCAACTCAAGCTTTGAAAAGGACTGCGAGCAGCGGGCAGCGAGGAATAATGCCTCTTATCACCACTTTACCACATGTGCCAGAGTTTGGACTGCTTTAATAAAACTAAATCTAGTCGTGTAACTTTACAACAACACTAATTCTCCCAGCTCCTTCTGTAAATAACGTTTCAAAGCAACAACTTTAAAAATTATTTGTTTGTTTTTGGGGTTTTTTTTTCCCATTGCCTTTTTCATCACAACAAAATAAAATAAGCATTTTTTTTTTTTTACAAACATCTCCAAATGATCACAACTCCTTGGATTCATCTTTATAATGCATGACAATAGATATAAAAACAAGATTATTCCCCTAAATGCATTTTTTAATTCTTCTTATTTGAAAAACATCCACTTAAATATGGGTTACGCAAAAAGCTTCTTAGCCATTAGTGAGCTGCGGCTTACTAGTAAATGATGAACTTTTTTAACCAGCATCCATCCTCCTGAATCAATAGTTGCTCTGGAGACACTTGAGTGCTTTGGCTTCACAGAATTTGTGGAAAGATGAGACTTGAATACGTATAACACAAAAGTTAACTTGTAGACTGTTTTAATAATTAGAGTACTATCAAATACTTTTTAAACTTCACCAAAACACTAATGTAAAAAAAGGTTTTCTGCATGTTACACAAAAGTAAAGTTGTAGGGTTTTTTTTTAAACCCATAATTATTTTCAGCACTTCAACAAAGTTGCAATTAATAACTGTGCACTGGCAGACAACATTCATCAAATATTTTATTTGTATAGGGTGTGTGTGTGTGTTTTAGTGTGTTTTGTATGTACAGCTGTTCAAGCTGCTTTGTCTCTGTACACCATATAAACATGTGTTCTTCTAAGACGAGCCACACAAACACTGCAAATTTAATTTAGGTTGGATGATCAAAAATAAGTCATGATTTTCAAAACAAACAAACAAAAAATCCACTGTCTGAATCCTGAACACAATCTGCATTTTCACAACAATACATATACATATATCATGCAAACAATGTTCTCTCAGTGCTTCATATATCTACCAGCTTTGTTTCTGTCTCAAAGAGTCATGTAGAATCCAAAACTTTAGCAGCTGAGCAAATTGAAATCTGGCTTTGATACATTTCAGCTCTTGTTTTGGATTTCACATGGCAGCATCTACCAGCTAAAAGGATGCCATTCACGTAACCAATACCAAGAATCAGGCTGGATAAACGCTGACCAAAACTGACAACATATTAAGTGAAAAAAGAACTTTGACACCAACCTAGTGCTGTGATCCAGAAAGTTTGATTTTCTCCCAGTCTCTTGATAGCTGAGCCGGTGCTGCAGCTTTGAAAGGTAGTCCCCAGGAATATGACATACTGTGCCTTTGACAGCCTCGAGATAAGCACCTGCGTTCGGGTCCCTTTTTACGTCACACCTCCCCATTCACAGCCCTTCAACATGATGCACATTTGCACATCAACAGCCACCAGCCTCCTCCTCCTCCTCCTCCTGCTCTACTCCCACATCCACAAAACACACTAGGAGGCGCGCGCATCTTTCTCCCCATGCGCGTGCACTGGGCTCTACTGGCGCACGCGCACGCAGATTTGTGTACGCTCAGTGAAGATGCACATAGAGTCACTTTCACATACAAGTGATTTATTGTGATTTAAACAAAAAACAGACAACAACAAAGGCAAAACCTTCACGTTGATCTTTAAATTAAAAAAAAAAAAATCTAAAATAAATGTAACTTTGTTCCTGCTTTGTCATAAGAATGGGGCATATGCCCTCCCAAGCTCCTCATACATCACTCATCATGCAAATGAGAGGGAATGTCACTCCTCAGCAGCAGATGGCCAGGGATGATAACAATGGCTCAACAGACCAGTTTCAAAGTCTGTGACTTTATCGCTATGGCGACAACAAAAATAGATGATATGAAATCCTTGTCTGTTAATTTGATCCCCCCCACCACCACCCCTCCCCACTTTTAGTGTTCGTACCTGTCAGTCTGTGTCATTTCTCCCCATCCTTCTTTTTTTCCCCCTCCAACATATAAAAGCTTGGTCCGAGATGTTCTGTCAAAAAGGAGGTCTGCCTATCAGTAAAAAGCACAGACCTGGAAATGATTTTTGGTGACGACGGAAGGCTGCTGCCTCGCAGTTACTCGAGTAATTAAGTGTAATTCCTCCCCGTAGGCCATGTTAGCCTCCTCATGCGTTCGACAGGCCCTGGGTTGAAACAGGGAAGAATAAAGGAAGCAAAAGGGGACAGAAATCACAAACGTGGGTTTGCAGCTCCCCACTTCCTCCCCCCAACACCATACACCCCAGCACCCCCCCTCCTTCCTTGGCAAAGTGATGTCACCCTGCGTCCTGCTGACTCCTGTTCATACAAGCCCCCATAGCAGAGAGTAAACAGTGCAAGCGTTTAGCAAACAGGGCCAGATTACAATGACAAAAGCAACCACACTTCTGGGTGGAGCCTGAGGGTGAGAGGGTTAAAGGAGCGAGGGGGGGGCTCAGGATTTTAAATAAGTGACACCCATAAGAGCCCCCCCCCCCCTTTCAGGATAGAGCGTGGCCTTTCCCCAGCTGATGCTAGAGGCCACCCAAACATGCTTATCTGTCAGTGAAGTCCTCCTGTCTCCAGGGACTGAGGTGTAAACACAATATGTAATAATAATGTGTTTTCTCTTCTTTTGCGTGCATGTGCATGTGTGTGTGTGTGTGAGAGAGAGAGAGAGAGAGAGAGAGAGAGAGTTGGTTATGCAAGTCTGGGGAGTTCAGGATGGAGAATATCATTACTTAAGGTTTGGCAGTTGATCATCATCTTGTTTAATGCCTCATTTGAAAGTCTAATTCCTAACTGTCTTCAAGAGCCAATTGATTGTGCACTGAAAGAGCGTCAACCTGCCCTGTTTTGCCTTCTTTTTGCCATTTGTGTGTGATAATCACACAAGCGCATAAAAGCAGAGGCGCCTATCTAAGCATCTTATCAAAAAAAATGCAAAAATGAAAAAGAAATGAAGCCTTATTGAAGGGATGATTGTTTCATGTTCCGGATGAGACACGTGAAGATCACAGCAAAGACACGCGCAATAATATTAACAATAAAACTGCATGGAAAACAATCTTGACAAATTGTGAGAGAGCGACGTATTGAAGGAATTTTTTTTTCAGTGCTACAGCACTGTCATTACAGCATGTACGTAATATTTTCCTTTTTTTGGCCGGAACATCTGTGAACAAAAAGAGCTCATTCAGAGCCAGCGCGGAGCAGAAACCAGTGTTTTGTCGAGCTGTTTCATCAACTGAAAAAGTGGGCATAGCTGAAGAGAGAAATGAAAGAGGAGTGGGCTGGACGAAATTACATGTCAAACAAGGGTTCACGTTTAAAAAGTCCTGCTCGTATTTGTAGAAAGTGTTTGATTGCATTTAGAAAGGTATTACAATGGGTCACATCTGTGTCCAAAAGCTTTTTGCATTCTGCTGCAAATTATGTAAGCAAAGCAAAGTGTCGCTGCACCCTGTTGTTTTGAGCACTATACACCCCCCCACCACCACCACCACCACCACCATGAAACCTACACAAATACAATAAATACGCTTAATATGTTTAACTGAATTCTTTTAATGCACTGCAGGATCAAAATGTCACCAGTATAACTTCAACGAAAACCCGACCGCTCATTTAGACTAAAGCCACACGACTAATTTCACATGGCAGCCGCTGCAGCTGACAATGCACATATTCAAACTGCACCATTCAACAAGACAGAGTATATATATACTCAACAAAAATATAAACGCAACACTTTTGGTTTTGTTCCCATTTTGTATGAGATGAACTCAAAGATCTAAAACTTTTTCCACATACACAATATCACCATTTCCCTCAAATATTGTTCACAAACCAGTCGAAATCTGTGATAGTGAGCACTTCTCCTTTGCTGAGATAATCCATCCCACCTCACAGGTGTGCCATATCAAGATGCTGATTAGACACCATGATTAGTGCACAGGCGTGCCTTAGACTGCCCACAATAAAAGGTCACTCTGAAAGGTGCAGTTTTATCACACAGCACAATGCCACAGATGTTGCAAGATTTGAGGGAGCGTGCAATTGGCATGCTGACAGCAGGAATGTCAACCAGAGCTGTTGCTCGTGTATTGAATGTTCATGTCTCTACCATAAGCTGTCTCCAAAGTCGTTTCAGAGAATTTGGTAGTACATCCAACCAGCCTCACAACTGCAGACCACGTGTAACCACACCAGCCCAGGACCTCCACATCCAGCATGTTCACCTCCAAGATCATCTGAGACCAGCCACTCGGACAGCTGCTGAAACAATCGGTTTGCATAACCAAAGAATTTCTGCACAAACTGTCAGAAACCATCTCAGGGAAGCTCATCTGCATGCTCGTCGTCCTCGAGGTCTCGAACTGACTCCAGTTCGTTGTCGTAACCGACTTGAGTGGTCAAATGCTCACATTCGCTGGCATTTGGCACGTTGGAGAGGTGTTCTCTTCACGGATGATGCGAAGGAGATGTGTTGCACTGCATGAGGCAAATGGTGGTCACACCAGATAGTGACTGGTATCCCCCCCCCAATAAAACAAAACTGCACCTTTCAGAGTGGCCTTTTATTGTGGGCAGTCTAAGGCACACCTGTGCACTAATCATGGTGTCTAATCAGCATTTTGATATGGCACACCTGTGAGGTGGGATGGATTATCTCAGCAAAGGAGAAGTGCTCACTATCACAGATTTCGACTGGTTTGTGAACAATATTTGAGGGAAATGGTGATATTGTGTATGTGGAAAAAGTTTTAGATCTTTGAGTTCATCTCATACAAAATGGGAGCAAAACCAAAAGTGTTGCGTTTATATTTTTGTTGAGTTTCAGCTATAATGCTTTAAGCTGGGTCTAAAATGACACAAATGCTTCTTGGTGGTGGTGCTGAACCCTCATTGTGCAGCCACTTGATACCGCTTGTTCATCACACAAAGTCACACAAAAGCAACAAATTAAATAAAAATAGATAAAAAATGTATTTGCATATGCAAATGCGAGCCAGCAAACATAAGTACATGTTGTTGATGTGGCTCCAGGATTTAGAACTATCTTTATGTTAATGTCAGCAGACAGGGAATATTCTTTTGAAAATGCAGTATATTTTTCATGGGGATCATTATCTACACCACATGTCACTGTGTCTCAGTTAAAAGAAATGATTAGATTACTTCCTAGCAATCCCCTTTGCGGCGTTTTGTGTGTGACTGTGGGCAACCTTACAATATGTTTATTCAGTGTCCTTTGAAGACGCTTTAATACATTTCAAATGTTTTATGGACAAATATAGGTTTTTCTATCTTCGCTTTGAAATGGTGCCTTTGGAAGTAGGGCACTAGTGGTACTGTAGTTTTTTTTTATGTCCAAACTCACTAAACATCTCATAAATTTGCGACACTTTCAAGATTTCTGAAGGCCAAGGCGAGTAGCTAAAGCACACATACAGTAGTGTTCAGAATAATAGTAGTGCTATGTGACTAAAAAGATTAATCCAGGTTTTGAGTATATTTCTTATTGTTACATGGGAAACAAGGTACCAGTAGATTCAGTAGATTCTCACAAATCCAACAAGACCAAGCATTCATGATATGCACACTCTTAAGGCTATGAAATTGGGCTATTAGTAAAAAAAAGTAGAAAAGGGGGTGTTCACAATAATAGTAGCATCTGCTGTTGACGCTACAAACTCAAAACTATTATGTTCAAACTGCTTTTTTTTAGCAATCCTGTGAATCACTAAACTAGTATTTAGTTGTATAACCAGTTTTTCATGATTTCTTCACATCTGCGAGGCATTAATTTTGTTGGTTTTGTTGATTTGCTCGGTTACTAGTGTGTTTGGGGTCATTGTCTTGTTGAAACACCCATGTCAAGGGCATGTCCTCTTCAGCATAAGGCAACATGACCTCTTCAAGTATTTTGACATATCCAAACTGATCCATGATACCTGGTATGCGATATATAGGCCCAACACCATAGTAGGAGAAACATGCCCATATCATGATGCTTGCACCACTATGCTTCACTGTCTTCACTGTGAACTGTGGCTTGAATTCAGAGTTTGGGGGTTGTCTCACAAACTGTCTGCTGCCCTTGGACCCAAAAAGAACATTTTTACTCTCATCAGTCCACAAAATATTCCTCCATTTCTCTTTAGGCCAGTTGATGTGTTCTTTGGCAAATTGTAACCTCTTCTGCACGTCTTTTATTTAGCAGAGGGACTTTGTGGGGGATTCTTGCAAATAAATTAGCTTCACACAGGCATCTTCTAACTGTCACAGCACTTACAGGTAACTCCAGACTGTCTTTGATCATCCTGGAGCTGATCAATGGGTGAGGCTTTGCCATTCTGGTTATTCTTCTATCCATTTTGATGGTTGTTTTCCAATCAACTTTTTAATCAAACTACGCTGTTCTTCTGAACAGTGTCTTGAACGTCCCATTTTCCTCAGGCTTTCAAAGACAAAAGCATGTTCAACAGGTGCTGGCTTCATCCTTAAATAGGGGACACCTGATTCATACCTGTTTGTTCCACAAAATTGCAGAACTCACTGACTGAATGCCACACTACTATTATTGTGAACACCCCCTTTTCTACTTTTTTTTTTACTAATACCCCAATTTCATAGCCTTAAGAGTGTGCATATCATGAATGCTTGGTCTTGTTGGATTTGTGAGAATCTACTGAATCTACTGGTACCTTGTTTCCCATGTAACAATAAGAAATATACTCAAAACCTGGATTCATCTTTTTAGACACATAGCACTACTATTATTCTGAACAAACTATTAAACAAGAATATACAATATGTTAGAGATGTTAAACAGTTTTGTCATTTCAGAAACACACATACAGTCTCAGTGAGGAAGTCCAAGGCCCAGATGTGGCCAAGAAGAACATTATGGTCCATAGCATGCCTTGTCACATATGCTTCACTCTCTGGTGACGGTGGCAAAGAAGAGAACATTGGACAAACTGCTGGACATTATGGATGATGCCAGTCACCCTCTGCACACCATCATCAGCAACCAGAGGAGCCTCTTCAGCCACAGACTGCTCCTTCTCAATTGCAGGACAACATACTGAAAAACGTTGTCCCTCAGGCCATCAGACTGTACAACTCCTCACTCAGGGGGAGGAGGAGTAACAGGAAGACAGAGGATGGGAATGAGAGGAACAGTAGTAGCTACGAAACCAGTAGCGAGCAGTATGTCTCGTATTTATATTGCAAACTGTTTTTCTTTTTTACTTTCACTTTTGATACTCTGTGTGCTTCTTACCCTGTGTGCTGCTATGCAATTTTGCTGGAACCTCAATATCCCTGAGGGAGTCTTCCAAGGGATCAATAAAGTTCTACATAATCTAATCTAATATTGTTTGTACAGTTAGCATTCGCCAGGTGGAGGAAACCAATAGTACACTCGAGAACAGAGGTCTTCAATTCATTCCAGAAAGGGCCGAGAGGGTGCTTTACAACCACCCACTCCACCAGGTGATTTCACTGATTAACTGATTCCATCTGCTCAAAGTGATGTTAATGAACTGTGAAAGATGGGGTAGCTCAAGTTTCTGTTCTGGGTTCACTGTTGTTCTTTATGCAGCACTGCTTGTTCAGATAACAGCTCTATTGGTCAGATCATCTTTAACCATGGGTGACCTTGAAAGGTCAATGTCACGGTTATATAGTGCATCTGGAAAGTATTCACAACACTTCACTTTTTCCACATTTTATGTTACAGCCTTATTCCAAAATGGAGTAAATCATTTTTTCCCATCAAAAATCTACTCACAATACCCCATAATGACAACATAAAAAGGATTTTTTTTATTTTTGCAAATTTATTAAAAATAATAAAACAAAGACATCACATCTACATAAGTATTTACAGCTTTTGCTACATACTTTGTTGATGCACCTTTGACAGCAATTACAGCCTCAAGTCTTCTTGAATATGATGCCACAAGATGGTGCACCTATCTTTGGGCAGTTTTGCCCATTCAGCCTAGTTTACACATAGACGGTTTTGTCGGCGGGCAGTACGTAGACCGAAGTTCGCAGTAGTTCTGGTTGTTTTTGCGGTGGAAAGGGGCGGAGCATTTTGCCGGCGTTTTGGCTGCCGTACTATCCGCAAATACGCGGATAAAACGCCGCTAAATCCGCAGAATAAAGCGGCGTTTTGACGCCATAGCATCTGGCACACATCAGGCAACGGGGGTTAATACCCAGTTCTATCCTTTACAAGATGCACATGAGAACGGCGGTGCTCTGCTGCCGCCGATAATGCCCTGTGTACCGCTGGATTTATCCAGGCAAATCCTGCGTTACTCCAGGAACTTTTGCATATAGGCACCACCCCCAGAGTATAATAGGCTGAAGCCTCTGTCACTGCAGGGGGAGGGAGATCATACTCAGGCTTTTCTTCTCCTTTCTTTTTCCCCTCCTCAACGTGTTGCTCCGTCTCCACCACACGGCTACCCTCTGCTTCTGAACCAGACCTCTTGGTAAGTCCTTGCCGCTGCCAATTTTCTTTTAGGAGGCATACTGGAGCTTCTCTGCAAAAATATTTGAAGCTGGCCGCGAGTGAGAGGCCTGCATGCAGCGCGCTAGCGTTTTTATATTGACCGCCGCCTATCGGCCGTTTGGAATGCCATTAACCGGGAGGTGGAGTTTAGAACGGCGTACTGTCCGCTAGCGCCGCCGTTTTTTGTCTGCCTCTGTCGCCGGTTAAAACGCCCTTGAGGACGCCGATGTGGGCTCTATCGCCGTTTTACACACTGTTGATTAGGGATACAACGCCGGCCGCCAATTACAGCGGTGTAAACTGCTGCACTGCAGGAAGGGGCAGGATGAAACGGCGATTAAAAAGTATCAAACGCCGTTGTTCGCGTTGTCTCCGTCGTCACGCGAATTCTCCGGGAGCGCTCCCAGAATTATTCCACATGTTGAATAATTTTTCCGACGGTTCCCGGTAAAGCCGGAACTAAGCCACGCCCCCTAGTGCCGGCGTTAACAACGGCGTGTGATCCTTAAGACGGCCAAAAACTCTTCCGGGACGCTTCCGGGAGCTCTTACCGTCTATGTGCAAACGGGGCTTTCCTCTTTGCAGCACCTCTCAAGCTCCATCAGGAGGGATGAGGAGTGTCGGTGCACAGCCATTTTCAGATCTCTCCAGAGATGTTCAATCAGATTCAGGTCTGGGCTCTGGCTGGGCCACTCAAGGACATTCACAGAGTTGTCCTGAAACTACTCTTTTGATATCTTGGCTGTGTGCTTAGGGTCATTGTCCTGCTGAAAGATGAACCATTGCCCCAGTCTGAGGTCAAGAGCGCTCTGGAGCAGGTTTTCATCCAGGATGTCTCTGTACATTGCTGCATTCATCTTTCCCTCAATCCTGACTAATCTCCCAGTTGCTGTTGCTGAAAAACATCCCCACAGCATGATGCTGCCACCACCATGCTTCACTGTAGGGATGGTGCCTGGTTTCCTCCAAACATGACACCATTCATGCCAAAGAGTTCAGTCTTTATCTCATCAGACCAGATAATTTTGTTTCTCATGGTCTGAGAGTCCTTCAGGTGCCTTTTGACAAACTCTAGGTGGGCTGCCATGTGTCTTTTACGAAGGAGTGGCTTCCGTCTGGCCACTCTACCATACAGGGCTGATTGGTGGATTGCTTCACAGATGGTTGTCCTTCTGGAAGGTTCTCCTCTCTCCACAAAGGAATGCTGGAGCTCTAACAGAGTGACCATCATGTTTTTGGTCACCTCCCTGACTAAGGTCCTTCTCCCCCAATCGCTCACTTTAGACGGGTGGCCAGTTCTAGGAAGAGTCCTGGTGGATCTGAACCTCTTCCATTTATGGATGATGAAGGCCACTGTGCTCATTGAGACCTTCAAAGCAGCAGAAATGTTTCTGTACCCTTCTGCAGATTTGTGCCTCAAGACAATCCTGTCTCAGAGGTCTACAGACAATTCCTTTGACTTTATGCTTGGTTTGTGCTCTGACATGCACTGTCAAATGTGGGACCTTATATGTAAACAGGTGTGTGTCTTTCCAAATCATGTCCAATCAACTGAATTTACCCCACGTAGACTCCAATTAAGCTGTAGAAACAGCTCAAGGATGATCAGTGGAAACAGGATGCACCTGAGCTCAATTTTGAGCTTCATGGCAAAGACTGTGAATGTGTATGTACATACCTAAAACATATTACATCATAGCTTCTGTTTGTATAATAAAATAATCATATTTATAGCTTAGCCTACTAGCTATAATTTAACTTTACTACTAGTCTACAGACTAGGTATATGTATACTACAATCTTCTCCTGTATTAATATTTAGGTTTTAGAAGCTTACTCCTGTAATATCATGTAGTAACTATATTTCTTGCATATGTTGTTTATTACCCTTATTGTATAAATATCACTTATATACATGATGTGCATTTTCCTGAGCCACTTGAGTGGGTAGGGAGAGTTCCCATGGGATAAAAAAGTTTTTCAACCTACCATCCCTGGTTCTCAAGACCAGACACCTAAGTGGTTCTACTCTGCTCTATTCTTCTCTTCTTTTTTTTTTTTTTAGATATTTAGATATACCTTAGAATACACTTGTAGAGTTCTACCTTAGAATTGGAGTGTATTATAGAAGACATACTTTAGTGAATTTTCATGTGATTTCTTAGGGATTTTTTTATTTTTAACAAATTTGGAAAAATTAAAAAAAAACTTTTTTACATTGTCATTATGGGGTGTTGTAGGCAGAATTTGGAGGAAAAAATACAGTATTTCATCCATTTTGGAATGAGGCTATAACATAAAAAATGTGGAAAGAGTGAAGCTCTGTGAATACTTTCTGGATACACTCTTTATTTTCATCGCACATTGGAGCCTATCTCAGCGATCATACGGTGAGGACGCCATTCAATCGGAGGGTCACATATGGACACATAACCACAGCCACGCACACACCTATAGTCAATTTAAAGTTTCCAATTCACCTAACTAATGTGTCTTTTGAAATGGGAGGAGGAAGTACCTGGAGAGAACCCACACGAACATGAGAAGAACATGCAAACTCCACACAGAAAGGACCACGTGGGAAGCAATCCTATGACCTTCTTGCTGTGAGTCAACAGTGCTAACCATTATGCCACCGTGCCCCCTAGTACTTATTTACTCATTCATTTTCTACATCTGTTTATTCCAATTAAGGGGAACGGGGGAGTGGCTGCCCATCTCAGTGGTCACTGGGCAAGAGGTGGAGTACACACTGGAAAGGCCGCGAGTTTACCGCAGGGCCAACCAATATAGAAAGACAAACACATTCACATGCTCACTCACACCTACGGACACAAAAAGGACCAAGTGGGAAGCAAACCTTGAGGCAGCACTGCTAACCACCAAGCCACTGTGCCGCCTGTAAGGAATTAGACAACTAAGTATAAGGATTATACTCGTATTTAATACAAATGATCACTTTATCAGCCACTATTATTTAGACAAGTCAGGAGATGGATAGATGAACATTTCAACCACTGTTGGTTTCTTTATGATAAATCTGTCTGGAGTAAGCAGTTCTTTAAAACTGAGTGACTGCGCAAGAAGGGGCCAGTAAGATAACATGACAACTCTGAAGTAGTAGTTATAGTCTTTGTGTCAGTGATAGGAGAAACTCTGCATCATGCAAATTTTGTCTGTTGCACCGCCAGTCACAGCTTCACGGAGGAGTAGAACAGAAGGATTTTCAAAAAAAAAACAGAACAAATATAGGTTTGAGTTTCCCATATGCCTTCTGGCACACTTTTTAGCTGAAATTTCACATTTTCTGTGAAGAATTTTCTTCTCTGTGCCAGAGAAGTCGAGGTTAGGGGATTATCAGGATATGTTAAGCCGAAAGCCATCTTTAGGGTTTGATCAATGTGGTAACATATGCTGCAAACTTAACCTAGTCTGGAGCAGTTTAATCTTAAATTGGCTATTGGAATACCAGTTAGAGAATTGATTAATGTTTTATCATACATATCAGCGATTTGATTCAATTCTAGGAGCATGCGCAAGTATTTGTTCTCACTAGAGTGTCACAGCTAGACAAGTAAGTACAATTCTTTTGTTTAATAGACTTAATGTACAGAATATGATGTTGTACAGGAATTTGGACTCAAGGCTCCCTATCCGCTCTTCGGATTTGGGAGGATTTATTGCCACACATCTGAGAGTCTCTGGGTCAGTACCCATAATCTACAGTGAAGTGTGACTACTTAGGACGTTTACATGTTCTTCAACAAATGCAAGAGTTAGCATTTTATTCTATTTATCAACAGTGTTTAGAGGTTTGAAACACTGACCGCGGTGACTGTTTGTCTATGTTTGCATCAGGAATGGTTCAAATACATTTTACTGTCATTCCTGGGACTTTGTACTGACTGACAAGTTCATTCATTCATTTTCAATGTCCATTTACTCCGACACGTGATCACGGGGTGGACTGCTACCTATCCCAGCAGTCATAGGGCAAGAGGCAGGGTACACCTTGGACAGGACAGCAGGGCAACATATAGACAAACAAACATAACCACACACCTATGGTGAATTTAAAGTTTACAATTCACCTAACCTGCATGTCTTTGGGAGTGAGAGAACGCCAGAGGACCCGGAGGGAACCTATCTGAACAGGGGGAGAAAATACAGATTCCACACAGAAAGGATCAGGTGGGAAGCGATCCCACAACCTTCTCGCTCCCATTTCTGTGACAGTTGTACAGTTTGTTCTTGACCACGCCCTCCCTTGGCAAAAGAATGGGCATCTTCATTCTTTCAGCTTCTCTGTGAGCAGTGCAGTATCTGGGGAATTTGGGGTGTCTGGAACCCCCCCTTCACCCACCTTGATGATCCGGAAAAATATGACATTTTTAACACAGGTTTGGGCTTTATTTGAACAAACATTTTACACAGACCATGAGTATGACACAAAGCACTGTTTAGTCATCAGGTAGGATATTAGCTATGCACATCCTCCTTTTATGCCACCTAGCAAACACTGATTATTTGGTCAAAGTCAATGGTAATGTCCCTGTGGACCATCTTTTGGGCCAGGCCAATGAGGCTCTCGCTCCACATGCACAATACAACAAAAGTAGGCCAAAATGTTCATTTTAAAAAAGGGAAAAAATACTTGTAAATTTTATCCATCAAAACATGCCTACTATGTTGCTAGATTCCACCAGAATGCACCATTTCAATTCCTGTATTTCAAAATTTGCCAAGTCCTCACCTAATCTGTAACCCCCCCCGCTCTGGATACGGCCCTGGTGGAAATGTTACACAGAACACAGAGTGGACAAATGGCAGTTCAATGTGTGGCTCTACCAACAAACAAGGAACCCTAAAATATTTAAATGCAAAAGGTGTATGTGGGGGGTGGGGGGAGCTGTTTAACAATGATGATGACTAAGCACAACAAAGATAGTAACGAAGACAACAATGATGATGACTAAGCACAACAAAAATAGTAATAAAGATGACAATGATGATGATGAAAAACAAGGGATGGATGATGATAAGGAAGAAGAACAAAGGATTATAATGACTAACATCAATGACAGTGAAGACTAAGATGATGATGATGATGATGAAAGTCATCGATAAGGATGATGATAAAGAACACATCAACGATAAGGATGGTAATAATGAATCACAGTGATGACAGTGATGAAAGACAGTGATGATGATGATGATGATGATGATGATGAAGATGATAAAAAACAAAGATGATGATGATGATGAAGATGATGATAAAAAACAAAGATGATGATGAAGATGATGGAGAAAAAGAACAAAGATGATGATGATGATGATGAAGATGATGGAGAAAAAGAACAATGATGATGATGGAGAAAAAGAACAATGATGATGATGAAGACCAATCAATCAATCAATTTTTTTATATAGCGCCAAATCACAACAAACAGTTGCCCCAAGGCGCTTTATATTGTAAGGCAAGGCCATACAATAATTATGTAAAACCCCAACGGTCAAAACGACCCCCTGTGAGCAAGCACTTGGCTACAGTGGGAAGGAAAAACTCCCTTTTAACAGGAAGAAACCTCCAGCAGAACCAGGCTCAGGGAGGGGCAGTCTTCTGCTGGGACTGGTTGGGGCTGAGGGAGAGAACCAGGAAAAAGACATGCTGTGGAGGGGAGCAGAGATCGATCACTAATGATTAAATGCAGAGTGGTGCATACAGAGCAAAAAGAGAAAGAAACAGTGCATCATGGGAACCCCCCAGCAGTCTACGTCTATAGCAGCATAACTAAGGGATGGTTCAGGGTCACCTGATCCAGCCCTAACTATAAGCTTTAGCAAAAAGGAAAGTTTTAAGCCTAATCTTAAAAGTAGAGAGGGTGTCTGTCTCCCTGATCTGAATTGGGAGCTGGTTCCACAGGAGAGGAGCCTGAAAGCTGAAGGCTCTGCCTCCCATTCTACTCTTACAAACCCTAGGAACTACAAGTAAGCCTGCAGTCTGAGAGCGAAGCGCTCTATTGTGGTGATATGGTACTACGAGGTCCCTAAGATAAGATGGGACCTGATTATTCAAAACCTTATAAGTAAGAAGAAGAATTTTAAATTCTATTCTAGAATTAACAGGAAGCCAATGAAGAGAGGCCAATATGGGTGAGATATGCTCTCTCCTTCTAGTCCCCGTCAGTACTCTAGCTGCAGCATTTTGAATTAACTGAATGCTTTTTAGGGAACTTTTAGGACAACCTGATAATAATGAATTACAATAGTCCAGCCTAGAGGAAATAAATGCATGAATTAGTTTTTCAGCATCACTCTGAGACAAGACCTTTCTGATTTTAGAGATATTGCGTAAATGCAAAAAAGCAGTCCTACATATTTGTTTAATATGCACATTGAATAACATATCCTGATCAAAAATGACTCCAAGATTTCTCACAGTATTACTAGAGGTCAGGGTAATGCCATCCAGAGTAAGGATCTGGTTAGACACCATGTTTCTAAGATTTGTGGGGCCAAGTACAATAACTTCAGTTTTATCTGAGTTTAAAAGCAGGAAATTAGAGGTCATCCATGTCTTTATGTCTGTAAGACAATCCTGCAGTTTAGTTAATTGGTGTGTGTCCTCTGGCTTCATGGATAGATAAAGCTGGGTATCATCTGCGTAACAATGAAAATTTAAGCAATACCGTCTAATAATACTGCCTAAGGGAAGCATGTATAAAGTGAATAAAATTGGTCCTAGCACAGAACCTTGTGGAACTTCATAATTAACTTTAGTCTGTGAAGAAGATTCCCCATTTACATGAACAAATTGTAATCTATTAGACAAATATGATTCAAACCACCTCAGCGCAGTGCCTTTAATACCTATGGCATGCTCTAATCTCTGTAATAAAATTTTATGGTCAACAGTATCAAAACCAGCACTGAGGTCTAACAGAACAAGCACAGAGATGAGTCCACTGTCCGAGGCCATAAGAAGATCATTTGTAACCTTCACTAATGCTGTTTCTGTACTATGATGAATTCTAAAACCTGACTGAAACTCTTCAAATAGACCATTCCTCTGCAGATGATCAGTTAGCTGTTTTACAACTACCCTTTCAAGAATTTTTGAGAGAAAAGGAAGGTTGGAGATTGGCCTATAATTAGCTAAGATAGCTGGGTCAAGTGATGGCTTTTTAAGTAATGGTTTAATTACTGCCACCTTAAAAGCCTGTGGTACATAGCCAACTAACAAAGATAGATTGATCATATTTAAGATCGAAGCATTAAATAATGGTAGGGCTTCCTTGAGCAGCCTGGTAGGAATGGGGTCTAATAAACATGTTGATGGTTTGGATGAAGTAACTAATGAAAATAACTCAGACAGAACAATCGGAGAGAAAGAGTCTAACCAAATACCGGCATCACTGAAAGCAGCCAAAGATAACGATACGTCTTTGGGATGGTTATGAGTAATTTTTTCTCTAATAGTTAAAATTTTGTTAGCAAAGAAAGTCATGAAGTCATTACTAGTTAACATTAATGGAATACTCAGCTCAATAGAGCTCTGACTCTTTGTCAGCCTGGCTACAGTGCTGAAAAGAAACCTGGGGTTGTTCTTATTTTCTTCAATTAGTGATGAGTAGAAAGATGTCCTAGCTTTACGGAGGGCTTTTTTATAGAGCAACAGACTCTTTTTCCAGGCTAAGTGAAGATCTTCTAAATTAGTGAGACGCCATTTCCTCTCCAACTTACGGGTTATCTGCTTTAAGCTACGAGTTTGTGAGTTATACCACGGAGTCAGGCACTTCTGATTTAAAGCTCTCTTTTTTAGAGGAGCTACAGCATCCAAAGTTGTCTTCAATGAGGATGTAAAACTATTGACGAGATACTCTATCTCACTTACAGAGTTTAGGTAGCTACTCTGCACTGTGTTGGTATATGGCATTAGAGAACATAAAGAAGGAATCATATCCTTAAACCTAGTTACAGCGCTTTCTGAAAGACTTCTAGTGTAATGAAACTTATTCCCCACTGCTGGGTAGTCCATCAGAGTAAATGTAAATGTTATTAAGAAAAGATCAGACAGAATGGAGTTTTCAGGGAATACTGTTAAGTCTTCTATTTCCATACCATAAGTCAGAACAAGATCTAAGATATGATTAAAGTGGTGGGTGGACTCATTTACTTTTTGAGCAAAGCCAATAGAGTCTAATAATAGATTAAATGCAGTGCTGAGGCTGTCATTCTCAGCATCTGTGTGGATGTTAAAATCGCCCACTATAATTATCTTATCTGAGCTAAGCACTAAGTCAGACAAAAGGTCTGAAAATTCACAGAGAAACTCACAGTAACAACCAGGTGGACGATAGATAATAACAAATAAAACTGTTTTTTGGGACTTCCAATTTGGATGGACAAGACTAAAAGTCAAGCTTTCAAATGAATTAAAGCTCTGTCTGGGTTTTTGATTAATTAATAAGCTGGAATGGAAGATTGCTGCTAATCCTCCGCCCCAGCCCGTGCTACGAGCATTCTGACTGTTAGTGTGACTCGGGGGTGTTGACTCATTTAAACTAACATATTCATCCTGCTGTAACCAGGTTTCTGTAAGGCAGAATAAATCAATATGTTGATCAATTATTATATCATTTACCAACAGGGACTTAGAAGAGAGAGACCTAATGTTTAATAGACCACATTTAACTGTTTTAGTCTGTGGTGCAGTTGAAGGTGCTATATTATTTTTTCTTTTTGAATTTTTATGCTTAAATAGATTTTTGCTGGTTATTGGTAGTCTGGGAGCAGGCACCGTCTCTACGGGGATGGGGTAATGAGGGGATGGCAGGGGGAGAGAAGCTGCAGAGAGGTGTGTAAGACTACAACTCTGCTTCCTGGTCCCAACCCTGGATAGTCACGGTTTGGAGGATTTAAGAAAATTGGCCAGATTTTTAGAAATGAGAGCTGCTCCATCCAAAGTGGGATGGATGCCGTCTCTCCTAACAAGACCAGGTTTTCCCCAGAAGCTTTGCCAATTATCTATGAAGCCCACCTCATTTTTTGGACACCACTCAGACAGCCAGCAATTCAAGGAGAACATGCGGCTAAACATGTCACTCCCGGTCTGATTGGGGAGGGGCCCAGAGAAAACTACAGAGTCCGACATTGTTTTTGCAAAGTTACACACCGATTTAATGTTAATTTTAGTGACCTCCGATTGGCGTAACCGGGTGTCATTACTGCCGACGTGAATTACAATCTTACCAAATTTACGCTTAGCCTTAGCCAGCAGTTTCAAATTTCCTTCAATGTCGCCTGCTCTGGCCCCCGGAAGACAATTGACTATGGTTGCTGGTGTCGCTAACTTCACATTTCGCAAAACAGAGTCGCCAATAACCAGAGTTTGATCCTCGGCGGGTGTGTCGTCGAGTGGGGAAAAACGGTTAGAGATGTGAACGGGTTGGCGGTGTACACGGGGCTTCTGTTTAGGGCTACGCTTCCTCCTCACAGTCACCCAGTCAGCCTGCTTTCCCGGCTGCTCGGGATCTGCCAGGGGGTAACTAACGGCGGCAAGCTACCTTGGTCCGCACCGACTACAGGGGCCTGGCTAGCTGTAGAATTTTCCACGGTGCGGAGCCGAGTCTCCAATTCGCCCAGCCTGGCCTCCAAAGCTACGAATAAGCGACACTTATTACAAGTACCGTTACTGCTAAAGGAGGCCAAGGAATAACTAAACATTTCACACCCAGAGCAGAAAAGTGCGGGAGAGACAGGAGAAGCCGCCATGCTAAATCAGCTAAGCGCTAGTAGCTACGCTAAGCTAGCGGATTCCTAAAAACACGCAAAGTGAATAATGTGTAAATAATTTAGAGGTGATTCAGCAGAAGGAGTGCTTTAGTTAAGGCACGTAAAGATTACACTGGGAAACAAATCGTAATCTAGATAACTAGATCAATCTAACTGCGCAGATTAAACAGCTAACAGATACAGAAAAACACCGCTGTGCTCCGGAACAGGAAGTGATACAATACCGCAGTGAGAGCCAACCACCAGTAGAGGCAAGCAAGAGGGGTGATGATGATGATAAAAATGATGATGATGATGGAGAAAAAGAACAATAATGATGATAAAAACAATGATGATGAAAATGATGATAAAAATGATGATGATGATGATGGAGAAAAAGAACAATAATGATGATAAAAACAATGATGATGAAAATGATGATAAAAATGATGATGATGGAGAAAAAGAACAATGATGATGATGATGATGATGATAAAAATGATGATGATAATGATGGAGAAAAAGAACAATGATGATGATAAAAAACAATGATGATAATGATGGAGAAAAAGAACAATGATGATGATAAAAAACAATGATGATGATGATGGAGAAAAAGAACAATGATGATGATGATAAAAAAACAATGATGATGGAGAAAAAGAACAATGATGATGATGATGATGATGATGACGGTGATGAAGAAGAACAAAGGTATCGATAATGATAATCTGCAGTATTGGAGCTGAACTCCTTCAGGTTGGTGGAGATGTTGTTTCCTGACATTGCAAACAATCTTGGTCTCAGTCTGAGAATCTGAGAGACCAACATTATCACTACGGACTTCTTTCCAGTCAGTTATCGGAGCAGTCTGGCATCACAAACAAGAAAACAACTATTGACCGCATCCTCATTGATGACACGCATGAAGATTAGCAGTCCTATGTTCATTTCCACACTGCTAAACCCATGTTTGATTGGGTTTAGCAGTCTGCTCTCTAGGACATCCTGTAAATTTGTGAGATCCTCAAGAAGCTGCAAGAAATTATAGCTGGTCTATAAACAGGTACTATCACTGAAGTGTGGAGTGGGAGCAGAAACTCTGAATTCTTCCTATGTGACCTCTGGCACTTCATTGATATGTTCTAGCTGAATGTTTGGTAGGGCGGTGGAGATCAGAGACTGTCTCTGTGTCTCTGTCGGCAAATACAGGTTTATTTACCTTGACTTTGTGGCTGATGCCGTGATCTTCACTGAATCAATGGACACCCTGATTGCAACAGTTGAGAAGGACTTGGACTGCCTGGGTTTGTAATTGTCCTGGATCAAGACTAAGATCCAGGCTTTCACGGACGTCCTGGACTTGGCAGTCAGAAGTGGATCTGTAAACATACAGGCACATGGAATATCCTGCTTGGCATTTCTGCCTGTTGCACCTCCTCCAGTGCCCATGGGACAAGTGGTGAAGTTCTGGATAGAGGTGTCTGGTGATGCTCAACCCTTTGCAGGACAACAATTGTCCAGGTCTTTAGGGTCCTGGTGCTTGCTGTTTTACTGTATGGGTGTGAGATTTGGAAACCTGAACAAGTAGTGATGATGATGATAAACAGCAAAGATAATCAAGATGGCAATGAAATACAAAAGTAGTGATGATTGTAACCAATTTAAAATGCATTCATTTAAATGCAACTTATGAACTGCCTTAACAACAGATGTGAGTGGCCACCATCCTCCAATGACAGACTGTGATTGGGTTTTTTTTTTTTAAAGCCTCTTGATTGGTTCACAGGCCATTGTGATGTGTGAGGTTAGGACCAGATCTTGGCATCTCTGGGACAGCATTGAGGGGGAAGCGAGGAGGTTGGGGTGGGTGGGGGGGTTGCCCTCTCCCCATTTTTTCAACTAGAGCAGGCAGACAATGAAGCAGACATGCCCATAAGAGGGCAGATAGAAGCGCGGATGTTGAGCCAAAAAAAGCATCAACACAATGGTAACAGGTGTGTGTAATGTGTGCTTTGATAATGACCTTGGTGGCTGTAATAGCATGTCTAGACACAACTAACAAGAGGCATTTAGTCTGGTCTCAGGAGTAAAACGGGGCTCAAACGCAAGATGTGTAGGAACAGATATCGGTGATTGTCACACTAAATGAAAAAAGACGATTTAGCCTCAAGCAAATCGGCATAATATTTCACAACGACATATCAGAAATGTTGACAGTGTCACTCACGAGGTGTTTTTCTCCTCGATAAAATGTTACCAGAGTAGTTTACATAAAAATCCAAAATCTGCTCAAGTATTCAGACATATGCACTTGAAATCAAAAGCAGAAAAAACCCCAACATCCATAATTTGGATGAATTTTTGATTGCGGCAGATACTTGCTGTCGTGAACTAAAACACAAATGCCCTTTGTGCAAAACAAAGACATTGATTATGAAGTAAGCTTCTTCAGCACGAGTAGCTGGCTTGGAGTGATTAACGGGGCGGGGTTATTGATTTTCTTTTGTTTCGATCTTTTATGATGTGTTTCCAAACAATGAATCCAATCTTGCTCCAGTAAATTAAATTCCCCTAAGGCCTCTTCTGCGCCGTTTTACATTTGAGATGGATTGTTTTCCAAAAGCACTGCATATTTTAGAAAAATTGATTTATCTTCTGATATATATATATATATATATATATATATATATATATATATATATATATATATATATATATATATATATATACAGTGAGGAAAATAAGTATTTGAACACCCTGCGATTTTGCAAGTTCTCCCACTTAGAAATCATGGAGGGGTCTGAAATTTTCATCTTAGGTGCATGTATGGTGATAGTACCATATCACCCCAATAGAGCGCTTCGCTCTCAGACTGCAGGCTTACTTGTAGTTCCTAGGGTTTGTAAGAGTGGAATGGGAGGCAGAGCCTTCAGCTTTCAGGCTCCTCTCCTGTGGAACCAGCTCCCAATTCAGATCAGGGAGACAGACACCCTCTCTACTTTTACGATTAGGCTTAAAACTTTCCTTTTTGCTACAGCTTATAGTTAGGGCTGGATCAGGTGACCCTGAACCATCCCTTAGTTATGCTGCTATAGACTTAGACTGCTGGGGGGTTCCCATGATGCACTGTTTCTTTCTCTTTTTGCTCTGTATGCACCACTCTGCATTTAATCATTAGTGATTGATCTCTGCTCCCCTCCACAGCATGTCTTTTTCCTGGTTCTCTCCCTCAGCCCCAACCAGTCCCAGCAGAAGACTGCCCCTCCCTGAGCCTGGTTCTGCTGGAGGTTTCTTCCTGTTAAAAGGGAGTTTTTCCTTCCCACTGTCGCCAAGTGCTTGCTCACAGGGGGCCGTTTTGACCGTTGGGGTTTTTACGTAATTATTGTATGGCCTTGCCTTACAATATAAAGCGCCTTGGGGCAACTGTTTGTTGTGATTTGGCGCTATATAAATAAAATTGATTGATTGATTGATGTCCACTGTGAGAGACATAATCTAAAAAAAAAATCCGGAAATCACAATGTATGATTTTTTTAAATAATTTATTTGTATGTTACTGCTGCAAATAAGTGTTTGAACACCTGTGAAAATCAATGTTAATATTTGGTACAGTAGCCTTTGTTTGCAATTACAGAGGTCAAACGTTTCCTGTAGTTTTTCACCACGTTTGCACACACTGCAGCAAGGATTTTTGTCCACTCCAGATCTGAACTGTGAACTTCAAACGGGCCTGGACATGTGCTGGCTTGAGCAGGGGGATCTTGCTGCCCTGCAGGATTTTAAACCATGACAGCATCATGTGTTACTAATGTAATCTTTGTGACTGTGGTCCCAGCTCTCTTCAGGTCATTGACCAGGTCCTCCTTAGACAGCTCTTTGGTCTTGGCTATGGTGGACAGGTTGGAGTGTGATTGATTGAGTGTGTGAACAGGTGTCTTTTATACAGGTAACAAGTTCAAACAGGTGCAATTAATACAGGTAAAGAGTGCAGAATAAGAGGGCTTCTTAAAGAAAAATTAACAGGTCTGTGTGAGCCAGAATTCTTGCTGGTTGATAGGTGATCAAATACGTATTTGCAGCAGTAACATACAAATAAAGTATTAAAAAAATCATACATTGTGATTTTAGATTATGTCTTTCATAGTGGACATGCACCTAAGATGAAAATTTCAGACCCCTCCATGATTTCTAAGTGGGAGAACTTGCAAAATCGCAGGGTGTTCAAATACTTATTTTCCTCACTGTATATATGAAACCACACAAATCTCACTTCAGTACCTGCATGTCAGTCATTTTTGACGAGCAATCTTTCAATCGCACACATGGCACGCTGTTCACGTACACTCTGCTGCACGCTTAAAGTATATTTGTAGCTTTGCTAAAAGTCCCTGTTTCTGAGTTACCTTTGCACAATGTGCTTTATATTTTTACACACATTTGCAAGTCAAATTGTAGTGCCGACTTTAGCAAAAAAAAAAAAAAAAGGCTTTTGGTAACTGAAAACTTGCACAGATCCAGACATTTATACTTCCTGATTTCTCGCATCATCTCTCCAAGATAGTGATAATACGATTTCTGTGTTTTTCGCTGTTGAGAAACAAACTGGATTATGAACAGATCACTACATAAACAGCTTTCTAAAAGGAGGCAGCTATTTTAAAAAAAGGCTGAAGAAATGCAAAGAGGGATTTAAATTTTAATTTGAATTTATTCCAGCAAGTGAAAGGTTCTTTTGAGAGGGGATTTCAGCAAAGATGATGGTATTTAAAAGTGATAAACAAGCATCTAAACCTCCAGTGGAAAACAGTCATTTTGCTTCTTTCTAGTGCAGGGGAGGAAATGGGCTTCCTGTGGTCACATCCAAACAAATAAGAATAAGTAATAGTAGTAATTAAAATGTAAATAAGTGAGATCGGTGGCGATATTTCAGCTGATCTCGCTCGTAAATTGCGTAATTAACATTTTGTCTTGACACACCTTGTGACTCTGGATGTACAGCTAGATGTCCTCAGGTGCAAATTCCTGTTCACTGTGTACTTGGCAAAGCGCACTTTATACTCTATATGGATGCTTAAAAAAATCTTTCACACTTATCACATGCAATTTAAATCCCGAGCCTCAGCGCTGCAGAGGAACATCAGGTAAAGTACAAAATTAAACACAGAACAAATGAGAAAGTGTGGTAATTAAGAGTTGGATTTTGCGCAGTTTGATCTGGAGGAATCTGTTGAATTTCGCTTTTGATTTGCCTCCGGGGCCACACGATTCGCCGCAGCTCGTCTATCGGTTTGTAATGATTAGACTCCAGGATTTCAGGCGTTCCTCTTCTATTTCGGGTGACCACTAAACTTAAGCGGAGAAACCTATGCCACACAAGAAAGACAAAGAGTTACATCATTTTGTTGAACAGTTAATCCGATCATGGACAGTGTTTGTGCATTTGCTATCTTCGGAAAATGCCAGCAAAGGCGCTAAGTAAACCTATTTTACAAGACTCCCTCACAAGGATACAGTGCCAGTATCGGGATAAAATTTCACACAGCGGCATGGCTCAGTCACATAACCTAAGCAGGCTTAGGAAAATGGAACACAAAGTATTTCACTTTCTTCGTCTGCTGCCGCGGCACACAAACTGCTTGAATGACTGATGCGAGTTCGAGCATGAAAGCCAAAGTGAACTAATGGCTGAATAGCATGTAGATACTGTTGTTAATGCTCTGAGTTGTTTCAAATGGTAGATTATGGAAGTGTGCACCTGGCATTCTGCAGGCTAGCCTGGCAACACTCCTCCCCTATAATTATAATGAACACACAGTAATTCAGGGTTGAGGCTGAAATACGAGCGATGTCCTCTGAGACAGCTTGTTTTAATGGTTATGCAGAAGAGTTCCTAGGAAGTGTAGATGGCAGATGCATTGGCTTTGAAGCTATTTACAGATCGCATACTACAAGGTATAGAAAGACCCATCGCGGGAGGCCATATCGCTCTTTTGTGCTCCCAAGTTGCACTTTTGGCTGGCTCATGAACGGCTGATGAAAGCTTTAGGATGTGTTTTGAAGTGTGCTTCCTGAACTACCCTATGAATTAAAAGAGGCACTCATTAGAGCACGTGCCTTTGCCATGGGTTTCGTTTGGTTTTTTTGTTTGTTTGTCCTCATTTGGTTGCTTTTACAAATCTAAACAAAGTTAGATTCAACCTTTTAACTACATTCTGCATGAATTTCTTTAAGAATTAAACATTGATTTTAAATTTCCAGACTTTCAGTCTTAACTCGGGTGAACTCCTTATATACGGTTCCACATTGTTTTTTTTTTAGGGGGGTTAATACTACACATTATTTTACAATTCATTTTTATTTGCACACACACACACACACACACACACACACACACACACACACACACACACACATATATATATATATATATATATATATATATATATATATATATATATATCGCAAGCAAACAAATCGCAAATTCAAAGTATTGTTTATGTCATTAAAAATGACACTGAAGTGTTGCATCCTAATATATATATATATATATATATATATATACACATACACACACACACACACACACAAATTGAATTTCCATACTGGAGTGGTCATGGCTAAGGTTAACAATGGCCAACAGTGCTGTTGTCCAACAGGGTAAGAAGATATTGGGCTACCGCTGGTTGGAGAGTAACAAGAAGAGACTGAGAATGTATCTGGAGGCAGTGGGAGAGGAAGTTAGAAGTGTGGGAGTGAGAGTCGGGGCTTTGAATATTGGCAGGATGACTGCTAAAGGGAAAGAGTTGGCTGATATGATGGGGAGGAGAATTGTAGATATACTCTGTGGACAAGAGACAAAATGGAAGGAAAGCAAGGCCAGGAGCGGCAGAGGTGGGTTCCAACTGTTGTTTCATGGTGTGGATAAATTGAGAAAAAATGTTGGGATTATTCTGAAGGGCAAGAACATTAAAAGTGTGTCAGAGGATAATCTAGTCTTTGACAGGGTAATGAGTGAGAAGTTTGAAATTGTTGGGGTGATAATGAATGTCATCAGTGCATAAGACCCACATATAGGCTGTAAGATAAAGAAGAAAGAAGTTTTCTGGAGTGAGATAGATGAGGTGGTAGTGACTGTACCCACAGGTGAAACAGTGGTGATTGGAATGGACTTCAGTGGACATGTTGGTGAAGGGAACAGAGGTGATCAGAAGGTATTGGGTAGATATGGTATCAAGAAGAGAAATGTGGAAGGGCAGATGGTGATAGATTTTGCAAAAAGGATGGAAATGACGGTCATAAACACTTATTTTAAGAAGGAGGAGCAGCACAGATGATATATAAAAGTGGAAGAAGGTACACACAGGGGGACTACATGCTACGTTGCATCTGGAAAGTATTCACAACGCTTTACTTTTTCCACATTTTTTTATGTTACAGCCTTATTCAAAAATGTAGTAAATTAATTTTTTTTCCTCAGAATTCTACACATAATATCCCATAATGACAATGTGAAAAAACTTTTTTTTTAGATTTTTTTCAAATTTACACACACACACACACACACACACACACACACACACACACACACACACACATATATATATATATATATATATATATTTTTTTTTTTTTTCAATAGAAAATCTTTGGAGGGACCTGAAACTCCAAACCTGAAAGATTTGGAGAAGATCTGTATGGAGGAGTGGATCAAAATCCCTGCTGCAGTGTGTGCAAACCTGGTGAAAAACTGCAGGAAACGTTTGACCTCTGTAATTGCAAACAAAGGCTACTGTAACAAATATTAACACTGATTTTCACAGGCGTTCAAATACTTATTTGTAGCAGTAACATACAAATAAATTATTAAACAATCATACATTGTGATTTCCGGATTTTTTTTTTAGATTATGTCTCTCACAGTGGACATGCACCAAAGATGAAAATTTCAGACCCCTCCATGATTTCTAAGTGGGAGAACTTGCAAAACCGCAGGGTGTTCAAATACTTATTTTCCTCACTGTATATATATATATATATATATATATATATATATATATATATATATACACACACACAAGGTCTATTAGAAAAGTATCCGACCTTATTATTTTTTCCAAAAACCATATGGATTTGATTCATATGTTTTGGGACATGCCTATCTCGGCTTTCAATGCTTACCAGCCCAGTGACTGTAAGAGAAATTGTGGAGAGCTGGTCATGTCCCAACTTGTCCCCTGGCACTCCGAAACGGAGGTGTTCCTTTGTCTCGCTCGATCAGCGAATCGGTCCTGACGCACGAAGCCTCCGCGCAGCTTTCCATGACAAAATCTCTTGTTAAAAGTGAAATCTGCTGGAAAATGGCTGATGCCCAGCTCTTGTGATAACCAGAGAAATTGCTCACGACGGTCCCAGCTCCACACAGCCATCCATTTAGAAATGATGTGGTGTTTTCTGCCTCTCGATGGCGGCTTGGAGCGTGGCGCGCCATGTGCCATTGTGGGGCATCCTTAAAGCTGTAGTAACAGTCCTTATTCTCTGTGAAGCCCGTAAAATTTTCACCGAAAGCCAGATAAATTTTTCGAATGCTTTCCAGCTGCTTGTCTCTAACAGTTTCTGAAAAAATTCTGATGTAAAAAAAGCCCAAATCATTCCGCCATTTCCTCACAATGAAACAACGATGATATATATATATATAAAGTAAGAAATGTATATAAGTCTTCAAAGCCTTTACCATGAAGTGTAAAATTGAGCTCAGGTGCCTCCTGTTTCCACTGATCATCCTTGAGATGTTTCTACAGCTTAACTGGAGTCCACCTGGGGTAAATTCAGTTGATTGGACATAATTGGAAAGGCACACACAACTGTCTGTAGACCTCCGAGACAGGATTGTCTTGAGGCACAAATCTGGGGAAGGGTACAGACACATTTCTACTGCTTTGAAGGTCCCAATAAGCACAGTGGCCTCCATCATCCATAATTGGAAGATGTTCAGATCCACCAGGACTCTTCCTAGAGCTGGCCACCCGTCTAAAGTGAGCGATCAGGGGAGAAGAGCCTTAGTCAGAAAGGTGACCAAAAACCCAGTGTTCACTCTGTCAGGGCTCCAGCATTCCTCTATGGAGAGAAGAGAACCTTCCATAATGACAACTATCTGTGCAACAATCTACCAATCAGGCTTGTATGGTAGAGTGGCCAGATTGGCAACCTAACACAGGTGACCCAACCCTCATGACCATATGTGAAAGTAGGAAAAAGGCTGACCAGTAGATCGAGAGCTTTGCCTTTTGGCTCAGCTCCCTTTTCTTCACAAAAATACAGTAGAGCGAATGCAATGCCGCTCCTGCTGCATCGATTCTCAGGCCAATCTCATGCTCCATTGTCCCCTCACTCATGAACAAGACCCCAAGGTACTTCAACTCCTTCACTTGGGGTAAGACCGCATTCCCTACCCGGAGTATGCAATCCATCGGTGCTGATCCACATCCCAGCCGCTTCACACTCAGCAAACTGAACCAGTGAGTGTTGGAGGTCACAGGCCAGTGAAGCCAATAGGACCACATCATCTGCAAAAAGCAGTGATGAGACCCTGAGCTCACCAAACTGGAAACAAGTCCCCCCGACTATGCCTCGATATCCTGTCCACGAATATTACAAACAGGATTGGTGACAAGGCGCAGCCCTGGCAGAGGCCAACCCCCACCGTAAACGGGTCCGACGTACTGCTGAGCACCCGTACACAGCTCTCACTTTGTGAGTACAGAGATCGATTGCCCTTTCTGGTCCCCCTTTTTAAATATGGGGATTACCAGTCCAGTTTGCCACTCCTTAGGCACTGTCCCAGACCTCAGTGCAATGTTGAAGAGACGTCTCATCCAAGACAGTCCCTCCACACCCAGAGCCTTCAGCATTTCTGGATGGATCTCATCAACCCCCAGGGCCTTGCCACTGTGGAGTTGTATGACTACCTCAGTGACTTCCACCAGGGAAACTGATGATAATCCTCCATCAGCTTCCAGCTCTGCCTCTACTATAGAGGGCTCTCCGGTCTGATGCAGGAGTTCCTCAAAGTGTTCCTTCCAGAGCTGGATTGCATCCTCAGTTGAGTTCAACAGAGTCCCATCCTTACTGTAGACAGCTTGGATGGTTCCCCGTTTTCCCCTCCTGAGGTGCCTCACGGTCAGAAGCACCTTCTCCATGGCTGCTCCGAACTCGTCCCACACCCGCTGCTTTGCCTCCCCCACAGCAGAGACTGCTGCCCTTTGGACCTTACAACTGCCTCCGGAGTCCTCTAAGATAACATATCCTGGAAGGACTCTTCCTTCTGTCAGATGGCTTCCCTGACCACCGGTGTCCACCACGGTGTTCGAGGGTTCCCCTGGAGGCACCCAAGACCTTCAGGCCACAGCTCCCCACTGCAGCTTCAGCAATGGAAGCGTGGAACATTGCCCATTGTGGTTCAATGCTCCCAACCTCCACAGGGATGTTAGAAAAGTTCTGCCAGAGGTGTGAGTTAAAGATCTGTCGGCAGTGGGCTCCTCCAGATGTTCCCAGTTTGCCCACACTATCCGTTTGGAGTTACCAGGTCTGTCCAAAGTCCTCCCCCACCCTGTGATCCAAATCACCACCAGATGGTGATCAGTTGACAGCTCTGCCCCTCTCTTCACCTGAGTATCCAGAACATGCAGCCTCAGATCAGATGATACTTTCACAAAATCGATCATCGATCTTTGGCCTAGGGTGCTCTGGTACCATCTACACTAATGAGCATCCTTATGTTCGAGCATGGTGTTCGATATGGACAGTCCGTGACTGAGACTGAGACATTGTAGATTAAATGTCTTGTCCAAGGACACAAATAGATAGCAGGAGTGGGATTCAAACCCTGGTCTACAAATTGGCAAGCCAACTCCTTATCCACTCATCCACCTGCCTTACTAACAGTGACTACGTATCTGTTAACCACCAGACTGTTAGGCCACCAGAAATCATATTGGGAAGATCTCTGGATATAATATATATATATATATATATATATATAATTTGCAAGGTTGCTGGGCATCTGAGAAATCAGGTTTAATTCTAACACTGAAAGAGCGCAATGGCAGTCAGATTCAAGAGTGCAAAAAAAAAAAAATCAAAATATATGAATAATATATGAAGTTTTTCCTCATTCACAAACTGTGCATAACACATATCTCCTTCATATTTGCAAGATGTCACAGAGCAAACTCATCTATATGTTAAAAGCCAAGTGGCCTCTGTATACGTGAGTATAACTTTGATCGTGGAGAAACTGGGGAGAGCTGACGTTTGCTGTTTGGTATGCTTATGTATTTTAGGTCAAGGATGAATGCCACAAAAACAGAAAGTTGATAGGACTAATATTTTTTTGGAGAAATTAGGGATATTAACAGCAACAACAACAGTGAACAATGGACATTGATATCACCATTAATCAGTCCATGGTAACCAGACAAGCTCTGAGCAAAGGAACATCTCAAATTTGCCATTTGTAAACATGACATTAACTAAATGTGCCACATAATAAATACAGGTATTCACAAAACTTTCTCATTTTAATTTCCTGCACTTTCAGTTAAAATCATTATAGAAAATGTGCATGATTTCTTACCACCCTTGAAAAATGTCAGCTACCTATTTTATACACACTACCCAATCTATAACTCATGGATCCCCACAAGCAACGCGGTAGTTATATCTATCATGGAATCATCCAAAATCCAAAATAAATACTTTACCAGTAATAACAGCTAGCAATATCAGCTGTAATTTTCAATGTACCTTAGAAATAAAAGCACATTATAATTACAAAATATCAACACAAATAAAATTTGATGAATTTTGGAAAAGAAACAAAACAGACCACACATTTAATTGTAAGAGATGCAGACTAATAGACTTCACATGACCTAAAAGTCAAATAAATAAACCATAATTATAACAAAAAAGTGTTCTATACGTGTTTTTGTGGAGTATTTTATTTGTCGCCTCGACTCACAGTGTGAACTTTGCAACCCGATCTCATGCCAAATTCGTGATGGCATCACAAAAAGTGATTTAATCTATTAGTTTTGAATTAAATATTAGTTTTGAATTGATATTACATGAAATTATTTCACAATAGTATCACAAAATTTGGGGCGATACGGAGGAGGGCGGTCATTGGGGTTATACAGTAGTGTTCAGAATAATAGTAGTGCTATGTGACTAAAAAGATTAATCCAGGTTTTGAGTATATTTCTTATTGTTACATGGGAAACAAGGTACCAGTAGATTCAGTAGATTCTCACAAATCCAACAAGATCAAGTATTCATGATATGCACACTCTTAAGGCTATGAAATTGGGCTATTAGTAAAAAAAATAGAAAAGGGGGTGTTCACAATAATAGTAGCATCTGCTGTTGACGCTACAAACTCAAAGCTATTATGTTCAAACTGCTATTTTAGCAATCCCATGAATCACTAAACTAGTATTTAGTTGTATAACCACAGTTTTTCATGATTTCTTCACATCTGCGAGGCATTAATTTTGTTGGTTTGGAACCAAGATTTTGCTCGTTTACTAGTGTGCTTGGGGTCATTGTCTTGTTGAAACACCCATTTCAAGGGCATGTCCTCTTCAGCATAAGGCGACATGACCTCTTCAAGTATTTTGACATATCCAAACTGATCCATGATACCTGGTATGCGATATATAGGCCCAACACCATAGTAGGAGAAACATGCCCATATCATGATGCTTGCACCACCATGCTTCACTGTCTTCACTGTGAACTGTGGCTTGAATTCAGAGTTTGGGGGTCGTCTCACAAACTGTCTGCAGCCCTTGGACCCAAAAAGAACAATTTTACTCTCATCAGTCCACAAAATATTCCTCCATTTCTCTTTAGGCCAGTTGATGTGTTCTTTGGCAAATTGTAACCTCTTCTGCACATGTCTTTTATTTAACAGAGGGACTCTGCGGGGGATTCTTGCAAATAATTTAGCTTCACACAGGCGTCTTCTAACTGTCACAGCACTTACAGGTAACTCCAGACTGTCTTTGATCATCCTGGAGCTGATCAATGGGTGAGCCTTTGCCATTCTGGTTATTCTTCTATCCATTTTGATGGTTGTTTTCCATTTTCTTCCATGCGTCTCTGGTTTTTTGGTCCATTTTAAAGCATTGGAGATCATTGTAGATGAACAGCCTATAATTTTTTGCACCTGCGTATAGGTTTTCCCCTCTCCAGTCAACTTTTTAATCAAACTACGCTGTTCTTCTGAACAGTGTCTTGAACGTCCCATTTTCCTCAGGCTTTCAAAGAGAAAAGCATGTTCAACAGGTCCTGGCTTCATCCTTAAATAGGGGACACCTGATTCACACCTGTTTGTTCCACAAAATTGACGAACTCACTGACTGAATGCCACACTACTATTATTGTGAACACCCCCTTTTCTACTTTTTTTTTTACTAATAGCCCAATTTCATAGCCTTAAGAGTGTGCATATCATGAATACTTGGTCTTGTTGGATTTGTGAGAATCTACTGAATCTACTGGTACCTTGTTTCCCATGTAACAATAAGAAATATACTCAAAACCTGGATTAATCTTTTTAGTCACATAGCACTACTATTATTCTGAACACTACTGTATGGTTAGGGTTAAAAAAAAGTGACTGAAATCTAACCGTGTCATGAAAATGTGACGCATTTCCTGATGGTATCACAAAAAAAAAAAAAAAAAACATGAGACTGGGCTGGAGCCTTCATATGCTTATAGCAACACCAACCATCCACTTTAATTTTGCAAAACAGTTTTGATAATTACACAATAACACACAATTTACTGATATGTCCAATCCAAGAATTTAAAAGCCAAATCTTTGTGCTGGCACTGAGTAAAATCTTTCTTTATGTCAAGTAAAGTGAGCGTATCTCTACCTCTGGAACCATCCCAAACATCTACAACAAAAACTGTGCCGCCTTTGAATTAGTGCACTGATGTGATATAAGAACAAGTATTTGAAACAATAACGAAAAAAACTCCAAGTAAAAGTTTTGCAGCATTAAAGTCACACAGGAGCTGCATTAGCATGTGAAAAGAATAAACAGGAGCATTCTCAGTTACACGCTCCACCTGGCTGCTCACCAACGTCCTTGTCAGAAGTCCACCCACTGGCTAACACTGAAAGACCTCCTGGGGGCCGCGGTGACCATTCACTCGCTTCTCTCTTTTTCCCATGCACCTGTGACTGTTTTTGTGTTTGCTATTTTTTGCTTTGTCTTTTTCTGGCAACACTGTATCATCTGAGACACACTTTCCCTCAATAGGAATTCTCCTGCCCAACAATGTGGTTTGTTTGTTCACCGGATATGGCAGGGCAGAGAGTCAAATGGAAAAAACAAAAATACAAAACCCAAAACAAACAAAAAACAAAACAGTCCACTGCATTAATAACATTTTTAAAAATACAAAAAGACGAATATGAATGGAGTTCCGGTAAGAAAATGCTTTTTACCTTGTGGCTTCCTGCTGAGTCGGGGGGCAGCGTCACAGGTGCACTTGGAAAAGCTCGGCTCCTTACTCCCCTCGGACGGCTCATCCGGCTTCTCCATGGTCCTGGACCTTAGAGAGCTGCTTTTCTATTATCCAAAGGACTTTGCCACAATCGCTTTGTCCGCTCCTTTCATTGTTTTCTGTAAAACACATTTACAGCATGACTTCCCAGGTTTATCCCTCTTGTGAGCCATCTGCCCCCCCCCTTTTTTTTTTTTTTTTTTTTACTTGGCTCTCAAAAAACCTGGGCTCATCTTTTTCCAAACCCAAAGTAAGAGAGAATTAGGGCATTGTGTGCATATGCATTCTCTTAAGCATTCCAGAAAATTTTTCCTGATTGCCCTGGCATCTTTCTCTACCAAGCGCTTGGACATTGTTTTCCTCCTGACACTTTGCAATCCTGCGGCGAGAGACCGCTACTGATTGAAACCTTTACAATACTTTTTGCAGCGAACTGTAACTGGAAAGCGAAAAAACAAAACCAAAAAAAAAAACAAAAAAAAACACGTTTTCACATTTAATCCAACTTAAAGGAAATAAAAATAGCACATTATGCCCTAATTGAGTGCTGTACAGTCCGCAAATGCTATTACAAGGCCGATAAGGATTAGCAGAGGAACATACCTAGTTATCTATTTCTGAGTGCCAAGACTGCTAGCAGTGGGCAACTAAATTTCAAAAGCTGGCAAATCCAGTTGTCTCCTAAATACAGAAAGTACTTAAATCCACAGCTAACAGAAGAAAAAAGACGGATAAAGGGTGCTCTGCATATCACCGAAAAGCTTGTGCACTTTTCAGAATCACTGACTAGGTTAAACAAATATGCTAAGTAGAGATCAAAACAATCCTTTGATCTGCAGCCTAGTTCGCAGAGGAATGGCTTGGCTGTTGTTGTAAATAACTTGTATAAATCTATATAGCATTTGCCTTCAGGTAATTTGAAAAGTGCCAGGGATTCACAGGCAAAAACACCTTGTGGTTAGGAAATAGATCAGATAAAAAGCACATAAATATTTCACCACGCCGTGTTCTGTCACATTGTTTGTTATTGCCGAGTTTTTAACCCAACACATTGGCGTGAATGACTAATATCTGATTACAATGTTGAATTCGACCTCCTTCTGTTTTGTAGCTCCGGAGGGAGGGAACAAAAATAAAGGTGCCTACCTCCAGCGTCCCATTCAGCTCGAACACTGTGTAAAACATTGCACCGAACTTGGTATAAAAGAAGCTCAAAGAATTAGAATGCAGGAGCTATGCAACTTGCTGACTAACTTTGGCCTGTGTTTTGATCGGGCGCACAAAGAAAAACGCTGTCTATTCAAAACACACAGCATAACTCTTTTCAGAGAGGGGGGACCGTGAACAAACGAGGCCATGTCCTGGGCTGCAGTCAGGCCTGCACAGCACCCGGTGAGGGCCGCAGGGGCCGGGACCGGCTGACACCGCACTCACAGGCAACAGAACAACTTTTGTGCACACTATCCAACTCTTTGGTCCTATTTTTTCTTTCTTTCTCTTTCCTGCCAAATTAGAGTTACTCTGGATATAGCATGCTCATATATTGTAAACATCTTGGTAGTTTTTATTGGAGTTTGAGGTTTGACAATTGAATACCTTTTAAAGTTAAATGAATAATAGCACCATAACACAATTTTCCTGTTAAATCCTTTTTTTGTAAAGTCCTACAGTCTACATGGCATATTGCTGCCACATCAGAATACAAATTGCTCAGTATCTCCTTATAAGATGAAACTTTATGTTATCACCTCTGCCAAGATGTGATGTTTTCATCAGCGTTTGTTTGTCTGTGAGCAGGATAACTCAAAAATGTACAAATGGATTTCAATTCAATTTGGTGAGCAGACAGGTACTGTTCCAGGAAAAAAAAAAGTGACTCCGTTTTGGAGGTAATCGGGAATATGTTCTGGAAGATTGAGAAGAATATTTGGGAGATAGCAACATTTAGCTCAAAAAATATTGTGAGGATGCTGAAGATATTTACTGAGCAAATGGATAATGTTTCAGAAAAAAAGTAACTCAGTTTTGGGGGTACTCTTGAATATATTCTGGAAGACTGAGAAGAATGTTTGATAGATAGCAACATTTAACTCCAAAAATATTGGGAGAGGATGGTGATTAAATTTGATGAGCAGATAAATAATGTTCTAGGAAAAAAGTGACTCGGTTTTGGAAGCAATCTGGAATATCTTCTTGAAGACAGAGAAGAATGTTTGGCAGATATCAACATTTAACTCCAAAAATATGGTGAGGAAGCTGAAGAAATTTACTGAGCAAATGGATAATGTTCCAAGAAAAAAGTGACTCAAATTTGGAGGTGGTCTGGAATATATTCTGGAAGACTGAGAAGAATGTTAGCCAGACAGCAACATTTAACTCACAAATGTGTGAGAGGATGGTAATGAACTTTGATGAGCAGACAGATAATGTTCCAGGGAAAAAAAGTGACTCAGTTTTAGAGGTAATCAGGAATAAATTCTGGAAAACTGAGAAGAATGTTTGTCAGATAGCAACATTTAACTAAAAAAATTGTGAGAGGATATTGATGAAATTTGGAGATGAGATAGATAATGTTCCAGGAAAAAAGCGATTCAGTTTTGGAGATAATCTGGAATATATTCTGGAAGATTGAGAAGAATATTTGGCAGATAGCAACATTTAGCTCATAAAATATTGTGAGGATGCTGAAGAAATTTACTGAGCAAATGGGTAATGTTCCAGAAAAAAGTAGCTCAGTTTTGGGGGTACTCTTGAATATATTCTGGAAGGCTGACAAGAATGTTTGATAGATAGCAACATTTAGCTCTGAAAATATTGTGAGAGGATGGTGATGAAATTTGATTAGCAGATAAATAATGTTCCAGGAAAAAAGTGACTCGGTTTTGGAGGCAATGTGGAATATCTTCTTCAAGACAGAGAAGAATGTTTGGCAGATATCAACATTAAACTCCAAAAATATTGTGAGGAAGCTGAGGAAATTTACTGAGCAAATGGATAATGTTCCAGGAAAAAAGTGACTCAGATTTGGAGGTGGTCTGGAATATATTCTGGAAGACTGAGAAGAATGTTTGTCAGACAGCAACATTTAACTCAAAAATGTGTGAGAGGATGGTGATGAAATTTGATGAGCAGACAGATAATGTTCCAGGAAAAAAAGTGACTCAGTTTTGGAGGTAATCTGGAATAAATTCTGGAAAACTGAGAAGAATGTTTGTCAGATAGCAACATTTAACTCAACAAATTGTGAGAGGATATTGATGAAATTTGAAGATGAGCTAGATAATGCTCCAGGAAAAAGCGATTCAGTTTTGGAGATAATCTGGAATATATTCTGGAAGATTGAGAAGAATATTTGGCAGATAGCAACATTTAGCTCAAAACATTGTGAGAGGATATTGATGAAATTTGGAGATGAGCTAGATAATGTTCCAGGAAACAAGCGATTCAGTTTTGGAGATAATCTGGAATATATTCTGGAAGATTGAGAAGAATATTTGGCAGATAGCAAAATTTAGCTCATAAAATATTGTGAGGATGCTGAAGAAATTTACTGAGCAAATGGGTAATGTTCCAGAAAAAAGTAACTCAGTTTTGGGGGTAGTCTTGAATATATTCTGGAAGACTGAGAAGAATGTTTGACAGAGCAACATTTAACTCAAAAAGTTGTGAGTAAACTGAAGAAATTTACTGAGCAAATGGATAATGTTCCAGGAAAAACGTGACTTAAATTTGGAGGTGGTCTGGAATATATTCTGGAAGACTGAGAAGAATGTTTGTCAGACAGCAACATTTAACTCAAAATGTGTGAGAGGATGGTAATGAAATTTGATGAGCAGACAGATAATGTTCCAGGAAAAAAGTGACTCAGGTTTGGAGGTAATCTGGAATAAATTCTGGAAAACTGAGAAGAATATTTGTCAGATAGCAACATTTAGCTCAAAAAAATATTGTGAGGATGCTGAAGATACTTACTAAGCAAATGGATAATGTTCCAGAGAAAAAGTAACTCAGTTTTGGGGGTACTCTTGAATATATTCTGGAAGACTGGAAGAAATTTACTGAGCAAATGGATAATGTTCCAGGAAAAAAGTGGCTCAAATTTGGAGGTGGTCTGGAATATATTCTGGAAGACTGAGAAGAATGTTTGTCAGACAGCAACATTTAACTCAAAAATGTGTGAGAGGATATTGATGAAATTTGGAGATGAGCTAGATAATGTTTCAGGAAAAAAGCGATTCAGTTTTGGAGATAATCTGGAATATATTCTGGAAGATTGAGAAGATTATTTGGCAGATATCAACATTTATCTTAAAAAAATTGAGAGGATATTGATGAAGTTTGGAGATGAGCTAGATAATGTTCCAGGAAATAAGCGATTCAGTTTTAGAGATAATTTGGAATATATTCTGGAAGATTGAGAAGAATATTTGGCAGATAGCAACATTTAGCTCAAAAAAATACTGTGAGGATGCTGAACAAATTTACTGAGTAAATGGGTAATGTTCTAGAAAAAAAAGTAACTCAGTTTTGGGGGTACTCTTGAATATATTCTGAAAGACTGAGAAGAATGTTTGATAGATAGCAACATTTAACACAAACAAATTGTGAGAGGATATTGATGAAATTTGGAGATGAGCTAGATAATGTTCCAGGAAACAAGTGATTCAGTTTTGGAGATAATCTGGAATATATTCTGGAAGACTGAGAAGAATATTTGGCAGTTAGCAACATTTAGCTCAAACAAATATTGTGAGGATGCTGAAGATATTTACTAAGCAAATGGATAATGTTCCAGAGAAAAAGTAACTCAGTTTTGGGGATACTCTTGAATATATTCTGGAAGACTGACAAGAATGTTTGACAGATAGCAACATTTAACTCAAAAAGTTGTGAGGAAACTGAAGAAATTTACTGAGCAAATGGATAATGTTCCAGGAAAAAAGTGACTAAAATTTGGAGGTGGTCTGGAATATATTCTGGAAGACTGAGAAGAATGTTTGTCAGACAGCAACATTTAACTCAAAATGTGTGAGAGGATGGTAATGAAATTTGATGAGCAGACAGATAACGTTCCAGGAAAAAAAGTGACTCAATTTTGGAGGTAATCTGGAATAAATTCTGGAAAACTGAGAAGAATGTTTGTCAGATAGCAACATTTAACACAAAAAACATGTGAGAGGATATTGATGAAATTTGGAGATGAGCTAAATAATGTTCCAGGAAACAAGCGATTCAGTTTTGGAGATAATCTGGAATCTATTCTGGAATATTGAGAAGAATATTTGGCAGATAGCAACATTTAACTCCAAAAATATTGTGAGGAAGCTGAAGAAATTTACTGAGCAAATGGATAATGTTCCAGAAAAAAGGTAACTCAGTTTTGGGGGTACTCTTGAATATATTCTGGAAGACTGAGAAGAATGTTTGACAGGTAGCAACATTTAGCTCCAAAATTATTGTGAGAGGATGGTTATGAAATTTGATGAGCAGATAAATAATGGTCCAGGAAAAAAGTGACTCGGTTTTGGAGGCAATGTGGAATATCTTCTTGAAGACAGAGAAGAATGTTTGGCAGATATCAACATTTAACTCCAAAAATATTGTGAGGAAGCTGAAGAAATTTACTGAGCAAATGGATAATGTTCCAGGAAAAAAGTGACTCAAATTTGGAGGTGTTCTGGAATATATTCTGGAAGACTGAGAAGAATGTTTGTCAGACAGCAACATTTAACTCAAAAATGTGTGAGATGATGGTGATAAAATTTGATGAGCAGACAGATAATGTTCCAGGAAAAAAAGTGACTCAGTTTTGGAGGTAATCTGGAATAAATTCTGGAAAACTGAGAAGAATGTTTGACAGATAGAGATTTTTAACTCAAAAAATTGTGAGATGATATTGATGAAATTTGGAGATGAGCTAGATAATGGTCCAGGAAACAAGTGACTCAGTTTTGGAGGTAATCTGGAATAAATTCTGGAAAACTGAGAAGAATGTTTGTCAGATAGCAACATTTAACTCAAAAAATGTGTGAGAGGATATTGATGAAATTTGGAGATGAGCTAGATAATGGTCCAGGAAACAAGCGATTCAGTTTTGGAGATAATCTGGAATATATTCTGGAAGATTGAGAAGAATATTTGGCAGATAGCAAAATTTAACTCAAAAAGTTGTGAGGAAACTGAAGAAATTTACTGAGCAAATGGATAACGTTCCAGGAAAAAGATGACTCAAATTTGGAGGTGGTCTGGAATATATTCTGGAAGACTGAGAAGAATGTTTGTCAGACAGCAACATTTAACTCAAAATGTGTGAGAGGATGGTAATGAAATTTGATGAGCAGACAGATAATGTTCCAGGAAAAAAAGTGACTCAGTTTTGGAGGTAATCTGGAATAAATTCTGGAAAACTGAGAAGAATGTTTGTCAGATAGCAACATTTAACTAAAAAAAATTGTGAGAGGATATTGATGAAATTTGGAGATGAGCTAAATAATGTTCCAGGACACAAGCGATTCAGTTTTGGAGATAATCTTGAATCTATTCTCGAAGATTGAGAAGAATATTTGGCAGATAGCAACATTTAGCTCAAAAATATTGTGAGGATGCTGAAGATATTTACTAAGCAAATGGATAATGTTCCAGAGAAAAAGTAACTCAGTTTTGGGGGTACTCTTGAATATATTCTGGAAGACTGACAAGAATGTTTGATAGATATGATCAATCTATCTTTATTAGTTGGCTATGTACCACAGGCTTTTAAGGTGGCAGTAATTAAACCATTACTTAAAAAGCCATCACTTGACCCAGCTATCTTAGCTAATTATAGGCCAATCTCCAACCTTCCTTTTCTCTCAAAAATTCTTGAAAGGGTAGTTGTAAAACAGCTAACTGATCATCTGCAGAGGAATGGTCTATTTGAAGAGTTTCAGTCAGGTTTTAGAATTCATCATAGTACAGAAACAGCATTAGTGAAGGTTACAAATGATCTTCTTATGGCCTCAGACAGTGGACTCATCTCTGTGCTTGTTCTGTTAGACCTCAGTGCTGCTTTTGATACTGTTGGCCATAAAATTTTATTACAGAGATTAGAGCATGCCATAGGTATTAAAGGCACTGTGCTGCGGTGGTTTGAATCATATTTATCTAATAGATTACAATTTGTTCATGTAAATGGGGAATCTTCTTCACAGACTAAGGTTAATTATGGAGTTCCACAAGGTTCTGTGCTAGGACCAATTTTATTCACTTTATACATGCTTCCCTTAGGCAGTATTATTAGACGGCATTGCTTAAATTTTCATTGTTACGCAGATGATACCCAGCTTTATCTATCCATGAAGCCAGAGGACACACACCAATTAGCTAAACTGCAGGATTGTCTTACAGACATAAGGACATGGATGACCTCTAATTTCCTGCTTTTAAACTCAGATAAAACTGAAGTTATTGTACTTGGCCCCACAAATCTTAGAAACATGGTGTCTAACCAGATCCTTACTCTGGATGGCATTACCCTGACCTCTAGTAATACTGTGAGAAATCTTGGAGTCATTTTTGATCAGGATATGTCATTCAAAGCGCATATTAAACAAATATGTAAGACTGCTTTTTTGCATTTACGCAATATCTCTAAAATTAGAAAGGTCTTGTCTCAGAGTGATGCTGAAAAACTAATTCATGCATTTATTTCCTCTAGGCTGGACTATTGTAATTCATTATTATCAGGTTGTCCTAAAAGTTCCCTGAAAAGCCTTCAGTTAATTCAAAATGCTGCAGCTAGAGTACTGACGGGGACTAGAAGGAGAGAGCATATCTCACCCATATTGGCCTCTCTTCATTGGCTTCCTGTTAATTCTAGAATAGAATTTAAAATTCTTCTTCTTAGTTATAAGGTTTTGAATAATCAGGTCCCATCTTATCTTAGGGACCTCATAGTACCATATCACCCCAATAGAGCGCTTCGCTCTCAGACTGCAGGCTTACTTGTAGTTCCTAGGGTTTGTAAGAGTAGAATGGGAGGCAGAGTCTTCAGCTTTCAGGCTCCTCTCCTGTGGAACCAGCTCCCAATTCAGATCAGGGAGACAGACACCCTCTCTACTTTTAAGATTAGGCTTAAAACTTTCCTTTTTGCTAAAGCTTATAGTTAGGGCTGGATCGGGTGACCCTGAACCATCCCTTAGTTATGCTGCTATAGACTTAGACTGCTGGGGAGTTCCCATGATGCACTGTTTCTTTCTCTTTTTGCTCTGTATGCACCACTCTGCATTTAATCATTAGTGATTGATCTCTGCACCCCTCCACAGCATGTCTTTTTCCTGGTTCTCTCCCTCAGCCCCAACCAGTCCCAGCAGAAGACTGCCCCTCCCTGAGCCTGGTTCTGCTGGAGGTTTCTTCCTGTTAAAAGGGAGTTTTTCCTTTCCACTGTCGCCAAGTGCTTGCTCACAGGGGGTCGTTTTGACCATTGGGGTTTTTACATAATTATTGTATGGCCTTGCCTTACAATATAAAGCGCATTGGGGCAACTGTTTGTTGTGATTTGGCGCTATATAAATAAAATTGATTGATTGATTGATAGATAGCAACATTTAGCTCTGAAAATATTGTGAGAGGATGGTGATGAAATTTGATGAGCACATAAATAATGTTCCAGGAAAAAAAGTGACTTGGTTTTGGAGGCAATGTGGAATATCTTCTTGAAAACAGAGAAGAATGTTTGGCAGATATCAACATTTAACTCCAAAAAATATTGTGAGGAAGCTGAAGAAATTTACTGAGCAAATGGATAATGTTCCAGAAAAAAAGGTAACTCAGTTTTGGGGGTACTCTTGAATATATTCTGGAAGACTGAGAAGAATGTTTGACAGATAGCAACATTTAGCTCCAAAAATATTGTGAGAGGATGGTTATGAAATTTGATGAGCAGATAAATAATGTTCCAGGAAAAAAAGTGACTTGGTTTTGGAGGTAATCTGGAATACATTCTGGAAAACTGAGAAGAATGTTTGGCAGATATCAACATTTAACTCAAGAAATTGTGAGATGATATTGATGAAATTTGGAGATGAGCTAGATAATGGTCCAGGAAACAAGTGACTCAGTTTTGGAGGTAATCTGGAATAAATTCTGGAAAACTGAGAAGAATGTTTGTCAGATAGCAACATTTAACTCAAAAAATTGTGAGAGGATATTGATGAAATTTGGAGATGAGCTAGGTAATGGTCCAGGAAACAAGTGATTCAGTTTTGGAGGTAATCTGGAATAAATTCTGGAAGACTGAGAAGAATGTTTGTCAGATAGCAACATTTAACTAAAAAAAAAATTGTGAGAGGATATTGATGAAATTTGCAGATGATATAGATAATGTTCCAGGAACCAAGTGATTCAGTTTTGGAGGTAATCTGGAATAAGTTCTGGAAGACAGAGAAGAATGTTTGGCAGATAGCAACATTTAACTCAAACAGTTTTGACAGAATGTTGAGGACATTTGGTGAGCAGATGGATAATGTCCCAGAAAATGTGGGGTTTTATTTTGAATTTGATCTGGCAGATATTTTGGATCAAGCATCCATAAGAGGTTTTAATCAATATATGGATTTGGCGGAAGTATGCGCTCTTTGAGTGCCTTCTATATACAAGACATTCTCATGTCATTATGACATACAGATTTATTACATTACAACATGATGCTGATTATTGTGTTAAAACATGATACTTATCAATTTACAACATAATACTGAGCATTTTTCCTTTTACTGGTGTGGCAGTAACATGTTCCTTTTTGAACCACCCTAAAATGACATCTGTTTCATGCCATATTCACGTTTTTTTCACAGAATATTTGGGATTTGTTTGTTTGTTTGTTCTTTAAGTAGGATTATATTTTGTATAATCCTATTTACAAAAAAAAAAAAAAAAAAAAAATGTGGGTAAATATACAACATACTTGCCAGAGAAAAAATAGATGGACACTTATGATTGGTAAAACCTCCGCCAAGGTTACCAAAGTCCAAAACATCCTACGATGCGATGTTAAAGATTTATTTTTAAAAGTCCTTGCCCATTCCAGTGGATTGACAGCAACATGAAATACTATCTACATTTCCAGGCCAAGCTCAAAGTACGAGTATACACTGTTTCGTGAAAATCCATTTATTATATTTTGAGTAATCCTGCTAGCAAAATAACCAATGAATGGAGAAAGCGGTGTGGATGAAGCAAACCTATTTTGCCATAGTAACTAAATGGAAACTCATTAGAACAGATAGTACTTCTCCTAAGAGCAAAAATTACTTATGTTGCAATGTTTTAAAAAAGTTAGTTTAATTTTTTTTTTATTAATTTTTTTAAGAGAGGGTTCTCATGTAGCAATATCTATATTCCATTCTAGGTAATCAATAAATAAATAAACAAAAATAAAAATCAGTGCATTATAATTTAAGTATTCCTGCTTAAAAAATATCAATAAGGTGCAAAATCAATGACTGTTTGGTAGATATAGATAACTGATTTTCCAAATCCTAAACTGGCCCGTGTTCCAGTGGTTAAAATACTCAGTCTTCACATTTATTGGGTTTGAAACATAATACAAGGCAGACTTTTGTTTTCTTAAAATAAAAATGTTTATTTTTTTTTTTTAATAAATGTCTTTGTTGCAGGTTATAAAACGATCTAGCATAGCGTTATCAGTTGTCAATATATTAAGGCAATTGTTATTTATTGTTGTTATTTATTGATTCGGATTTAAATCTGATGGATTTAACAGGTTTGGACAACAAATTTACCAATAAAGTTTGGGGAATTCATTTAAAGTGTATGTTCACTTACTATATCCGGCTTGGGCATCCCATCACCTGTATTATATATATATATATATATATATATCCTCAGTTTGGCCAGTCAGTTTGGTCTCCTAAGTTGGAGTTTTAAAAACAGAACTCCACAATCAAATTCTATTGAAGAAGGAAAAAACTAAACTACAGATTAAAATAAGAACAATGACACCTGCACATCTGTAGTTGATGAAACTGTAACAGAAGACTCATTACATCATGTTTTTAGCTCAACACTTCACCTTTGATAGAAACATAAAACAAATCAATCGACTGACTACTTTGATAAATATTTCAGTATTTATGAACATAAAAATGTTGCTTATAGTCAGAATGAGAGACTTTGGTGACTCATATATATTGTATATTGAGTTGCACTTCTTAACACGCAACATTTCCTGTTTTTTTTTACGCAAAACATCACAAAAGCAGACAGAATTACGTGTGTTTTTTCCAGTGTTAAAAAATATAAAGTATAAACTCTCTCAATCTACAAAAAAATCTCTCAAAAAACTCTAAATGTAACTCATTATCACTATGCTAGCCAAAATCCATGTGCTAACTAGCTTACGGGCTACAGGGCTTGCTCTGAAGAGTTTGATCTAAGTGAACAATAGCTTTTAAAAACAAATACATTAAGAAAAAAAAATCATTTGGAATAAACTAACATTTTAAAAGTATCATAGAAAAAACCCAGAAAAAGCACACAAGAGAACATAAGCTTAGCACAGAGCATCAGGTTATACTGAACAAGATGCTAGTTTACACATTGTAGGACTTGTTCTTAAGACTTTGCTTTAGCAAAGCTATATATATATATATACACACACACACACACACACACACACACACACACACACACACACACACACACACACACACACACACACACACACACACAGGTATCACGAAAGAGAATAAGCGTAGCATCAGGCTATTTATTTATTTATTACATATGGCTACATATTGCTACTATGGTAACAACTAAAGAGGGTTAGAAGCAAGGCAATGCAATGTTTTTAAAGTGCCAGAAAAAAAATGACATGATAATATTTCTGTTAAGACAAAGTTCCCATGAGGAGCATGTTTACAGCTGAAACACACAGACATGTATACCTCATGAAATACGAGTACACAAACCTTATTTCAGTGTTTTCTTTCTTTCTTACAATGTTGGTTAAGTTTGTCCTTTTTGGTAATGGCAACAATCTTCTTCTTGACATATGGTCATGTGACAATGCCATCTTGTCTTTTCAGCTTTACGCTAGCCAAAATTCAGACACTAACTAGCGCTGCAGATCTTGCTGTCAAGTGTTTGCTGCAAGTAAATGCTTACTTGAATTTCTTAATCCATATAAACATTAAAAAAAATCAGATGGAGTAAATGAAAGTTTTAAAAATTCCTATGTATCAGGAAAAAAAGTTAACAAAACCAGCCATAGAACAGAAGCTAGCATCCTGCTACACTAGATTTATGGGTATTTCAGGATATAGTGTTACTTGCACATTGTGATATTTCAAAGAAGTACATTTAAATTCCTCACACAAGCATGTCTTGCGCATCCGTGTATCATCTTGTGACCAAATTATCACTCGGTTATGAAAATCATGAAATTATGTCACTTATTTTCATGTAGTTCAAGTTATTTGAAATTGTATGCCAAAGTTTTGCTGAAGGTTGATAGAAAACACATAGTACACTGCTGTAAAATTTTCTTTCAAATGTGCATAATTTCAAATCTTATATTGCATAAGTACTAATACCCAAATTTGGAATCCACCAGCATACATGCTAATACTTAGAAATTGTGTTAAATGCATACAAACAAATATTTTTTGTCGCAGCTTCTCAAATTTCAACATTTGAGAATGTTATTTTCTACGATACTTTTTGGTATTCTTTATGAAGCTACAAGAAGAAAAGCTTTAAAAATATTTCGATAATAAACATTAATTATCACCACATACCCATGAATATTAAATTATGAAGACATTCAAGCAATATCACGGGAGTTCTATCATTGACTACAGTCCTGGAAAAGCAATTTTTATGCGAGAACAGAATGTACCATATTCTTGACCCGTCTGCCTTAGATGCTTGCTGTATATGGAACCGAATACTGGACGTGAATTGTATCGTTCTCTGTGTCAACTTGTTAGATGGCAGTTGCCGTAGTGAAGTGGTGAGAGCGGCACATATGCATTATAGGAGAAAATTGTGAAATGACAGATTCCGGGTGTGATACTGAGGGAATGACTAACTAATAGGAGGGGTGCTCCAGGCTGTTAGCTTTGAAAAGCAGTTTGCACATTACTTTATCTTGTCAATCAGATTCCTGGAATGGAAGAGGTGACTGATAACTTGAATTAATTATTTCTTATTGCATGCATGTGTTAATTCATGTTAATTTATGTCCCTTACAGGCCGAAGCCAGAATATCCAGAGTAACACGCCACCTCTGGCACACAGATCACCACACCAGTCTCTTTGCATATATTTATATCAAATGAAAGACTTTTTTTTTAATCCTGTTGGAACAAGCACTGGCTGCCAAATGTAATTTTTAAATGCACTTTTAAGCTGTTCACGGTTTGCATTTTTCTTAACAACTGAACAACATGGAGCAGTATTTACGGCTGTGATGGGATTTCAAAGTTACAGATTATTATTTTATATATATATATATATATATATATATATATATATATATATATATATATATATATATATATATATATATAAGCAAATCCTGCCCCTTAAAACATATACGCACGTCCACAAAAAGCAGACTTGGTGTAAGCCGTTACCCGTATCACACAAAGCGTTGCCTCTCTTTTCTACGTGCAGTAAAAATGAATTCTTATTAAGTATTTTCTAGCTATTCTCAATGAGTTTTGTATTGCACATAGTGGTGCAAAACAGCACGCACTTTTTAAACAATTGCATTTTCACTAAACATCCTTAAGCGGTTTGACAAATTTAACTTTGCCGGAACACAGAGGATAAGAGGAAAAACATTTCTCTGATGAGAACAGAAACAGCAAGAAGTTCTAACAAGGAAAAGCCTGCCAGGTGGCGAACTGGCTGCACCAACAGAACGCACAATCTGTCTGCTTCTCCATCCAAACCATTGACAGCTGCCATCACCAGCCTCGCACACTCGCACTCAGTGGCTCCTCAGCTCTCTGCCCATCCCTCTTTAGTGTTTCCTGCTAACCTCAGAGACAGGGTCACCTGGCCCCCTAGTTGCCCGTCTGTGGGGCCCTGCTGGCCCCCTGGAGACCTGCCTGCGTAGGGATGCACAGCTAAACAGAGGTCTAGCAAATCCTCTTCAATATCCAAACCAAAGGGCTATTACTTTGACCTGAGACCAGTTTTTAAAAAATAAAATAAATCAATAAATCACATTTTAGAATCGACTTTTAGTATCGTTAACAGGTATCGGTAAAGCAGGTTTACACTGAAGTTGCTTTGAATTTGCAAAAAAAGTACATTTTCAGCTTCTGTCGAGCAAAATCGAAGCAAACAGATGCACAGAGGCTAAACTGAAGAGTGTTCCACAGATCTAGCATTGCAACTGGGCTAAAAATAAAACCTGGCAAAGTTATTCTGATCCCTTATTGGTCCCATAGTTTGATTTCACATTTAGCATTTGCATTCCCCTCTCCGCGTAAACATTTCATTCTTCCCCTCCTGCAGTACAATGAGACTTGAGTGACTTTGGCAGCAGATTTTGGATCGGTGCTCCTGAATCCACCAGTGTATGTTATCAGCAGGTAAACAAGCTTTCGAACAAAGCCATAATGGAACTGCAAGCGGCATAAAAAGGCTCATCTCAAAAGCTATACAACCCATCAAAGCTGGTGTCATTTCCCCAACACTGCAGTGCAGCTGCAGAATACACGGCTGTTGGTTACACTTTAAATCGTCCATCTATTTCCAGACACTTCACAACTATTTCTATTGATTATTTACTTGTCAGGAAGCAGCCAGATTACCAAAATAAGACGACGACGTGTAGATGTCGACTGGATTCTTTTCCATTTTGTGTTGAATTCAAAAATAGTGGTTATGTGCTACAGTTAAAACAAACAAAAAAAAGGGATTTGGACCATTTGAATAATTATATCAAATAGTTGCATCTATTTTTGGGGTAGGATTACTGAGGGTGTTGTGAAAACAGTTTGCCCTGGAAAATAAGTGGTTCAGCTCCATCCTGCACTCTCTACTCCACCAGATGCAATCTTGTTAACCCCACGCCTGGATGCTTGTCACCAAACTTTCCACACATTTGCCTTTTGGGTACGGCTCAGCCGCACAACAAAACCTACGCACTCTCCTCCCAGTGAGCGGAGAAGCCTCAAAGCTTCTCTTTCATACGCCGCATTATCTCTATGGTGGTAATTATCCATAAAACTGTGCCATCAGATGGCAAAAGATTTTCAATATGAACCCGATAAAAATGTGTTTAAATTTCGAATGATCATATTTATGTGAATATGTGTTACTAATAGTGATTATGTACGTCATGTGGGCAGAAAATCAACCATCCTCCCTATTGTGGATTCTCATATATTTCACAGACATTTCATCACACGTTTAATCTGCCCCTGTCTATGATTTTCGACTGAACCTGAAGTCGAGGCACGAGGGGGGGGACAATAATGGATGAGATTATGAAGCATGTCTGTTAAAGCATGTCTGTTTGATCATCATTCTGTTTAGGTGAAGTTCTCTGCTTGGTCTCTTCAGTGCCTGACAGCAGATATATAACCTAATCTCTTCTCCTAACCCTTTTCTTTGGCATGAATAGGGAAGAAATGTGACGGCATTAAGTCGATTTCCTCCTTGGTTTGCAGTTTCAGCCTTAATGCCTCTTGGCTGCTCTTCAACACACTCATTCCATTTAGATTTTGTAAATATAAATGTTAAAGGCTTTCTCCTGTTTATTTTCATTTATCCATCACTTGAAGTTCATGCATATATTAACTCGACAAATAATGCTTGTTTATTTGTGGCACCTCAGTATCTTTGATACTGGGGGGGAAATCGAATACAACTTGTGGGTTATCTTCAAATACAGAAGATATCGGTAACAAAGAGCAAGATCTGAGACTGGATGCCATTCTTTGGGAGTCATCGCTGTCACCATTTTGATATTTCACATATACTGGTCTAAACCTTGATTTAGAGCCTCCAGCATGTGTTGACAAGCAAAGAAAAGCCATTACAATGTCTCTTTGAATTCCACTGGTTTCCATTTGAAAGCTGCAATAAATTACCTGCCATTACATAATTATCGCAGTATATTTACATTGAAAGCATGCAAGGAGCATAAAAAAGTTACAGCTACTTTTGAAGCTTTTTGCATGATAGCGTTCAAAGAGATTTTAATGAGCTGGTACAAGGTCTCAATTCTGAAAATAACTGCAACACATCCTGTGGAGTATCATTATATCCTAAGGGTCTAATGATGCATCGTGAATCGAGAAGTTTGTATCGAATCGTATTTTTTAACCATGAAAAGTCTACTAATGCACTGAAGAAATAACCTCTTCATAATTTATATAACCACAATTTACAACATGTAAAAATAGGAAACATATCACAGATTTCAATTTATACTAAAGAATAATTTCTTTAAAGTTAAAACATTCACTAATTGTGATATGTGTCATATTATGGAGCTACTGTATCAACACTTATTACAATCTGTATTTATTCTTTTAAAATGTTGCAAAAGGGGGAAAAAAACAATGCAAAGCACATTACAGTGCATCACTTGAAAAATCAGTGATAAAGCGCTAAGTTAAACATGCAAGTGTTTGCAGAAAGAAGTTTCTCAATTCAAAGGTAGTTTTAATGATAGAAGCTAGAGACTACACATGGCAAATCTTAAATCCATTCAGCAGGATGAGAGTGACTCTCGGCAGCACTGAGCTCAGTGGGGGGTTGTAAACATTTACACTAAGAGCCTGTCCAGTGCACATGGCTGGTGCTTGCCAGCCACCTCGGTATCGAATGTTGTGTTGCATATTTTGTCATTCAGGCCTGTCCCGAAATTGTAGGAATCACACCATCAATTTATGAAGGAGCCATCCAAATGTGACAACAGGCTTATGCTAAATGGAGAAAATAGAGCTAAACATTGTTAAAACACCCCTAGACCCACATGGTAGAGAGCGCTCGGCGGAGAGCTGCTATGCTCCCCGCTGTGAACTGGGAAAGTGATGTTGGTGGGCTTCCTTCTCCATGAGGGCCGCGTTGTTCTTGGGACCCAATTTGAAGCCCTTTTGAAGTCTGTTTCCTGCAGCATGGTGCCAACATTAATTTTTCCACAAAAGGAAAAATGCTAAATCAAATGAATATACTATACAGTTATTCCACGATGACTTCTAAATCCCCTAGAATTTTTTTTTAAATGTTATTTTATTATGTATGTTCTAAAAGACACAGCAGGGAATTTTCATCCACAATAACATGCTAATAATAAAATGGTCTTTAGTGAGTTGATGGAGAATCTTGCTTTAAAAATATTAGGTTATTCCTCATCTAAATGTGTTGTTAACTGATTGTAGGCACAGCTAACTCAAAACTTGGCTTTGATAACTGCTAATCCACAGATTGCCAACTTTTATTATGCTAAACCATTAAAAATGTTAAGTCGATACTACAGCCATACATTTAGCTTTGGCTTTTTTAAAAATGATTATTATTGGCTGTAAAACCCTGAAAATCAGACCTAAAGTGCTGAACTTTTCATTTGTTGGAGCGTAAAACCGTTCGTTCCCAAAAAAGGTCTTGGTAATCAAGATCATATGATGGCCAAGGTGTATGTAATTAAATCAAGTTAAATTTTTAATTAAATAGTAACTAACATTGAACACAGTTTATTCAAAACCGAGAAAGTAGTAAACCATAAGAATTAAGAAATTTAAAAACCCATGGAAAATAATTTTAATCTAATTAAAGCATTAAATTCAGCTTGAGCTCCTGCTCCTCCATCTCCTTGAGGTGATGTTTGTTGTGTTTGCGCGACATGTTGATTTTACTTATAGGGCTGCTGTATAATCTTGCGAGGAACAAACGCATAATTCAGTTGTTTAGTAATGTTTCTCTTGAAATTAATTTTTTTTAAAAAGTTGATGACTTAGAAGTTAGTGGATCCAAATTTAGTGGACACTAATTGATTTGCTAAACAGCTTTCAAAGTTAGCTGAAAAAGTCAGCCTTGTTCATTAGCTGATTTGTGACAAACACTAGTTTTTAATGGTGCATTCCACTGTACCCAGAGAAAACAGAGAGAGAAATAAGTAGCTCAGACTTAAGAGTGCAATGGAATGAATGGCCACTGAAGTTGGAAACTCGGGTAAGAGCCGTTAAGACCGAGGCCGTCGATATGATGTCAAAATAATACGGAAGCGCACACAGTGAGTGGTAAGCAGAATAACCTTTTCATTAATTTTTAATTCTAAGCGGTGTTTGACGGTGTTTAAATGTATCTAACAGGTCCGAGTGTGAATTGGGGACCTTGGTGGTGTTCTGAGTATGGCAGCGGCTCACAAACATGACAAACCCCCTCCAAAAACTGAGACAACGTTCAGGTAGCAGTCACTGAAACAATAAAATATGTTTGGGATCAATCCTTTATTGTTTCAAAACTCTATCTTTTACAATACAGTAATTTATTGTTAAATGTGCGAATCAATGGATATTGTACAATGTCTTCCGATAATGATACACAGTCACAAAGTATTCTTTTCTACATATCGATATTCTATGATAGTGAGAAGTTTGTGCTGATATTTACTTAGTTCTGACAGCTCAATGACTTCCCTTTTTAAAACAAACAAACAAATAAAGCATTGTTTTTGAAAGTGCATTTCAAGGATTGCAAAGTCGACTGTTTCTGTCAGCCGACCGTAATATACACTCCAGTACTGACTGTTCATGTGAGTAACAAACAGCATTAACTACATTTCCAACTACAACATTTATCTGGAGAAGTAAATCAAACAAAATGTCATTATGCATGCTATTAACATTCCTCCGTAAACATTATCATAAATGTATTTTTATTTCAGTGTGCTGATAATGACATTTTCCACAAAAAAAAAGAACTTATGCTGATAATGAGAATTAATATTTAACATCCAAATTTTGTATATTACACACAGGTCGAATGGCGTAACGCCGCAGCGCATAGGGCCATGCCCTAACTACATTATTCGCATTTGGTCCTCATTACCAAATCTGGGTTTGAAGGAAGAAAAAAAAAAATTTAACAAAATAAAATAAATGTAGTGGTAACAGGTGGGTGTGAACACAAAGTTAAAACAGCATGATGGTGACTGAAGTCTTTTCATTTTTATGTTCTTTCAATTTTCAAGTTATGAATTATAGTCTTTTGAAAAATGTAATATAAATATACATTTTGGGTCATTACTTGGCTATTAGACTTTTCTGTTCCATGGAACAGCTTTCACTCTGTAGAACTTGGTTCCTAAAGGAACCTTGAACCTGTTCTGGGCCTGGAGATGAAAACAAGAAGAGAGAGTTTGGTAAGACAACAGAAGATCTGAACACATCTCAATAAAACAGTGTCACTGAAAATGACACAGCCTACTCTTTTTTTTTTTCAGAATGCCATCAAAGCTGGATCATACAACACCACCAGAAGCACAGATCTCTGCCCACCGCATCCAGACGAATTATTTGATCGGCATGATTTTATGCAGATTGGTAGACAACTGTTGAAACATCTCCAATTCTTTAAATTTCAGGATTAGAATCTGGGCCCAAACTGGCCATAATGACGTCCTACCTTTTGTATGTTTAAGTAAGTCTGAACAATACCATGCGAGTTATGTGGGTGAATATGATGATAAATCCACACACCCATGGAATTGTATTCAATACTCTGCTCCCACCTCAAGGCATTCGAGCCTACTGCAATTATCATGAACGTAAGGGGGTAACAAAACAAAACTCCAAGATCACACTTTGTCCACACAGGTGTAACCAAACAGGTTATGTGGAACTACAGGTAGATGAAATACCTTTTTTGCCTGGCAATACTCCTTCTCCATCACCTTTCCAAGTACCCATGGCCGCCGTGACGTCCCTGATGCTGCACAACAAAACAAAACTCATTGAACATCTAGAAACAGAAATAACGGATGGCAGTGTGTGAAACGTAAAGCTCAAAATTATAGAACATAAAATCCTCGTGATCTGAACAGAACGGGAACACGTGTCTGAAATCCATTTTCACCTGACTTATGAAAAACAGTCATCCAACAAACACACTTTAGTAATTCTCAGAATAATGGCAAACACACCCTACTCATCACAGTGGCCACAGTTTTGGGCTAAAGCTGACCTGGTTTGAGGTCCAGCGCAGCGAGAGACTCTGAGTGCAGGAAGTAGAGGGTGGGGCCGACTGTGAACAGCACATAGTTATCATGCCTTTCATCCAGGATGATCAGAACCAAATCACCCACCTGGAAACTGAGACAAAAGAGAACAGTGGCGATGACAACAAGATTGCTAACAAAAAATAAAAGGCATCATGTGCACAATTTTAGCCACATTTCATAATAGAGACAAACTCTACGCCAACACAAAGAAGGCTCATTTCACATATACTTACTCTCTGATGGCGATTTTGTCTGAATGCCGAGATGAGACAGAAGACATACTTTGAGACATCTACAAAGAAAATTAAGGTCATTTTAAGGAGGAAGAAAATATCAACAACAAATTACTCTGGAGGGAAAAGATTTGTCTTCCCACCAAGCCATTAAAAACCATTCCGCTAACTTTTAAAGTAAATTTAACACAATCAGAGGTGTGTTACACATTCAGTCCATTTATCCCCACTGAGCTTTGGCTTCATGAGTCAAAATTTTACTCTTTGATGCTACTGCCACCTGGTGGATGAGATGTATCATAGCACATAGTGATGACTGACCAGTCTTTGACTGAGGCGCTTGTTTTCTTCTTCCTTCATGTGCAAAGTCTGCAAGAGATGATTTGTTATGATTACACATTGAGGTACACACGAATAAAAAAACTACTTCAGCTATCAAACTGAATCGTGCTGTGACATTGAAATAGTTCGTTATTTACCCTCTCCAGTAAGAGTATCCGCTGTTTCTCTTCTGACATCAAGAGGGTATCGCTGCAAAAGTAAATAATCTTGCTGAGAATTGTACAATGGAACACATCAACAAAACTGTACTTATTATGTACTAGGGTGGGAATCTCACTCAACAAAAATATAAACGCAACACTTTTGGTTTTGCTCCCATTTTGTATGAGATTAACTCAATGATCTAAAACTTTTTCCACATATACAATACCACCCTTTCCCTCAAATACTGTGCACAAACCAGTCTAAATCTGTGATAGTGAGCACTTCTCCTTTGCTGAGATAATCCATCCCACCTCACAGGTGTGCCATATCAAGATGCTGATTAGACACCATGATTAGTGCACAGGTGTGCCTTAGACTGCCCACAATAAAAGGCCACTCTGAACGGTGCAGTTTTGTTTTATTGGGGGGGGGATACCAGTCAGTATCTGGTGTGACCACCATTTGCCTCATGCAGTGCAACACATCTCCTTCGCATCATCCATGAAGAGAACACCTCTCCAACGTGCCAAACGGCAGCAAATGTGAGCATTTGCCCACTCAAATCGGTTACGACGACGAACTGGAGTCAGGTCGAGACCCCGATGAGGATGACGAGTATGCAGATGAGCTTCCCTGAGACAGTTTCTGACAGTTTGTGCAGAAATTCTTTGGTTATGCAAACCGATTGTTCCAGCAGCTGTCCGAGTGGCTGGTCTCAGACGATCATGGAGGTGAACATGCTGGATGTGGAGGTCCTGGGCTGGTGTGGTTACACGTGGTCTGCGGTTGTGAGGCTGGTTGGATGTACTGCCAAATTCTCTGAAACGCCTTTGGAGATGGCTTATGGTAGAGAAATGAACATTCAATACACGAGCAACAGTTCTGGTTGACATTCCTGCTGTCAGCATGCCAATTGCACGCTCCTTCAAATCTTGCGACATCTGTGGCATTGTGCTGTGTGATAAAACTGCACCTTTCAGAGTGGCCTTTTATTGTGGGCAGTCTAAGGCACACCTGTGCACTAATCATGGTGTCTAATCAGCATCTTGATATGGCACACCTGTGAGGTGGGATGGATTATCTCAGCAAAGAAGAAGTGCTCACTATCACAGATTTAGACTGGTTTGTGAACAATATTTGAGAGAAATGGTGATATTGTATATGTGGAAAAAGTTTTAGATCTTTGAGTTCATCTCATACAAAATGGGAGCAAAACCAAAAGTGTTGCGTTTATATTTTTGTTGAGTATATGTGTAATGATCCATAATTAATTTTCTTCCAGTACATTATTTAACAGCTCAGCCATATTTGTACCTGTGTAGCTCTCAGTCACTGGTTCTAAGTTATAAAGCCTAGGGGGGTTATTGCCCCCAGACCCTGCTGCTTCACCCATCTGTGTAACTGTGGGCTCATGTATGACCAACTCCTCTGGATTATTATCACTCCAGCAAATTAAAAGGTGAAACATTTATATGCATGATATAGTGATGCACGTAAACACTGACTTGCGCTGCACTAATGCACTGTGCACTTGTGTCACAGTAATTAAAACAGGAATGTACAATGTGATAATGGCAGAACTTTGTTGCACTACTCATTGCTGACAATCAGAAAATCTGGCATCTGTTCTCATCTGGTGGAGCAACACACGTTATTTTCCTTTTAACTGCCCGTTGGTTCAACAGGAAGGGCTATGGGTGCAAAGCATGTATTAAAAGCATAAACATATATTAAAAGGGTCACAAGTGCTCAGCCCTGTAACTGATTTGTTTGTTCTGTGGTATGTCCTACTTATGAAAACACATACAGCACATCTCCATGTGCCATCTCTGAGAGATGATGGACAAACAGGTTTACATACAGTGCATCTAGAAAATATTCACAGTACTTCACTTTTTCCACATTTTATGTTACAGCCTTATTACAAAATAGAGTAAATTCATCGTTTCCCTCAAAATTCTCCTCACAACACCCCATAACGACAACATGGAAAATGTTTTTTTTTATTTTTGCAAATTTATTAAAAAACAAAATAAGAACACACATGTACATACGTATTCACACCCTTTGCTCAATACTTTGTTGATTCACTTTTGGCAGCGAGTACAGCCTCAAGTCTTCATGAACCACAAACTTGGTGCACCTATCTTTGGACAGTTTTGTCCATTCCTCTTTGCAGCACTTCTCAAGCTCCATCAGGTTGGACGGGGAGTGTGAGTGCACCGCCATTTTCAGATCTCTCCAGAGATGTTCAATAGGGTTCAGGTCTGGGCTCTGGCTGGGCCACTCAAGGACATTCAAAGTTGTCCTGAAGCCACTCCTTTGATATCTTGGCTGTGTGCTTAGGGTCACTGTCCTGCTGAACGATGAACCATCGCCCCAGTCTGAGGTCAAGAGCACTCTGGAGCAGGTTTTCATCCAGGATGTCTCTGTACATTGCTGCATTCATCTTTCCCTCAATCCTGACTAGTCTCCCAGTTCCTGCTGCTGAAAAACATCCCAACACCTGCCACCACCATGCTTCACTGTAGGGATGGTGCCTGGTTTCCTGCAAACATGACGCCTGGCATTCACACCAAAGAGTTCAATCTTTGTCTCATCAGACCAGAAAATTTTGTTTCTCCTGGTCTGAGAGTCCTTCAGGTGCCTTTTGACAAACTCCAGGTGGGCTGCCATGTGCCTTTTAATAAGGAGTGGCTTCTGTCTGGACACTCTACCATAAAGGCCTGATTGGTGAATTTCTGCAGAGCTGGTTATCCTCCTGGAAGGTTCTCCTCTCTCCACAGAGGAATGCTGGAGCACTGACAAAGTGACCATCAGGTTCTTGGTCACCTCCTAAGGTTCTTCTCCACCAATCACTCAGTTTCATTTCCATTTACAGATGATGGAGGCCACTGTGCTCAGTGGGACCTTCAAAGCAACAGAAAAGTTTCTGTACCCTTCCCCAGATTTGTGCTTTGAGACAATCCTGTCTCAGAGGTCTACAGACAATTCCTTTGATTTCATGCTTGGTTTGTGCTCTGACATGCACTGTCAACTGTAGGACCCTATATGTAGATAGGTGTGTGTCTTTCCAAATCATGTCCAATCAATTGAATTTACCCCAGATGGACTCCAATTAAGCTGTAGGAACATCAAGGATAATGAGTGGAAACAGGATGCACCTGAGCTCAATTTTGAGCTTCATGACAAAGGCTGTGAATACTTATGTGCGTGTGATTTCTTAAGTTTTTTTTTTTAATAAATTTGAAAAAATAAAATAAAAATTTTCAACATCATTATGCGGTATTGTGTGGGGGAAAAAGCCATCTGCCAACAACTGGAGTCCAGCAAACACTACGGCACATTTTGTATGAACATAGCTTTTGAAATAATGTAATAATTCAAGTTTGTGACAATTTCCTGTGAGTGAGCTATGACGAACAAAGATTTACTCTTTATAAAGATTTTCACTTGCGTAGTTAAAAAAATACATTCTACTAACATTTGAAGGTGATGTGTTTGAGTGTTGCATAAAGAAAAACATGCTGCGATTATTTATTGTTAACCATGCATTAGTGCAGTATGGCAAAAACATTGTTGGAAGTTTGTACACGTCAGTGGCATTCCCACTGGAATTATATCAGGCACACACTGCAGTGACTTGTTTGTTGGATTTCTGCAGTACCCCAGTTTCTATTATCAATTTTAGGAACTGCTAGAAACCTGACTTACTGCAGCTGGATTTCTGCTAAAGACACCAGATTTCTCAGCTGTTCGATTTGATACCTTTCTGATTCGAAAGGTAACTTTATGTGCATGTGCAAAATAAATCAAAACAAGGAAAAAATACTGTTACTCTGAAAGAAGCACACAGAGATTTGGCATACAGAGATTATTTTTCTTACCTGGTGCCCTTTTTTAAGTCCAACAAATCTAATTTATGGCACCTTCCAGCCTGATGGCTAGCTGCAAAAATATGCTCACAGTGACATAAAAAAAGGGAACAGTATGTGATGCCCCAATAACGGCATGTTGTCCTCAATGTCTGAACTTAAAAAAAAATGAAATATAGCGCAGAATGTGGTAAACTGAGTAATTTATAAAATGTGTTTGGAAGTCATAATGAGTCCTCTAAATAACCTCATTTCCTTTTGTACACACAAAGTTACAGATAAAGTGGGGAAGAGAATTTAAAAATAAAGCCAAATAATTTTGTTTCTGAGAGATGACAGTTGCTCTAATATCTGCTTACTGGACGGTGACCATGCTTGCTTCCACTGCGGGATCCACGTGTTCGTCATCTCGAATGGCTGCCACAGAGGCCAGCCTGTCAACATCATACAGAATCTCAGAGGAACAGGCTGCAGCACCGGGCAGCACTGCAGCCGATGCTCCTCCATCTGCGCCGCTCTGAGTGAAGAAAGTGGAGGAGACCAGCGCAGTGCTGCGCAGGTGGTTCAGCTCTTCTTCCAAGTGTTTCTTCTCCTGCATGACACTAGCACGGTCTTCAGACAGAGTCTCTATCAGAGCTGTAACACAGTAACAAATTTAAAAAGATAAAAATACAACATGGGAAAACATTAAACCTCAAACTTAGCGCTGACTTTTCTTTCAATGCATTAAGACAAAGAAGCAATGATGGTGGCAGTTTGACATGCTCGTCATGCCAACAACTGACACTGAAGTTCATACGAACAATTACAGTAGTGTTCAGAATAATAGTAGTGCTATGTGACTAAAAAGATTAATCCAGGTTTTGAATATATTTCTTATTGTTACATGGGAAACAAGGTACCAGTAGATTCAGTAGATTCTCACAAATCCAACAAGACCAAGCATTCATGATATGCACACTCTTAAGGCTAGGAAATTGGGCTATTAGTGTAAAAAAAAAAAAAAAAAAGTAGAAAAGGGGGTGTTCACAATAATAGTAGCATCTGCTGTTGACGCTACAAACTCAAAACTATTATGTTCAAACTGCTTTTTTAGCAATCCTGTGAATCACTAAACTAGTATTTAGTTGTATAACCAGTTTTTCATGATTTCTTCACATCTGCAAGGCATTAATTTTGTTGGTTTGAAACCAATATTTTGCTTGTTTACTAGTGTGCTTGGGGTCATTGTCTTGTTGAAACACCCATTTCAAGGCCATGTCCTCTTCAGCATAAGGCAACATGACCTCTTCAAGTATTCTGACATATCCAAACTGATCCATGATACCTGGTATGCGATATAAAGCCCAACACCATAGTAGGAGAAACATGCCCATATCATGATGCTTGCACCACCATGCTTCACTGTCTTCACTGTGAACTGTGGCTTGAATTCAGAGTTTGGGGGTTGTCTCACAAACTGTCTGCGGCCCTTGGACCCAAAAAGAACAATTTTACTCTCATCAGTCCACAAAATATTCCTCCATTTCTCTTTAGGCCAGTTGATGTGTTCTTTGGCAAATTGTAACCTCTTCTGCACATGTCTTTTATTTAACAGAGGGACTTTGTGGGGGATTCTTGCAAATAAATTAGCTTCACACTGGCGTCTTCTAACTGTCACAGCACTTACAGGTAACTCCAGACTGTCTTTGATTATCCTGGAGCTGATCAGTGGGTGAGCCTTTGCCATTCTGGTTATTCTTCTATCCATTTTGATGGTTGTTTTCCCATTTTCTGCCACACGTCTCTGTTTTTTTTCTTCTCCATTTTAAAGCATTGGAGCTCATCGTAGATGAACAGCCCATAATTTTTTGCACTTGTGTATACGTTTTCCCCTTTCCAATCAACTTTTTATTCAAACTACGCTGTTCTTCTGAACAATGTCTTGAACGTCCCATTTTCCTCAGGCTTTCAAAGAGAAAAGCATGTTCAACAGGTGCTGGCTTCATCCTTAAATAGGGGACACCTGATTCACACCTGTTTGTTCCACAAAATTGACGAACTCACTGACTGAATGCCACACTACTATTATTGTGAACACCCCCTTTTCTATGTGTTTTGCTAATAGCCCAATTTCATAGCCTTAAGAGTGTGCATATCATGAATGATTTGTGAGAATCTACTGAATCTACTGGTACCTTGTTTCCCATGTAACAATAAGAAATATACTCAAAACCTGGATGAATCTTTTTAGTCACATAATCAATCAATCAATCAATCAACTTTTTTTTTTATATAGCGCCAAATCACAACAAACAGTTGCCCCAAGGCGCTTTATATTGTAAGGCAAGGCCATACAATAATTATGAAAAACCCCAATGGTCAAAACGACCCCCTGTGAGCAAGCACTTGGCAACAGTGGGAAGGAAAAACTCCCTCTTAACAGGAAGAAACCTCCAGCATAACCAGGCTCAGGGAGGGGCAGTCTTCTGCTGAGACTGGTTGGGGCTGAGGGAAATAACCAGGAAAAAGACATGCTGTGGAGGGGGGCAGAGATCGATCACCAATGATTAAATGCGGAGTGATGCATACAGAGCAAAAAGAGAAAGAAACAGTGCATCATGGGAACCCCCCCACAGTCTACGTCTAAAGCAGCATAACCAAGGGATAGTCCAGGGTCACCCGATCCAGCCCTAACTATAAGCCTTAGCGAAAAGGAAAGTTTTAAGCCTAATCTTAAAAGTAGAGAGGGTATCTGTCTCCCTGATCTGAATTGGGAGCTGGTTCCACAGGAGAGGAGCCTGAAAGCTGAAGGCTCTGCCTCCCATTCTACTCTTACAAACCCTAGGAACTACAAGTAAGCCTGCAGTCTGAGAGCGAAGCGCTCTATTAGGGTGATATGGTACTACGAGGTCCCTAAGATAAGATGGGACCTGATTATTCAAAACCTTATAAGTAAGAAGAAGAATTTTAAATTCTATTCTAGAATTAACAGGAAGCCAATGAAGAGAGGCCAACACGGGTGAGATATGCTCTCTCCTGCTAGTCCCCGTCAGTACTCTAGCTGCAGCATTTTGAATTAACTGAAGGCTTTTTAGGGAACTTTTAGGACAACCTGATAATAAAGAATTACAATAGTCCAGCCTAGAGGAAATAAATGCATGAATTAGTTTTTCAGCATCACTCTGAGACAAGACCTTTCTGATTTTAGAGATATTGCGTAAATGCAAAAAGGCAGTCCTACATATTTGTTTAATATGCGCTTTGAATGACATATCCTGATCAAAAATGACTCCAAGATTTCTCACAGTATTACTAGAGGTCAGGGAAATGCCATCCAGAGTAAAGATCTGGTTAGACACCATGCTTCTAAGATTTGTGGGGCCAAGTACAATAACTTCAGTTTTATCTGAGTTTAAAAGCAGGAAATTAGAGGTCATCCATGTCTTTATGTCTGTAAGACAATCCTGCAGTTTAGCTAATTGGTGTGTGTCCTCTGGCTTCATGGATAGATAAAGCTGGGTATCATCTGCGTAACAATGAAAATTTAAGCAATACCGTCTAATAATACTGCCTAAGGGAAGCATGTATAAAGTGAATAAAATTGGTCCTAGCACAGAACCTTGTGGAACTCCATAATTAACTTTAGTCTGTGAAGAAGATTCCCCATGTACATGAACAAACTGTAATCTATTAAACAAATATGATTCAAACCACCGCAGCGCAGTGCCTTTAATACCTATGACATGCTCTAATCTCTGTAATAAAATTTTATGGTCAACAGTATCAAAAGCAGCACTGAGGTCCAACAGAACAAGCACAGAGATAAGTCCACTGTCCGAAGCCATAAGAAGATCATTTGTAACCTTCACTAATGCTGTTTCTGTACTATGATGAATTCTAAAACCTGACTGAACCTCTTCAAATAGACCATTCCTCTGCAGGTGATCAGTTAGCTGTTTTACAACTACCCTCTCAAGAATCTTTGAGAGAAAAGTAAGGTTGGAGATTGGCCTATAATTAGCTAAAATAGCTGGGTCAAGTGATGGCTTTTTAAGTAATGGTTTAATTACTGCCACCTTAAAAGCCTGTGGTACATAGCCAACTAACAAAGATAAGTTGATCATATTTAAGATTGAAGCATTAAATAATGGTAGGACTTCCTTGAGCAGCCTGGCAGGAATGGGGTCTAATAAACATGTTGATGGTTTGGATGAAGTAACTAATGAAAATAACTCAGACAGAACAACCGGAGAGAAAGAGTCTAACCAAATACCGGCATCACTGAAAGCAGCCAAAGATAACGATACATCTTTGGGATGGTTATGAGTAATTTTTTCTCTAATAGTCAAAATTTTGTTAGCAAAGAAAGTCATGAAGTCATTACTAGTTAAAGTTAATGGAATACTCAGCTCAATAGAGCTCTGACTCTTTGTCAGCCTGGCTACAGTGCTGAAAAAAAACCTGGGGTTGTTCTTATTTTCTTCAATTAGTGATGAGTAGAAAGATGTCCTAGCTTTACGGAGGGCTTTTTTATAGAGCAACAAACTCTTTTTCCAGGCTAAGTGAAGATCTTCTAAATTAGTGAGACGCCATTTCCTCTCCAACTTACGGGTTATCTGCTTTAAGCTACGAGTTTGTGAGTTATACCACGGAGTCAAACACTTCTGATTTAAAGCTCTCTTTTTCAGAGGAGCTACAGCATCCAAAGTTGTCTTCAATGAGGATGTAAAACTATTGACGAGATACTCTAACTCCCTTACAGAGTTTAGGTAGCTACTCTGCTCTGTGTTGGTATATGACAATAGAGAACATAAAGAAGGAATCATATCCTTAAACCTAGTTACAGCGCTTTCTGAAAGACTTCTAGTGTAATGAAACTTATTCCCCACTGCAGGGTAGTCCATCAGGGTAAATGTAAATGTTATTAAAAAATGATCAGACAGAAGGGAGTTTTCAGGGAATACTGTTAAGTCTTCTATTTCCATACCATAAGTCAAAACAAGATCTAAGATATGATTAAAGTGGTGGGTGGACTCATTTACTTTTTGAGCAAAGCCAATAGAGTCTAATAATAGATTAAATGCAGTGTTGAGGCTGTCATTCTCAGCATCTGTGTGGATGTTAAAATCGCCCACTATAAGTATCTTATCTGAGCTAAGCACTAAGTCAGACAGAAGGTCTGAAAATTCACAGAGAAACTCACAGTAACGACCAGGTGGACGATAGATAATAACAAATAAAACTGGTTTTTGGGACTTCCAATTTGGATGGAAAAGACTAAGAGACAAGCTTTCAAATGAATTAAAGCTCTGTCTAGGTTTTTGATTAATTAATAAGCTGGAATGGAAGATTGCTGCTAATCCTCCGCCCCGGCCCGTACTACGAGCATTCTGACAGTTAGTGTGACTCGGGGGTGTTGACTCATTTAAACTAACATATTCATCCTGCTGTAACCAGGTTTCTGTTAGGCAGAATAAATCAATACGTTGATCAATTATTATATCATTTACCAACAAGGACTTAGAAGAGAGAGACCTAATGTTTAATAGACCACATTTAACTGTTTTAGTCTGTGGTGCAGTTGAAGGTGCTATATTATTTTTTCTTTTTGAATTTTTTTGCTTAAATAGATTTTTGCTGGTTATTGGTGGTCTGGAAGCAGGCACCGTCTCTACGGGGATGGGGCAATGAGGGGATGGCAGGGGGAGAGAAGCTGCAGAGAGGTGTATAAGACCACAGCTCTGCCTCCTGGTCCCAACACATAACACTACTATTATTCCGAACACTACTGTATATACATACATACAGCATCTGACATCAAATGTATAAACACAGCTGGTTTAAACTGTAGAATGGCACCAACCTTTGTCCTTCTCCTGCTGCTGAGTAACTTTCTGCAGCTTCTCTCTGAGCTCACTGATGATCTGTTCCTTTTTCAGCTTCTCTCTGGTTAGAACAGTGTTGAAATTTGTCTAGAGATGAAATAGTAACAAGAGTTGTTGTGGTAATAATAATAATAAAAATAGAAACTACATGAGTTTCAGATGTGAAATGAGTACAGCCTGAATAATATATGGGTTGGCCAATAATATCAGCCGATATGAGCCTTTCACAAACATAAAACTATTGGTTATTTTTGATGATATGAAAACTCTTATTTTACCAAATTGATAATGCAGATAAACACTTTGTTGGAAATGGTGTCATTACATAGTCTGTCCAGCACATGACACTCTGACAGCATTGTTTACAATGTAGATGAGCATGGCTGGAACCCCCATCACTCCTTGGTCACATTCACTACAAGAGACAGAGGAAAAGTGACCAGCTGCCATTCCTTTTCAGTTAGAGTGGGCATTTTACATTGACAAGAGACAAGTGGTCACTATGCTGCCAAAATAGACAAGAATAGCATTTCTTTGTCATAAGGGTTTGCTAATGAATAATGAAAGGAATCATTATTATTTTGTATGTCTGTAGTGGCAGATATATTGGCAACTTTTTTATTTATTTGTTTTGTTACTCCCTAATGTCTGTATCAGCCCCCAAAAATCCATATCGATCTGGCTCAAGAAATGAGCAAGTCGGTACAGAGAATGTCTTCGGGTGGAAGGAGTCCCATTATTTGCTAATTAAAAATAAAAAAATAAAAAATAAAAATGCAGATTTTTATGACCAGAAAACCTTAAAGTACAGGCTACTACTTTGTGCCTCTATTTTCAGAATGCATAATTACACAAACTACACATAAGGACTTGTTAATAAAAATCATAAATTTTCCTCCAGTTTTCTTTAGCCTAGTTAGGGGATGGATACATAAACATTTCAAAGTCCCTGAATATACATCTTGGAATTAATTTACCTGTGTCACGTTCAGTTATGATTTACATTACTGGTTCTGTGCACAGAAAAAGTAACATGACTTAACTGCTGTAATCACGAATATATAGAGATAGAAAAGGCTTCCTGACAGGCTGAAAGTTTGGTATCTGCTCAGCTACACAGGTTTGACATTAAATTCCAGCTGGTAAGGCAAAACATGGGTTCAAAGGAAATTCACACACATGGTAACATCAGCCCACTTTATTCTACTTCTCAAATTAAACACAAACCTGCTGTTCTGCAATTAGTGACGTCTTCAGTGTCTGAATCTCCTCGTTCTTCTTCTTCTCCAGGATCTCTATCAGGGAGTCTCTCTCCTGTTGCAGCCGCTCTTGTAGAGCTGAATCTAGAGACAGAGGTGCACCAGCATCTGCAAGCTCCTCAGTGTGCAGCGACAACACTTCATCCCTGAAAAGTGTGAAGTGAAACTTAAATTTTGGCACATAAAAAAAAATACTAAGTGTTTATTCTCTATTAACCGTACATTAGATGTTTACCATATACAATCCTGGATCTTCTTGTGCCGTGTTCACACCGGGCGCGACGCGAGTGACTGCAGCCACAGGTTGCCATGTAATCCTTATGTAAGGACGCGTTTTGGCGCCAAACCGCGCAGCGCGACGCAATGGACGCGAGTGAAGCCATTTTGAGCGTTTTGCGCGATATTGCGTCGCCTCACGTTGCTTTGCCCTCCTCCCCAAGTTCAAAAATCTGAACTTTTTCGTCTCATCGCGCCGCGATGACCAATCAGGGACTGAATATGTAGTGACGTGGAGATGTCTGGAGTTTGACTTAAGATGTGAACATGTCCTGTCTCTGGTAGCAGCCTGTGAGCAGGACTTATGTCTCTTTTGTCCTTTATTTCACAATCATGACAGATGTCTCTTTTGTCCTTTATTTCACAATCATGACAGTTTTTGGAGCGAGCAGCAGCACCACAGCAGCGGGGAGCGGAGTTTCTTTTTCTTTTACGTGCGTGCGCGAATCGTCCTGGAGATTATTTTACTTATTAACTACACACCTGTATAAAGCAAATGGTGACTGGTTTCTAAACACTATTATGACAGTTTTTGGAGCGAGCAGCAGCCCTACTTGCAGCAGCGGGAGCGGAGCTTTTTCCTTTTCTTTTTTTTATGTGCGCGCGCGAGCGAATCGTCTGTAGAGAATATTTTATTAATTAACTACACAGCTGTATAATAAAACAAATGGTGACTGGTTTCTAAACACAATTACAACAGAGTTTTTTGGGGGAAGAGCGAGCTGCAACAAGCAGCGGAGTTTTTTTGTTGTTGTTGTTTACATGTGCGCGCGTGAACGGGACAGTTGGTCCTCAAACTGGGTCCAGCCGCCAACACCCAGACACAGCTCCTGCAGCAAATAATGATACTCTCTGTATTGGGAGCTTTCCACAGCAACTGGCTCCGTGTGATCAAGGTCCGTCATGTTAGCTTCACTGACAACCGGAGCCGGCGAGCGGAATGGAAGCTCCTCCTATTTGATGACGCACCGGGGCGAATTTTTACAGCCAAAGTCCACCCAAGCAGAGCGACACACCGGGCGAAGGAGGCGCGTCCGTCACCTGGCGACCCACGCGAATTTGTAGCGTCTGATCGCGCCCGGTGTGAACGCGGCTTTACAGTGAGTAATTTTAAAGTAGGCAAGCAACAGACAATCAGCTACAGTCAAGACAAAGGATCAGCAACAATGTCATACCTAAATTTCTCTGATTTCAGACCAAACACTTACCTCGTTTGGGACAATCTCTCATGAAGCTCATTCTCAAGTCGTCTAATTTTGTCTAAAAGTCTCTTCTCCATTTCCTCTTTTTCCTTCTGTAACTCTGTACAGGCATCTGGTAACACAACCTTAAAGGCCTCTTCTTTATCTACCTCACTCTGGGTTGCTTGTCTGTCCTGCTCTAATCTTTCTGAGAGAAGGTCATTTTCTGTTTGCAGATTGCTGATAACAGTCCTCAGGTCTTGCTCCTGTTCTTGGAAAGACCTTAACTGAGTATCCTTTTCTTCACGTAGAGCAGCCAACTGCTGGTCTAGTTTTTGCAGCGCCTCTGTGTGGTTCCTGTCAGTATCACATATTTGTTGATGCGCAGAGTACAGCTCGCTACGCAACAATGTAGTTTCCTCCTCATGTCTGTCGACCAGCTCAGAGATGCAGTGGTCCTTCTCGATCCTCATTAGAGACCTAAGCTCTGCCAGGTCCACTTCGTATTCGTCATTTTTCATGTGAAGCTGCCTTTTTATAACTGTCAGCTCTTGATTCAGGACTTCAGTTTCAGCCTCTACCTGAAACCTAACAACCTGCGCCTGCTCCATCTTGATTTCCTCAAGTAACAGCCTCATGTCTTTAGTCTCTGACTCTTTGAGGGCTACCTTCGCCTCCAGCTTGCAGCGAAGGTCTGCCAGCTCAGTCACGCGGGCCTCCAAGTCCCTGACTTGTTGTTCCTTCTCTCGAAGAGTGGTGACATGCTGATCAGCTGTCTCTCTTAACTTGCCCTCATTTTCTGCAGCCAGATGCTCCAGAATCTCCAGGTTACTTTTGGTGAGAGCCTCCAATTGGGCGTCGTGCTCCTGTTTCAGTTTGTCCTCCAGTTCTTTTAAGTGAGACTGCTCGAGAATTTGTAATTCCTGCCTTATCTTCTGTTGACTACGTTCAATCTCAAAGTGTAGATTCTCAAGTTGAGCAGTCAGCGAGTCTCTCAAAGTAGACAAACTTTTAATCTCATCAGTTTGATCACCAATGATCTGCTCTAGCGATTTGATCTTTTCCTTTTGGCTAGTCTCTACTTTAATGCAAAGCTCTTTCTCACTCTCTAGCTGAGTAAACTCCTTCTCTTTACGCTCCATACGCCCTTCCAGTTCAAGCATGGCACGTTGGACATCTTTCACAATGTTCTGGTTAACCTGGTTTTCCTCTGTTAGGGCCCGGACCTCCTTCTCAAGGACTTGTCGAACAGAGAGTTCATTTTGATGCCGCTCTCTCAACTCCAGTTCATGAGTCTGGCAGATGTTCGCCAAAATGTCATTCACTTCTACAGATACAGATTTTAGCACAAAGCCAAAGTCATGGTGTTCTTTTAGTACTAGTCCACGCAAGTGACAGAGGTCATCCTTCAAAATTTTTACATTGGCATGAGACTCCTCTGCTGCAGATTGATACCTGTCAATGACTTGTTTCAAAAACGTGATTCTTGAATTCTCTCTTTCAAGTAGTGTGGTGTCCTGCATGCGCTTGTTGTCAATAGCATTGATAACAGATGAATACAGTGACTCCACCATCATTTCGGGGCTGGTAGGGTCACTGATGGGGTTAGGAGAAGTCAAGTTTTCTTCAATCACAAACTCATTGACAGCAGACATGAAATCTGACTCAGGGCTCTCTGCTAGAGAATCCAGGTCTAAAGAGCCCTGCTGAAGGACTGGATCCATGTTCGGATGGCCAATGGTTTCAAAGTCAAATGTCTGGGCATCAATGCTGTCTGGGGATAAATCCTCTAAAGGGGCTGGGACTGGAACATGTACAGGCTGGCAGCTGGGTCCCTGAAGACTGAGAGAGGAAGGGGTTTTGGAGGGCATAGAGGTTATACTCCCACGTATGCTTTCAGACTGTGGAGTTAACACATTTGATCTCTGAGCACTGTGACTACAAGATGCCTGGAAAAACACAACACATACACACACAACAGAGAGTGAGAGGCTGAACTAAGGTCATCCAAAATAGAAGAAAAAGTTTGAGGTAAAAAACAAAACAAAAGAAAGAACAACCACACATCACAATAACCCCTGTTGGATGCGTACAAATCTAACAATCACTTGGCAAAAGTTAATACAGAATGATAACAAATGTAAATGCTAATAGGATTTCAGAGTACATCCATTTTAGCACATTCTTTTATGGTGTTAATTTTAATGGTATCCATAATTTTAAAAAGTGCAATGGCAAATACTGCATGATACATACAACCCCAATTCCAATGAAGTTGGGACATTGTGTAAAATGTAAATAAAAACAGAACACAATGATTTGAAAATCCTCTTCAACCTATATTCAATTGAATATACCACAAAGACAAGATACTTAATGGTCAAACTGATAAACTTTGTTTTAGTGCAAATATTTGCTCATTTTGAAATGGATGCCTGCAACACGTTTCAAAAAAGTTGGGACAGTGGTATGTTTACGTATGTTGGTCTTTTTCCTCTTTTGTCCGGAGGACACGACGTCCATGATTTCCAAAAACAATGTGAAACGTGGACTCATCAGACCGCAGCACACTTTTCCACTTTTCCTCTGTCCATTTCAAATGAACTTGGGCCCAGAGAAGGCAGCAGCATTTCTGGATGTTTTGATGTTTGGCTTTCGCATTGCATGGTAGAGTTGTAACTTGAGGGATCAAAGGTCACAGGCATTCAATGTTGGTTTTCAGCCTTGTCGCTTACGTGTACAAAGTTCTCAAGATTCTCTGAATCTTCTGATTATATTATGGACTGTAGATGATGGTATCCCTAAATTCCTTACAACTGATAGTAAATCCAGCTGAATTAACTGGTCACCTTCTGTATTGAAGGTCAAACAGGTCTGTTTAAACAAAGTTCATCAGTTTAAACATTAAATATCTAGTGTTTGTGGTGTATTCAACTGAATATAGGTTGAAGAGGATTTTAAAATCATTGTATTCTGTTTTTATTTACATTTTACACAACATCCCAACTTCATTGGAATTGGGGTTTTATATAGAGAATTTCATTCAGCACATTCCATGAACATTTGCTGCACGTTAATACATGTAATGTTTATTGGCACATGGTAGGTTGCCTGATTTGCATTTCATTTCAAGCCACCAGTTAATGCATTGTAAAACCAATTGGATTTCTATAGCACCTTTCCACCTGTTGCAGACACTCAAAGCGCTTTACATTCACCCATTCACAAACACACCTAAACCCAGGATGCTGCCATGCAAGGTGCCCAACTGCACACCAGAAGCACTTTGGGGATTAAGGACTTTTTCCGTTTGACCAGGAAGTGAACTGAGGATCCTTTAGTCACAAGTCCAACTCTGTGAGGCCTTGTTTTTCATACAGAGACATGTATTACATACAGTGTCACTGAGAGTGAACTGTGCACATGAAATGCATACAGTATCCTGCAGTTAATAGGAAAAAGTAAATAAATAAATAAAAATCAGCAAATACTAGACAGAATTCTGCTGTTGTATACAAGACAGACTCCAACACGAGGGAGGCAGCCTGTGCTGAGAAGCATCAAAAAAAATTTTCTCACAAGACTTTGAGACTATTAAAATTATAAGATGAAACATGAATCAAAATAGCCTTCACTCTTTTACTTCTGTTGAAACAAATTACTGAATGTGCACACACATCCTGAATGCACTTATTATCGTCAATTAACTTTCTGAATACTATGAGAGCACGGAAAAAAAACTATGTGGCACTAAATAGTACCATACAAGCATAATAAATCATATAAACATATTAAAAAACAGTCAGTGAACACAGGTGAATCCTCCTGCCACAGATGTAGCATCACGCACGGATGATTTAAAAAAAATACTGAAAATGTAAAAATACTTTACACCAACATGAATTGCAACTGGACCAGTGAACATCTCATTCACTGAAGTAGTTGTATTTTTACAAATACAGGTCTGCAGTAAAAGTGTCATTACCCTTTGTTCGCTAAGCAGGTCGGTAATAGTTTGAGACATCTCATCAACACTTTGAGCAGCTTGGACGAGGTGGTGAAGTGTCTCCACATGGTAATTTAAAGGCTCAAAATCACACATTGTTGGAACCCTACAGGAAAAACAAAATTAAAGACATAATGCTTAAACTTGAGAAATTATTAAAAATGTCCACATTTAATCAGTGCTCTATTGTGTAAATCTCAAATTTAGTGCTTTCAAACTTTAACAAGATCAGTCCCTAATCTAAAACATACTCCAAAAACAAATTTCTTAAAAACAAAACAAAAAAACAAACAAAAAAAAAACATCACAACTAGTGTGAAGGGCAGCATTTGGCATTGGTTTGCATCTTGACAATGAACATATGGTTCTACTAAAGTGTAGATCATAGGGACACACCACTATTTTGGGAAAATGTCTGTATCGTCCAATAAAAGCTTAAAAAGTTAACTATCAGTATCTGCAGATCTGAAAACTTTGTGCCAATAAAATAATCCGATAAGGTTACACCTACAGAATTAATTGTGGGATTCTCCCTTTCACACCAGATGCTACTTCAGTGATTTGTCATTTTCAAGACACATGGAGAACAAACTGCATTGCGAGTCACCAGAAAAGTGGAAATGCATTATGGGAAATGTGACTTTTTTTTTTTTTTTTTTTTACAGGTTTTAATGCGGTTGGCCCGTTTAATTTCAGATCACGGCTGATGACCAGCACAAGGGGAGCGAGTTAAAGCACTGACTCTCAGTGGATTTAATAGTTCACATCCTGAAAACAGTGTCATCTACTAACTGGCTAACGTTCACATGGAATGTCTATGCGTATGTGCGTGCGTCAACAAAGCACTGTGACTAACGTGAGAGACAGAAATGTATTTTATTGTGAAAAAGCAGACGTGTCAATTTTTTTGTGTTGGAGAAAAAAAAAACACTTTAGTTGTCTGTCAGCCTCATTTAGCTGAAGATGATGGCACCGGCTAAAGCTGCAGTTTGTTGCTCACACAAAATGGCATATGGTTCTTAATTTTACCATGACTGTTGTAATTAAAAACTAAATGTGGCACCAGCATATAATTTTCATCTCACTCAAGTCCAAATAACTTCCCTGTTTTTCATGAGTGGATTTAAAAACTGTCACATTCATTTGCAAATGATATTTTTAGCGTAGAATCAAATGTTTGCCTCTACAAGTAGGCCATTACAACAAGCATAAAAGGTCATTTTAGTACAGAGACTTGACACTTGGTGCTCTTCAGTGAAATTAAAGAAAAAAAAAAAAAGCCCCTAATTTTCATATATTGGAGTCAGCATCTGCCAAAAGGCTTGAAAATATCAACATATTGAATACAGTTAAAAATCCATTATTGTGCATCCCTAATTCAGGATTTGCATTAGAACTATTGCCCATTGAGTCCCAGGATACACTAGATATTGAAAATGTGAGTCTCCAGGCTCAGGTCTGGGTCCCAGCACCTCAACACAGGTTTAAAACCTTGCATGAGTGCTGAATTCAGTACATAGAGCTGTTAATTTCAGGAACTACTCAAGTGTGCTAAGAAAGGTGATGTGGTAAATTATGCCATGAAAGCAAAGTGTGTCTAAGATTATGCAGTTTTATATTTGAAAGGCAATGTAAACAAAAGCAAATCTATGAATAAAGGTATTCATTTTCCACAATGCTATAGGGCCGCAGGTCTTTGGAAATGAAACGGGTGTAGGATCTAGTTATTCTTTTTGCATGTTCATAATTGGCTGGAAATTTGTTAAAGCAAAGCAGAATAAAATAAATAATTCAACACTTGTAAAGTTTATCTATTGTAAGAGCCACAACTTGATTTAATTTCAAGTTAAACATGATGTAAACTTCATGTTTCATTATTTTGTGTTATACTTCATGTCATTTCATGTTAAACATTTGTCATGAATAATGTTTAAAATGTTAAAAACACATTAATATTGGATATATACTTTTTGCTGTGCTTGTATGTATGTAAACTATACATACAGTAGCTTTAATCTATGAGCAGTAGAGAGCTGTCAGGGATTTCAGTACTGTTATAGAGTAAAACTAAACTATTTTTCCATTAAATGTTTTGAACTATATTACAGCTCTTGTCATTTTCATTAGATGAATTTACTCTGCAGCATTTTTTTGTTTGTTTTTCTTGATTACTCACGTGACGTGTAAGTTTGAGTGATTTTTGCACAAATTTTCGGCATGCCATAAATCATCCGTCTTTACGGATTAAAAATAATCGTACACAGCATCTGTATTTGGTGAACGATCCATCCATAAAATCTTACACCAGTTCAAATAAAATGTCAAACTAATGATATGTAATAATTGGTGGCGTCTTCTTAAACATGCATGCAGCAGTCTGAATGCATAGATGGACAGTGTTGTCGATGTTCTTTCAGCTACTCCTGTTTATATAGGGTCACCACAACAGACATAGCCAGATCCGCGTTGGTACGAGGCACAAGTTTTACAATGGTTAACGTGGAGAAACACACACACAGCCCCTGGTGTTCCGATGAGGTCTCCCATCCAAGTACTAACCAGGCCCCACACTGCTTAGATTCTGATATCTGGTAAGATAATTATAGTGGGCGATTTTAACATCCACACAGATGCTGAGAATGACAGCCTCAACACTGCATTTAATCTATTATTAGACTCAATTGGCTTTGCTCAAAATGTAAATGAGTCCACCCACCACTTTAATCATATCTTAGATCTTGTTCTGACTTATGGTATGGAAACTGAAGACTTAACAGTATTCCCTGAAAACTCCCTTCTGTCTGATCATTTCTTAATAACATTTACATTTACTCTGATGGACTACCCAGCAGTGGGGAATAAGTTTCATTACACTAGAAGTCTTTCAGAAAGCGCTGTAACTAGGTTTAAGGATATGATTCCTTCTTTATGTTCTCTAATGCCATATACCAACACAGTGCAGAGTAGCCACCTAAACTCTGTGAGTGAGATAGAGTATCTCGTCAATAGTTTTACATCCTCATTGAAGACAACTTTGGATGCTGTAGCTCCTCTGAAAAAGAGAGCTTTAAATCAGAAGTGCCTGACTCCGTGGTATAACTCACAAACTCGCAGCTTAAAGCAGATAACCCGTAAGTTGGAGAGGAAATGGCATCTCACTAATTTAGAAGATCTTCACTTAGCCTGGAAAAAGAGTCTGTTGCCCTATAAAAAAGCCCTCCGTAAAGCTAGGACATCTTACTACTCATCACTAATTGAAGAAAATAAGAACCCCAGGTTTCTTTTCAGCACTGTAGCCAGGCTGACAAAGAGTCAGAGCTCTATTGAGCCGAGTATTCCTTTAACTGTAACTAGTAATGACTTCATGACTTTCTTTGCTAATAAAATTTTAACTATTAGAGAAAAAATTACTCATAACCATCCCAAAGACGTATCGTTATCTTTGGCTGCTTTCAGTGATGCCGGTATTTGGTTAGACTCTTTCTCTCAGATTGTTCTGTCTGAGTTATTTTCATTAGTTACTTCATCCAAACCATCAACATGTCTATTAGACCCCATTCCTACCAGGCTGCTCAAGGAAGCCCTACCATTATTTAATGCTTCAATCTTAAATATGATCAATCTATCTTTATTAGTTGGCTATGTACCACAGGCTTTTAAGGTGGCAGTAATTAAACCATTACTTAAAAAGCCATCACTTGACCCAGCTATCTTAGCTAATTATAGGCCAATCTCCAACCTTCCTTTTCTCTCAAAAAATCTTGAAAGGGTAGCTGTAAAACAGCTAACTGATCATCTGCAGAGGAATGGTCTATTTGAAGAGTTTCAGTCAGGTTTTAGAATTCATCATAGTACAGAAACAGCATTAGTGAAGGTTACAAATGATCTTCTTATGGCCTCTGACACTGGACTCATCTCTGTGCTTGTTCTGTTAGACCTCAGTGCTGCTTTTGATACTGTTGACCATAAAATTTTATTACAGAGATTAGAGCATGCCATAGGTATTAAAGGCACTGTGCTGCAGTGGTTTGAATCATATTTATCTAATAGATTACAATTTGTTCATGTATATGGGGAATCTTCTTCACAGACTAAGGTTAATTATGGAGTTCCACAAGGTTCTGTGCTAGGACCAATTTTATTCACTTTATACATGTTTCCCTTAGGCAGTATTATTAGACGGCATTGCTTATTTTCATTGTTACGCAGATGATACCCAGCTTTAACTATCCATGAAGCCAGAGGACACACACCAATTAGCTAAACTGCAGGATTGTCTTACAGACATAAAGACATGGATGACCTCTAATTTCCTGCTTTTAAACTCAGATAAAACTGAAGTTATTGTACTTGGGCCCACAAATCTTAGAAACATGGTGTCTAACCAGATCCTTACTCTGGATGGCATTACCCTGACCTCTAGTAATACTGTGAGAAATCTTGGAGTCATTTTTGATCAGGATATGTTATTCAATGCACATAGTAAACAAATATGTAGGACTGCTTTTTTGCATTTGTGCAATATCTCTAAAATTAGAAAGGTCTTGTCTCAGAGTGATGCTGAAAAACTAATTCATGCATTTATTTCCTCTAGGCTGGACTATTGTAATTCATTATTATCAGGTTGTCCTAAAAGTTCCCTGAAAAGCCTTCAGTTAATTCAAAATGCTGCAGCTAGAGTACTGACAGGGACTAGAAGGAGAGAGCATATCTCACCCATATTGGCCTCTCTTCATTGGCTTCCTGTTAATTCTAGAATAGAATTTAAAATTCTTCTTCTTACTTATAAGGTTTTGAATAATCAGGTCCCATCTTATCTTAGGGACCTCACAGTACCATATCACCCCAATAGAGCGCTTCGCTCTCAGACTGCAGGCTTACTTGTAGTTCCTAGGGTTTGTAAGAGTAGAAAGATTAGTCTTAAAACTTTCCTTTTTGCTAAAGCTTATAGTTAGGGCTGGATCAAGTGACCCTGAACCATCCCTTAGTTATGCTGCTATAGACTTAGACTGCTGGGGGGTTCCCATGATGCACTGAGTGTTTCTTTCTCTTTTTGCTCTGTATGCACCACTGTGCATTTAATCATTAGTGATTGATCTCTGCTCCCCTCCACAGCATGTCTTTTTCCTGGTTCTCTCCCTCAGCCCCAACCAGTCCCAGCAGAAGACTGCCCCTCCCTGAGCCTGGTTCTGCTGGAGGTTTCTTCCTGTTAAAAGGGAGTTTTTCCTTCCCACTGTCGCCAAGTGCTTGCTCACAGGGGGTTGTTTTGACCGTTGGGGTTTTTCCATAATTATTGTATGGCCTTGCCTTACAATATAAAGCGCCTTGGGGCAACTGTTTGTTGTGATTTGGCGCTATATAAATAAAATTGATTTGATTTGATGGGATCGGGTTTACACATGGCAGACTGGCTGCCAGGGGACAGTGATTCAACACAAATGTGGATTGGTACACTTTGGCTTTTAGGTTCCTAGTTTGGAAGGAAAAAAGTAAGTCAATCAGTCCATTTACTCTTCCAAACTCTCTGGATGCAGCCTGGTTCACTGTTGTATGCTTTCCATGCTAAGCACACCTTACACAGTCTATGCTCAGACACACGGAGCAGGTTGACCCCCACAGCAGAAGACAGGAACAGAAGCAGCAATTCGCATAAGTTGCCGACTAAGTTTACAGTAGTGAGGAGAAACAAACAAAACCAAGACGTTATTTTAAAAATCTATTTTTGAATGGGGGAACATCCCTGCGCATTCTATGTGCGTCACTCCCGTAAAGTCACTGTTAGTAAACATTTCTGTGAGAGGAGTACTATGCTATTTGCTGCCACGGGAACATGGAACATTTTATATCTTGCGTCCAGCCTTGTCGATGTTGGGTCAACACGGCATAACAATGGCCTAATAAAAACTTTTTTGTTGTCTGCCCCACTACTTTCATCAAGCAACACCCAAAAAGACACGATAATGTAAATTTTAATTGTTACCACGCACATCTTTTCTATGGTAATGGACAGTTTTATGATTTCTGAATATCCATGAGAGGATTGGTGCAAAATCGACTGTGAAACAAAACTTAGCAGCAAAGATACAAATCATCTAAACCACACAAACAAAAGGTATACAAAAACAAAAGGTGTACAAAAACATAAACAATTTCAGCAACAACGATAACGACTTACATTAGAAAAGGCTGCACCTCTACAGGACAACAAGATTTCAAGTACTGCAGGTCCTTGAGTGAGATGTCTGGAAGTTCATCATCAAACCTTCTGGGCTTTCGCGTCTATAGGCATGAGCAGAGGACAAAAGAGATTTAATCAAATATGGCATAATATTACTGTATATGGGAACATCTTGATCAATATAGTGTTAAATGTAAACATACACAAAATGATGTTGGAGGCCAAGAATCGAGTCCTCTGAACAAACGATTTCGAAGGAAAGACTTTCCTGAAAAAAAAGTACTTAGATCAAAAGCTCTCATCTTAGTTGGAATTGATGTACAATTTCAAAAGGTGGTTTTCTGCAGTGACAACTCAGATGTGGAAAACTGGGTATTCCCAAAAGATACTCACTGAAGAGCTTCCCAAAAGTTTCCCTCTTAAACTTCTCTGCGTCGTACAGTCGTTTTCCTTCCTTCACGAGCACATAGGCCCACTGAGAGAAGCAAAGATTTAGAGAAAAACAGTCTTTCCCCAGTGATCTTAAAGACATAATGGCAATCTCTAAATAAGTATCTATGAAGACTACGCATATTTTGAATTTAAATGCTGAAGTTGTATATTCATTGGCATTTGTGCACAACACTATGAAAAGAAACAGTTTAAGACAGGGTTGTACAGACCATACTCATAAAACTAGTTTTTGAAAACAAAGAAAAATATGAACCAAATAAAAGGCATTATTGTCACTTCACCAGGGCGTTGCTGGGCTGGTATCATAGATTTACGTCGACGCTACCTGGCTATACCCGCCCGCTGTGCGTAAACAAATGACGTCATAGCGCGCAGCCCAAGAAATGTCCACAGAGGTGGGGAAAAAAAAAACTGTCCACAGAGTAAAAGATGAAAAGGCGAGAAGTGTGTTTTGGTCCCAATATGGATATTCCGGATGATTTTCTCATGGATAGTACAACAATGATCAGCAGCTAAAGGAGCCAGCTTGATGAGGACTCACTGTCGAATTTGGAGAGCAGCGCCTGCCAGCCGACGCAACAAGAGTTAAGTGAGCCAACTTTTTATGTACGCGTTACATGTTGTGTATCTCAGTAAAAAGTGATAATAATGCAAATAACATGCTGTTGTCGTGCGGTATGCATTTTCTGAGTCCCTCCGTTCACGCCCAGTCGCCCGCAATGACAGATATTCGCCCGAGTTAGAGGGACTCGGGCGAATATCTGTCATTGCGGGTGACTGGGCGTGAACAGAGGGACTCAGAAAATGCATACCGCACGACAACAGCATGTTATTGTATTATTACTTTATCATTACCCAGCTCTCTCAGGACATTTGGATAAAAGAGGTGCAAAGACGCAGACTGGCCACTGCTGTCATGTGAAGTGTAATATACACACACAGGCAAAAATGCATTTTGTACCATGGAGTGGGGGGAAAAAAACATATATATTTTTATACAAGTGTCCTCTGATGTAAAAGAACAGCAACCTGTAGTCAAATTCCTCTAGAGCAGCATTATACTTTAATGAGGTTGCAAACAACAAGAAATTTTGGAATGAAGTTTGTTTCTAGCACTGGACAAGGAATAGCTCCATATAGTCAGGTCCACAAACACATGGACAGGGACAATTGTCCCTCAGTACAGCACCACAGTGTGTAACTGTGCTTGTAGTGTAGATTCTAGTAAGTAAGTAAATTTAATTTATAAAGCACATTTAAACACAGCTTCTGCTGACCAACATGCTACTTTAATTCAAGGGGTTTAACAAAAATATATTAATTTATGAAATACAGCCATTTCCAAAGGCCACAAATATACTCAACAAAAATATAAATGCAACACTTTTGGTTTTGCTCCCATTTTGTATGAGATGAACTCAAAGATCTAAAACTTTTTCCACATACACAATATCACCATTTCCCTCAAATATTGTTCACAAACCAGTCTAAATCTGTGATAGTGAGCACTTCTCCTTTGCTGAGATAATCCATCCCACCTCACAGGTGTGCCATACCAAGATGCTGATTAGACACCATGATTAGTGCACAGGTGTGCCTTAGACTGCCCACAATAAAAGGCCACTCTGAAAGGTGCAGCTTTGTTTTATTGGGGGGGATACCAGTCAGTATCTGGTGTGACCACCATTTGCCTTATGCAGTGCAACACATCTCCTTCGCATCATCCGTGAAGAGAACACCTCTCCAACGTGCCAAACTCCAGCGAATGTTAGCATTTGCCCACTCAAGTCGGTTACGACGACGAACTGGAGTCAGGTCGAGACCCCGATGAGGACGACGAGCATGCAGATGAGCTTCCTTGAGACGGTTTCTGACAGTTTGTGCAGAATTTCTTTGGTTATGCAAACCGATTGTTTCAGCAGCTGTCTGAGTGGCTGGTCTCAGACGATCTTGGAGGTGAACATGCTGGATGTGGAGGTCCTGGGCTGGTGTGGTTACACGTGGTCTGCGGTTGTGAGGCTGGTTGGATGTACTGCCAAATTCTCTGAAACGCCTTTGGAGACGGCTTATGGTAGAGAAATGAACATTCAATACACGAGCAACAGCTCTGGTTGACATTCCTGCTGTCAGCATGCCAATTGCACGCTCCCTCAAATCTTGCGACATCTGTGGCATTGTGCTGTGTGATAAAACTGCACCTTTCAGAGTGGCCTTTTATTGTGGGCAGTCTAAGGCACACCTGTGCACTAATCATGGTGTCTAATCAGCATCTTGATATGGCACACCTGTGAGGTGGGATGGATTAACTCAGCAAAGGAGAAGTGCTCACTATAACAGATTTAGACTGGTTTGTGAACAATATTTGAGGGAAATGGTGATATTGTGTATGTGGAAAAAGTTTTAGATCTTTGAGTTCATCTCATACAAAATGGGAGCAAAACCAAAAGTGTTGCATTTATATTTTTGTTGAGTGTAATTGGACAAACTTACTATAATGGTTACTGTTTATACAAATAATACAAACCCCTTCAGACTTGCCATGGGTATCCTGGTGGCTTCAGTCATCAGTCTCCTTCTAGCACAATCACTCAGTAATTAAGAACTGCCTACTCCAGACAGATTAGCATACTGTACCATTCGGTGTTTCGCAGTTGTGAATCTCGCGCCATCTGACGGTCCGTAACTCATGCAAGAGGTCGGGTTCAGCAGAGTTTCAGTGTCAGGACCTCAGCACTTACAGTGTAAACACATCTCGTGAAGTATGGACAATAAGACAACATCGGGGCACAGCAGACATCCATGACAGGTGCTGCACCTGCTCTAGGTAACCCTTTCAACTTGGGAGAGCGAATAATCATCATAACCGCCCGTGAACTCGCTAAATTAATGCCATCCACATCCTCGCTTTGCCATTGTTTACATGCGTTGTGAGACAGCAGAACTTTGCTGGAACCGCAGTGCATTCTGGGAAGCGCAGGCGGCCGCCAGGGGCATTATGGGAAACACTGAAACACAGAATTTGCATTTTTATGATTGACGGAAATGAAGTACAAAATATATTTAGTGACTTCTCCCCATTCATGCTTTTGTGACACCTGGACTACTGCAATGTGCTTCTGTCAGGACTCCCGAAGAAAAGCTTTCATGCCTCGCAGATGGTTCAAAATGCTGCTGCTCATATCCTGACAGGTGCGGGGAAATACAAGCATATTATCCCCGTGCTGGCCTCTCTCCATTGCCTTCCTTGTCCAGTTTCGCACTGATTTTAAGGTGCTTTTATTAACTTAGAAAATTGTAAATGGACTTGCACCTTCTTACCTAAAGGATCTTGTGAAGACTTATGCACCTTCCCGCAACCTCCGTTCTCAGGGAACTGGCCTTTTGGTTGTTCCAAAGGTCATGAAAAAGACTGTTGGAGAACGAGCTTTTGCTTTTCAGGCACCGAAGCTGTGGAACAATCTTCCTATGGACATTTGAATGGCAGGCTCTGTGGACGTTTTTAAAGCAAAGCTAAAGACTCACTTATTTACACTTTGTTATGGTTCTTTAGGTTTTTTTAAACATTTTAAATAACTGTTGGCTTGTATTTTACTGTCTCTTTTGTTTTTAACTGCCTGCACAGCACTTTAATTGAAAGCGCGTTTAAAAAAATTATTATTATTACTTGGAAATGTTTGTGTATTTGTTCCCTGAACGTCTAAAGAAACCTATGTGAAAATCAATGATTTGTACTACAAATAATCCTTATGTTTAGTTTGTTCAATTACTTATGACTTAAGGAAATGCAGTAACTATGTATAAAAATGGCTGTAATTACTGAATGCTATATTTTTGTTAAATCCATTAAATTTAAACTGAAGGTTTACATAAGTATATTATAACTGTTAATTTCAGCTCCATCATGTTTTTGTTGCTGTTGTCATTGTCCAAATACTTGTGCATCTGAATATATTTCTTTTTACTTCTTCATGAAGAAAAAAAAAACCCCTGGCTAAACACAGCCATGTACATGCTCAGTGCCAAACATGCTGAGAAGCTAAAACTTCAGAGTTAACAGATTCTCCCTCTTTGTATCAGTACAGCTGAATATATTTAGCACTGACCTCTCTGTAGTGGCGCATAAACATTTTTCGCCTGACGACTTCCACCACTGCCAAGCAGTACATCTGGGGAACAGTACTGAGGGCCTCCACCACCCTCACCCTTTCCATTAACTCCATCAGTAGTCTTAGTAGAGCCTGAAGCTTCTCCCCATCCTGGTCTGCATGAAGCATTACATAGAAGCACCATCTAATGAAGAATCAAACCCAGTGTTAAACCTTTCCCACGATCGTCTCAACATTTCCTGCACTTTTGCAAATAGCCTGTCAGTTTTACTTGAGTCTGACTTGAAGGTTGTTTGCAAGCTCTTGTTTGGCAGTGGTGCACTTCTTTTTGATGTCTAGTAGCTTCCTGTGGTTGTTGAGCATGATCATCAGCTGGTTGGTGTGACTCAGACACAAGTCAGGCAAAACTGATGTATCCTTCAGCTTTTCAGCCCGCGTCTGATTGGCCAAAAATCCCTGCCAGAGTTATGCAAGAACACTTCCTTAACAAGTGGAAATGGAGAAATAACTTAATTTGAAGCCCAAGGTACTTTACTTACCTGAGCAAGTTCCTTCTGTTCATTCACCAACTTCTTACAGCTTGCAATCATTTGGTCTAGAGCATACAACCTGTCTTCAAGGCCTTTGATGGCTTTCATGTTTTGATTATCTAGCTTAGCCACTGTGTCTCGACATTCAGCCAAGAAAGGTTGGATGATCCGTGGATCCAGCTGAAAGATGACATGGAAGTAAACACTTAATGTGCATAATAACCCCCAATCCCATGACATTCAGATTATTTTGGTGGTTCTTTTCTTAAAACAATGACTCACCCTATTGATGGAGTCAAAACATTTCCTTACAACTGATTCCACATCATTGGGTCTATCCTGCACATTGATCCAGTCTAATAAGGTGACATTAAAGGAAGGGGTGTTGGCCAACTCTGGAGTGTCGTCATCTAGTAGGGCTGCTCTCAGACCACCGCTGTCAGTCATTTCGCTACTTTCCTGGACTCCAGTTGGTTCACAAGAAGCTGTGCCTGAAGGAGACGAGGCTGCTGATAATTTGGAGAGTCTCTGCACATTAGTTGCACAGAGTACAGAGTCAGTAGATTTCTCATCCTCAGTCTCATCTGAATCCTTTTCAGGGGTTGAGCTGGACTTTTCTATACTCTCACGGTAACTATGTCTGGTCAAGCATTCAAGCAGAGGTATCCTGGCCATTACAGAAACTGCTGTCCCCAACCTGAAACAATAAAATGTAAATCTTTTTTTTCCTCAGCTGTTTAAAAAAAAATACCTAAATGACTCAAGACCGTGTTGGAGTTATTGAAAATTAAATGCCATGTCGGTAAATGTGCTAGTCAAGCATTAGATAACCAAATAGCTTCCAGCATATGAGGTGTGATATGAATCGTAAAGTGTAATATAGCGTACAGCATTCTTATCGTGTAATACTTACTTTGTGAGTTTCAATTTAATTTCTTCCAGGTCTTGTTGGTAATTTGTGTAAGCACTGCCAAATTTTAAGAGCAACTTCTGATAAGACTGAGTGCAGTCATCCAGATTTGCCATAATAGCAGCCCAGCCTTGGTGTTGGAGATGTTCATCGTGAACCAATCGCTCACAGAAGGAGGAAAGGATCTTGGCAACTTCTGACATTTCCTAGATAGACAAATTATTCAGAATATCAACACAGATCAAGAGCATACCACAATTAATGGGTTTGCTTAAAAATGAAGTGAAAAGAATGTTATATGGAAAATTTGGTAACTACCACTGCAAGTTGTGTTCGCGAGGCAACAGTGTGAAAGACAGCTGGCATCAAAAGAGACTCCTCCACTTTAACCTGAATCTCATTCTCATTCTGGAAGGTGGTTTTGGGGATTGTTGGGTCCCGGTCACACAAGATCATCTCTTTGTTGAAGAGGAATATGGGGTTTGTTTCCTAAAGAAAAAACAAAAAGACCTCGATCCTTACATCACACGTCACCTGTGCACATAAAAGGCAAATAAAAAGCACACAAAAAAATGACACAAACTTACAGTGCCAGCACTGTAGCTGCAGACTCGCCTTTCAGCAGCCATGCATTCCCCTCCATTGACAACAAGGACCTGATGTTGAACTGCAATCTTGTATTTGGCTTGGATGGCATGTTTAAGCTCCAATACACTGAAGAAAAAGAAAAAAAAAATCCAAACATTTATTTGAAAGTATTAGCCAAGAGCTACTGAATATTAAACCTGACGGGTACTGACAAAACCAGTCTCTTACGTTTGGACTGCAAGATCCGTGTCAAATGTCAATGTGCTGCCATTATTGACCTGGAACACATATAGCTTCATATTGAATCTCCCAGAATTCTTCACACTTGCCCTTCTTGCTCATTTAATCATTCAAGGCCACCCTACAAAAATCACAATCAAAAATAAATATTAGACAGCAGTCAGTCTTAAATGTGGCACTTTATGAAATCATTACACTTTTCTGAATACTTTTTTTCACATCACTGTCCCACCCAGGTGTTGGGACAACACATAGCCCAATGTTTATCAGTTTGGACTTCTGTTTTGTTCAAGGACAAAATCAGCACTCAGGAAAACCGCTGAACAGGAACACAGGATCCTACTCACTGCATCCTTAATAACTTTAAATAAATTGCACACAAAGATTATGCATAAAACCAGTAATGCTACATTATGGACTTGAGTAAGCAACTGGAGGACAGTCAGAGTGCATCTGTCAAGACCCACCTACGTCTTTGTAAATTTGGAAAAACTTCCTATGTTTAAATTAGAGATGTGTGATCAAGCTCACAATATTATGACAACTATGGCTCTGAAAATACTAGTTGGTTACATATATATCAGTAGGTCAACCTCTGTGCATCAAATTGACAAATATATTAACTAAAACGACAAAATTCCAATAATCTTACACTTGAAGATGTCCAACCAGAATTAAACTCCTACATGCAAATCTTCATATTGTCTGCAGCCATTATGAGAGTTTCACTTTGGTAAATCTATAAAGTGGTATAGGATGACTTGATCCCTTACAAAACACATTTTTTTAAGTCACCAAGTGGAAGTTGTCGACACCTTCACAAATAATCCTGGTAATAATAACTTTGTAATGCATCTATGATTGATAAGCTCTCTATACATTATAATTAGGATTAAATAATTGATCAACAACAAGTATGTCAAATTCAATGTTGTGGTGCCAGATACCACCCCCAACTCCTCAGCGTGCTTTGGAACCAGCCAGCATGCCAGACATGATTAATTTAAAATGGTCTGTGAGCATGCACTTGTATTTTTATTATTCAATGGACTGCCTACTTAAAATGTGTGTGTGTGTGTGGGGGGGGGGGGGGGGGGGGGTTAGTCCAAGTTGTACATAGTAGTGAACACATCTGTTTGCATTTAATGCAGGTCATTTTGCCTGGTTAGGTAAACAAGAGCAAAATGCAGGACATAAGTAGTGTACAGTCCCTTAGGTTGGCAAAGAGAATTGTGGGTGCTGCAAAACACCTTTTCCTCCTCCATCCCCCAATTAACATGCATTCCTCACAGACTTCTCATTCTATCTCACCTTGAGCTGCAGAACTGTAATGGAGCTATCCACAACACTGTGATTTTATTTCTCAATTTCATCATAAAGTTTAATTGGCCGATCACAGGTGGTACTTTTAATGGGGCAGCGCACTCTCGTTTGAACCCCTGCGTGATATCACGGGATTTGGCCACTTCTGGGAACAGCCTCTCATTGCGCAACACAAACACAGCATCCCTTCACATGGAAAGACGGTGTACTGTTTTGTTTTCGGCTCCAATCACCAAAGCTGTCACAAAAAGTGCAGTTTTTTTTGGTTCCCAGTGGAGAAGGGAAGACATAGCAAATGGGGGAGGCGGTGTTGGTAAATTTTAACCTACACATTTTGACAGAGTAGCTGTGGTCTCTCGCCTGCACAACCGCCTCGATATGTTTGAGCTCGGGGTCATAAACAAACCTTAACACATGCCCACTTTCCACCGCATTGTTACTTTTTCTTTACATTTTCACTTTGTTTGCTATGTAATTTGCCCAAAAACTCAGAGAACGTGCCATGTTTCTGATGCGGACATACAAGGGCTGTAAGATTATTGAGTCATATGCGTTATATTTAAACCCTTTACCACCCACCCTCAAACAAGACTGCACTGCCCAAACATTTCAATACAGGTAAGGGGATTCAGTTTAATGCTGAATGAATTCAATCGTATTAACATCTCCAGTTCTCTTACCTCTCTGGGCTTCTCCCTCTTCATCAATTTCTATTCTTGTGCAGTGATGCTTTTTTGACAGACAATCTTACATCCAAATCCACCCATAAGCTGCCTTTTAATTATTGTTAACTGTAGGATGGTTAACAAGGTTCGACATTAACCCTGGTGTGAGAGTACATGGGCACCAAATATCCCATGTAGGTGAACCCCCTGTGGCCACCATGCTGTAAGCCTTCACAAATTAACAGTTAACCCCCAATTGCTACAGTTCCCCAAACAACCTAAATCTTCATAACACTTTCTAGTTCAAAATACTACAAAAATAACCAACAGTTAGTAAACGGTTAGTAAACATTTCAGTAGGAGTACAATGCTTATCTCTGCCAAGTTAGCAGCTACCCATATGTTAGGGCTACTCAAGCATGCGTTTACCAAGCCCGCACAAACTGCTATTGTGATAACAGAACTTGAGCCAGAGAAGGCAGACTACAGAAATGCAAACAAATATTTAAGCTTGAATGGAAACAGGAGTTTAAGCGACTGAAATATGACAAGTCTAAAGATCAGAGCTAATCTTTAGACTTGTCATCTTTAGACTTGTCAATCTAAATGCATATCTACAAAAACATCTATGTTTTTATAGATATATGTTCTGTTAACAGCTTCATTTATTGAAAGGAAGGAACGAAGTTGTGTAAATTCACCTTTTCTATATTGCTTTTACCTCTAACCCTAAAAATGTAGCATTCCTTTTGTATCCCTTTTCAATAGCTCGTATGGCATCACAAAGATCTCTCTTCCTCTTTTGGCAAGAACATTGGTGTTGGACATATTTACACCACCATCAGTGTTTTATGTTTTCTTGGTGCCTTTCTAGTTTTAAAATATATCTTATGGCTCTCAGTGTAATTGAGATTCATACTCCTGGCCTACAGTAACTTAGACAAAGCTTACTTCTGTGATTCCATATTGAAATCCGGGCGATTGTGTCATAAAAAACACAAACTGGTTAGTAACACTGTATGCCAACAAAAATTGAAAAAGTACAAAAACAGTGGCTTTTCTGATCAATAACACTGCCACTACAACCCATAAACTAATATATACTCACACAACCACAGCTCGCACTCGTGTTCCACTGTCGACCTTTCTGATTTTTTTTTTACTTCCTCTGGAGTTGGTGCATGAACATAAACACATCTCAATACATGTAATAAACAAGCTAGGGCTCTTGAAATAGTCCATCCAAGTTTTGTGCACACAGGACATATCCCATCACTAATAAAAGTTCAATTTGATTAAATGCACATCTTTAATATTAAATAATTAAAAAGACTGAACTGTTCTTCACTTTCAACAATTACTAATTTATAGTATCACTGGAGCAGGAAATTTCAGTTACAAAACTGGCTTGCAGGTTTTACCTTTGATCCTGTGACTGATTATTGCTTTTTATATAATGCCTACATAGATCCTTGTAATTTGATTGGTAGTGTGTCTGTCACGTGACATAAATTATTTGTACCATTTGCCACTGTGTTTCATTTACCCTGCAATTTTGGTGCTATTTAGCGTGCAATTTTGGTACTATACATTTTGTGCTGTCGCACGCCGCGATAGCCTGGGAAACTCACACTAGCAGCAACGGTGCTTAGCTTAAAACATAATGGCGGGGTTTGTTTTGGCGACAGACGATTTGAACGAGCTTATTATTATTATTATCAGTACAGTGTAAGCCGTCTGGAGGCATTTGCAGTATTCGCTGGAACATCTGTAACTGAAGTACAAACGGTCAGATGAAATGCTCGACAAATTTCTGTCACAATTTTTCGCTGGACTGAGGAAAGCAAACGCCAGACTGTACAGGAAGAAGTCAACGCACGGCTTCAGATGTGGACTACATCGTCAGGATTGTTTTTGAACTATCCAACTGTTTTTGCAAGGTGACTGAGAACAACTTTGGACTGGATTGCTATTTAAAATTTGTGTTGGATTATTTGGAACATCTTGACCTCAAAAGACCAGTGATGTACACCAAAATGTAAGCTCCTTTTCTCTTGTTTATAAATTAAATAATATCAAATGACAAGGATCGATTTTTGGCATTATATAAAACAAATAATGAATGTCTTGTTGAATGGAACCTTCCATCTTTCACCTCATGAAATATTCTTACCATTGTTTGCACTCATACACATTAATTATTTGTATGTTTTATCATACATATGTATCTTATAATCACACCGTTATACCATGCCTTGCGTGATTTTGGATGATTTTTTTTGGATGAGCATTTCAGAAAACCTCACAAGTTGTAAAGCCGTTGCAACCAAAGTGCAACCTCATATCTACTACATAATTAGTTTCGTTTCCGAGTCATTTTTCCTTTGTTTACTAGTTACTGGAGACTGCCTAACATGCAAATGAACTTTGTTACAAAAGTATCTGAAACTCTCTGAACAAAGAGAATACAGTATTCCATTTCTCACACTTAAACATATCTGAACTACTGGTTAGCACCTTCTAACCACTAACAGTTGTTTGTGTGACAATGTGGCCATGTAACAGTGAGCTAATGTTCCCTTACAGTCCAGAACTATCATTTCAGAATACGACAGCTAACTGCAGTTAGCCAATGACGTCAACACGTCTACTCTTTTAGTATTAGTGGACATGTAACAGAACCGATATAGATATATCTGCAGTTTTTCATAAATAAATAGTAGTTTATAGCGTTTGTTGTCCTCGGCCTTAGTCACTGCTAACTACTGTTAGCAGGTCAAAGATCTTACGTTAGCTACAGCTGCCAGGCTAACGCCATGTAAATATCACTAACGCCAAGGAATTAAACACAAATACTACAATGAAAGCATGTAATATCAACCGTTCACAGTCACTTTCATAGAAATAAAAATAAACATCTAATCACACAGCCAATTCAGCTGCTCTTACCTCACTAGCATCTCCCCGTAGTCTCCACCTCGCCTAACATGCTAGCAACTAGCTAGCTAACCTTTAGCTTTGCATACATAGAGCTAACTTAGCAAGCTACTTAGCTCAAGCTAGCTATAACGTTAAAAAAGACTAAAATATCCGCAGGTCATAGTTAGTCTCGCAGATTAAACATCGCGTCGTAAACTAAATTCGTAATGTAGCACTCCTCCGGCTACTGTAGTGTAATACACGGACTAAGTCAGCAGTTGTTGATCTCGGAGAGCTAACTCAGCTAACAGCCCCACAGCATCTGTGTGTGTTTTGTTGTTGTCATGTTGCTGATGTGCGGTAAACGATCCGGTCACTCGTGGCACCAACGAAACACAGCAGAACCTCATTCGCAAGATAGAAAATTTTAAATGCAAAATTCATATATTTATGGCACGGGTTACTGTTTTTCTGTTAACATATCAGGCAGATAAACATTACTGTGCAGCTCATTAAACCTTAATTATGGTTATATTAAAGTAACTGTCATAAGTAAAATGCATAGACTATGGTACAATGTTGAACACTTATTGTATTTAAATTGTAATTATTATTTTTTTGGCGGGGGGGGGGGGGGGTATGTGTCACTGACTTTTTTTAAAATCCATTTCGGCTTATCATTACTTTTTTAATCATTGCTAAATCCTCTGTTGTTTCAATGAAACACAACCCTTTAGGTTATCTTTTTTTTGTTGTTTTTGTTTTTAATAGCCGTTCAAAATATGAAGCCGTGCAGGCGTTATGGAATCTGAGTGGGTTCACACAAATTCCTTCAACTAACTCCATAAAAAAACTACTGCATATTCAGATTTGAAATTCTGGATTCTGATAGGGTGTTTTTGGGGTTATATCATGTTGACGTCTTTAAACATAATTTGCAGATTATTTGCATTTTTTTTCTTTCGACACTGCACTCATCATTTTTTCCTCTGAAAATGAATATGTTCTTAACAAGTCAACAAGCTTCACTATCTCAATTTTGTATTATCTATTCAACACCACCTCCTAGTGGCGAGAAATGGCAGTGTCCTTCAGTCACAGAAAATCATTGTGAAACTACAATGGATACTCAGTCACAGTGCCTTACATGTTTGACACATTGTACATATACTTTGACACAGGTTTGACACAGATTTATGCAAATTAGTCCTTTGTGATGTAGTGATGCCATAATATATGGTTCTGTGTGGCCTTGACATTTCATCATTTCTGTCCTAATCTAAACCACATTAACATACAAACCTTTGATCATGTTAAATATATATTGACCCTAAAGGGGCACAGGGATCTGACCTCCCTGTGTAAGACATTCATAGGGAGGTCAGATCCCAATGAATAAATATACACACTGCCCTAAACTCATGGTTCAGATTCTGGGAGGGAGGAGGGGGGGGGGTAGTGGGAGGAGCTGACCTCCCTATGTAAGATTGACGCCCCTAAAATGGACTGTACCAATTCTTAATGTTAGTTGAACATCTAGTCTTCCTGTATCTCTTTCATTGTTCATTTAAGTCTATAGTCCAGTGGTTCCCAACCTTGGTCCTCAGGGACCCCCTAACCTGCACAATACTGGATTGGATTTATTTGGCAATATTTTGTGCCAGTATAAAATACAAGTACAAAATAAAACCAAGGATAACACTTTAAAGCTTGAACACACTTATTTCCTAAGTGGTCTTCAAAACTATAGGGTCTCCGAAGACCAGGGTTGGGAACACTAGACTCTAGTATGTGGCACTAGTAACTCAACTTGTTGAATACAAGTTCTTACCTTCAGAGGTTCTGAACTAAATTGTGTCATGTTTTAATGGCTAAATGATAACATATTTCCTGTAAGTTACAGTTTTATTCATTAATAACAGCTAGCTAAAGCTAGCACGTGCTTTACCTAACATTAGCTAACTAATGTTAGGTAAGGACACCCCCAATTTGTCATTATACTCGTATACAAATCACGCTAAAAACCCAAGCTCAAAACTAGGTATTGCTCAAGATGGTCTGTCTGGTTTTAAGAGTCCTGAATGATTGTCGTGTTGACCAGCAGCTGAAGCTTCCATCCCATGGTGTTGTTGCATCTGCTGGTTAGATTAAACTCTGCTGTAGGATTGAATTTCAGTGTTCTGCTGGTGACCTGCAATTGTATATGCCTGTTTGTGTAGGTAATGGGTCTCAAATTGCAAAACTAGAGGCTCATCTGGGTGCAGTGAAAAGCTAGATGTGTTCAATTTTTTTTAGTTTGAAATCAGAGAAGACTTATCTTCTGAAATTTATGCTTAATTTACATGGTAGGCATACATGGAGTGCTGTTAGCTTCTTCTTCATCTTCTGTTATTTTTCTGTTATTCTTCTTCTTCTTCTGTTAGCTTCTTCTTCTTCTGTCAATAGGCATGGATATGTCAGGTCCCAATTTGGCACCGCCGATCTCGTTTGGGCGCGGGCGCTAAAGGGGTAAAATATGACGCATATGACATAATTTCTCTACTTCCGGGGACAAACCACAGCATTTTCAATGGGTTTTTGGGCAAATTACACGCAAACAAAGTGAAAATGCAAAGAAAAAGTGACGATGCAGTTGGAAAATGGACATGTGTTGCTGTTTGTTTATGACCCAGAGCACAAACGTGTCGAGACGGTTTTGCAGGCAAGAGAATGGAGCTACGGTACTCTGGTTAGCAGTGTAGGCTAACACTTACCGACACGACGTCTCCCATCTGCCTTGTCTTTTCTTTTCTTACACACCTCTCTGCAGCTTCTCTCCCCCTGCCATCCCCTCATTACCCCATCCCCGTAGAGACGGTGCCTGCTCCCAGACCACCAATAACCAGCAAAAATCTATTTAAGCATAAAAGTTCAAAAGAAAAAATAATATAGCACCTTCAACTGCACCACAGACTAAAACAGTTAAATGTGGTCTATTAAACATTAGGTCTCTCTCTTCTAAGTCCCTGTTAGTAAATGATATAATAATTGATCAACATATTGATTTATTCTGCCTTACAGAAACCTGGTTACAGCAGGATGAATATGTTAGTTTAAATGAGTCAACACCCCCGAGTCACACTAACTGCCAGAACGCTCGTAGCACGGGCCGAGGCGGAGGATTAGCAGCAATCTTCCATTCCAGCTTATTAATTAATCAAAAAACCCAGACAGAGCTTTAATTCATTTGAAAGCTTGACTCTTAGTCTTGTCCATCCAAATTGGAAGTCCCAAAAAACAGTTTTATTTGTTGTTATCTATCGTCCTCCTGGTCGTTACTGTGAGTTTCTCTGTGAATTTTCAGAACTTTTGTCTGACTTAGTGCTTAGCTCAGATAAGATAATTATAGTGGGCGATTTTAACATCCACACAGATGCTGAGAATGACAGCCTCAACACTGCATTTAATCTATTATTAGACTCAATTGGCTTTGCTCAAAATGTAAATGAGTCCACCCACCACTTTAATCATATCTTAGATCTTGTTCTGACTTATGGTATGGAAATTGAAGACTTAACAGTATTCCCTGAAAACTCCCTTCTGTCTGATCATTTCTTAATAACATTTACATTTACTCTGATGGACTACCCAGCAGTGGGGAATAAGTTTCATTACACTAGAAGTCTTTCAGAAAGCACTGTAACTAGGTTTAAGGATATGATTCCTTCTTTATGTTCCCTAATGCCATATACCAACACAGAGCAGAGTAGCTACCTAAACTCTGTAAGGGAGATAGAGTATCTCGTCAATAGTTTTACATCCTCATTGAAGACAACTTTGGATGCTGTAGCTCCTCTGAAAAAGAGAGCTTTAAATCAGAAGTGCCTGACTCACAAACTCGCAGCTTAAAGCAGATAACCCGTAAGTTGGAGAGGAAATGGCATCTCACTAATTTAGAAGATCTTCACTTAGCCTGGAAAAAGAGTCTGTTGCTCTATAAAAAAGCCCTCCGTAAAGCTAGGACATCTTAGTACTCATCACTAATTGAAGAAGATAAGAACAACCCCAGGTTTCTTTTCAGCACTGTAGCCAGGCTGACAAAGAGTCAGAGCTCTATTGAGCCTTGTATTCCTTTAACTTTAACTAGTAATGACTTCATGACTTTCTTTGCTAATAAAATTTTAACTATTAGAGAAAAAATTACTCATAACCATCCCAAAGACGTATCGTTATCTTTGGCTGCTTTCAGTGATGCCGGTATTTGGTTAGACTCTTTCTCTCAGATTGTTCTGTCTGAGTTATTTTCATTAGTTACTTCATCCAAACCATCAACATGTCTATTGGACCCCATTCCTACCAGGCTGCTCAAGGAAGCCCTACCATTATTTAATGCTTCGATCTTAAATATGATCAATCTATCTTTATTAGTTGGCTATGTACCACAGGCTTTTAAGGTGGCAGTAATTAAACCATTACTTAAAAAGCCATCACTTGACCTAGCTATCTTAGCTAATTATAGGCCAATCTCCAACCTTCCTTTTCTCTCAAAATTCTTGAAAGGGTAGTTGTAAAACAGCTAACTGATCATCTGCAGAGGAATGGTCTATTTGAAGAGTTTCAGTCAGGTTTTAGAATTCATCATAGTACAGAAACACCATTAGTGAAGGTTACAAATTATCTTCTTATGGCCTCAGACAGTGGACTCATCTCTGTGCTTGTTCTGTTAGACCTCAGTGCTGCTTTTGATACTGTTGACCATAAAATTTTATTACAGAGATTAGAGCATGCCATAGGTATTAAAGGCACTGCGCTGCGGTGGTTTGAATCATATTTATCTAATAGATTACAATTTGTTCATGTAAATGGGGAATCTTCTTCACAGACTAAGGTTAATTATGGAGTTCCACAGGTTCTGTGCTAGGACCAATTTTATTCACTTTATACATGCTTCCCTTAGGCAGTATTATTAGACGGCATTGCTTAAATTTTCATTGTTACGCAGATGATACCCAGCTTTATCTATCCATGAAGCCAGAGGACACACACCAATTAGCTAAACTGCAGGATTGTCTTACAGACATAAGGACATGGATGACCTCTAATTTCCTGCTTTTAAACTCAGATAAAACTGAAGTTATTGTACTTGGCCCCACAAATCTTAGAAACATGGTGTCTAACCAGATCCTTACTCTGGATGGCATTACCCTGACCTCTAGTAATACTGTGAGAAATCTTGGAGTCATTTTTGATCAGGATATGTCATTCAAAGCGCATATTAAACAAATATGTAAGACTGCTTTTTTGCATTTACGCAATATCTCTAAAATTAGAAAGGTCTTGTCTCAGAGTGATGCTGAAAAACTAATTCATGCATTTATTTCCTCTAGGCTGGACTATTGTAATTCATTATTATCAGGTTGTCCTAAAAGTTCCCTGAAAAGCCTTCAGTTAATTCAAAATGCTGCAGCTAGAGTACTGACGGGGACTAGAAGGAGAAAGCATATCTCACCCATATTGGCCTCTCTTCATTGGCTTCCTGTTAATTCTAGAATAGAATTTAAAATTCTTCTTCTTACTTATAAGGTTTTGAATAATCAGGTCCCTTCTTATCTTAGGGACCTCATAGTACCATATCACCCCAATAGAGCGCTTCGCTCTCAGACTGCAGGCTTACTTGTAGTTCCTAGGGTTTGTAAGAGTAGAATGGGAGGCAGAGCCTTCAGCTTTCAGGCTCCTCTCCTGTGGAACCAGCTCCCAATTCGGATCAGGGAGACAGACACCCTCTCTACTTTTAAGATTAGGCTTAAAACTTTCCTTTTTGCTAAAGCTTATAGTTAGGGCTGGATCAGGTGACCCTGAACCATCCCTTAGTTATGCTGCTATAGACTTAGACTGCTGGGGGGTTCCCATAATGCACTGAGTGTTTCTTTCTCTTTTTGCTCTGTATGCACCACTCTGCATTTAATCATTAGTGATTGATCTCTGCTCCCCTCCACAGCATGTCTTTTTCCTGGTTCTCTCCCTCAGCCCCAACCAGTCCCAGCAGAAGACTGCCCCTCCCTGAGCCTGGTTCTGCTGGAGGTTTCTTCCTGTTAAAAGGGAGTTTTTCCTTCCCACTGTCGCCAAGTGCTTGCTCACAGGGGGTCGTTTTGACCTTTGGGGTTTTTACGTAATTATTGTATGGCCTTGCCTTACAATATAAAGCGCCTTGGGGCAACTGTTTGTTGCAATTTGGTGCTATATAAATAAAATTGAATTGAATTGAATTGAATTCTCCACTGGGAACCGAAAAAAAAGCTTTTCGCAGCTGCTTCGGTGATTGTAGCCAAAAACAAAACAGTACACCATTTTTCCATGTGAACTTATGCCATGTATATATTACGCAATGGAGCGGAGGTCCCCCTAAGTGGTCAAATCCTGCGATATCATGCAGGGTTCAAATGAAACTGTGGTGCCCTTTTAAATTCAGTTCATTCATATTCTAGATGCACTTATTCCAGGAAATTGTACGGCTAGATTAGATTAGAAAGAACTTTATTGATCCCTTGGGAAGACTCCCTCGGGGATATTGAGGTTCCAGCAGCATTGTATAGCAGCACACAGGGTAAGAAGCACACAGAGTATCAAAAGTGAAAGTAAAAAAGAAAAACAGTTTGCAATATAAATACACAATATAAATACTACATTGCTAGCACTGATGTTAGCATCCTGTCCATTTATTTTTTACTGCTATGAAATACTACTGTCCATGTGAGCTGTACATTGTGAGTGAGAGATTTATGCTCTGTCCCTTTGTCTGAGGTGCTGTGGCTGAAGATATTAGGGGTGATTGAGATGTTTTGAGCCTGACCCCGAAAAAGGGCATGGTTCTTCATCTTTTGCATTCTGAGAATGTTGGTTTCTCAGAATGCCAAAGATGGAAAACCACGCCCTATTTTTTTCTGGGTCAAGCTCAGAACTTCTCAATTGCCCCTCATATATTGTGGGATCTCGTATGCTGATTGCTATATTTAAGAGGGGATCATAGCAGTGTATGTGTGTATACATATATACATACATATTCTATTTCTACCTCATTTTCTTATGTCTTATACTGTCACAAGTATTACTATTATTGCTTATCCTTGCACACGCTGTTTGATGAACATTTTCCTCTACTTGCACCCTTCTTGTGTGTTTTGTAAGAGCTGACGTAACGTGAATTTCTCCTTCGTGAGATCAATAAAGTTTATGTTATCTTACCTAGCAGCCCCCTGTCCCAGCATGTGGTGTCTGAACCAAAATCACTGGACAATGAGCTTTTCCACTCCTTATGAGCGGTGGGTCATGATACCCACTGGAGTTCTATTATCTGGATGCTTAGTTCCATCTTCTCTGTTTTGCATGTTTCACAATTCTTTGTTGTACTTTATTCATTTCATCTTTGTTATGGTTAGAATGGCTAAGGCATCTGGTTACCCCTTTGAATCTGATCTGCTTGAAGTTTCCTCCTCAAAAAGGCCTGAGGGAGTTTTTTAATCACTGGTGCCTAGGTGCTTGCTCAGGAGGGTTGGTAAGATTAGACCTTGTGAAGTGCCTTGGGAAGACTCGTGTTGTGATTTGTTGATATACATAAACTGAACTGAGTGTTTCAAGTCAACATCATTCTGGTGTGTACATTAATTCATTCATTTTCTTATTCTTATTCATTTTCTTTATTTATTATTTCATTTTCTTGTCTAGGTCACAGTGGTAATAGACCAAGTAGCTCATTCCACACTTTCCTGTCCTTGGCCAAGAAATATGATCTCTCCAGCATGTCCTGGGTCTTCTCTGCGGTTTCATCCCAGTTGAACGTGCCTGGAGGACCTTGCAAGGGAGACGACTAGAGGGCATCCTCTTCAGATGTTACTTCCGATGTGAAGAAGCTGCAGCTCTTTCCAAGTCCCTGCTGGATAGTTGAGTTTCTCACCCTTTATAAGCCAAGGTAAATGGTAAATGGTAAATAGCGCTTTTCCATCTGCATCAGACGCTCCAAGCTCTTTACAGTAATGCCTCACATTCATCCCAATGTGAGGGTGCTGCCATACAAGGTACTCAAAACACACCGGGAGCAAGTAGGGGATTAAGGACCTTGCCAAAGGGCCCTTAGTGATTTTCCAGTCAGGCTGGATTTGGACCGAGGATCCTCTGGTCTCAAGCCCAGCGCTTAACCACTAGACCATCACCTCCCCAACAGGTAGCCAAAAGAGGAATCTCATTTCCGCTGCTTGTATCCGTGACCTTATTCTTTCGGTCATTACCCGAAGTTCATAACCATAGGTGAGGATAAGAGCGTAAATCGAAAGGTAAATGGAGTGTCTTGCCTTCTGGCTCACCTCTTTCATCACCACGACTGTCCAGTCCAATGCAGAGGTGTCAAATCCGGCTTCAGAAAGTAAAAACCCTCCCGTGTGTTGCTTCTACCTGTGCACCTAAAACAGGTGATCTTAATAATTAGCTCATCCACCTGCCTGAAGAGCTGAACTAATTACAATCAGCTGGTTTATTGGGAAGATGGAACAAATATGTGGCTGGACTTTTACTTTCTGGAGCTGGATTTGACACCTCTGGTCCAATGTCTGTAAAACATCAGACGCCGCCCTAATCCATTTATCATCTCAGTACTCCAAATTACCCCACTCGTGAACAAAACAACAAGATATTTAAACTCTTCCACTTGGGGCAATAACTGACCCAGAGGGGACAGTCCACCCTTTTCCAACAGAGGACCATGGTCTCAGATTTGGAGGTGATTATTCTCATCCGAGTTGCTTCACACTCTACCTCAAACCTGCTCAATGCACATCTGAGTGTGGTGTATTGTGAATAGGGGTGGTGTACACAAGCAAATGATAAAACAATGTCCATGTCCAATTACTTATGGGCCTGGACTGCATGTAGCCCCTCTCTGTGGCTCTGCTGGCATAGTAGCACATACAGAACCCGGAAAGTGACTTTGACAACAGAAAGTCAGTGTACCTCATGTTCTCACATTCAGCTGGTTAACTGTGCTGTTTGGTATATTTTTATAAGCACAAACGTAGAGACATCATTGGATTCCATCACAAAAATGATTATGTGTGTTATGTCCAACTATGCAATGTATTCTCTAAGATGCCATTTGAATTTCATCTCAGTTTCAGCTTGGAGATTTTCATTTAGTTGTCATTCTCAGTTCTGCCAGATGAAAAAGTGAGGCAGATTTCATAAATAATTCCCCACCCACATTTTTAGCCAGTGTGGGTGAACTAATGTGGATCTAGCATTCATGATCGGCACTCCAGGACTTAGATCATCTGGAGCAAGAAACGATGGAGTCAATTAGAAGAAAAATGGCAGAACTTTTAACTATGTCTAAAATGTCTTAATTCTGCTTTTCAAGACATTCTGTAGAAATTGTAAAATTGGGACCTACAGTATTGTATAAACTGTATTCTGAATTTTGAAAAATATGAATGCTTGTGGCGGTGAGTCTGTACTGTATTTCATTACAACACATTCTGGCTAAAACAAAGCCTTGCAATCAACTTCTGTGACATGTCCCTTATAATATGAGGTGTCTGGATGAAAAGATGGCTATAATAACAGTGCCAGTATTATCATCTGTCAATACATACAAAATGAGCCAGACATTTGACTGCATAATTCATATAATTACACATAATGGGAAACACTGAAGAAGACATAAAACACCAGTGCTGTTTATCATAGGAAATTACTGGAAGGGTCAAGATGAAATATTGTCTTCATTGTACAAATAAGTGATGAATGTAACTTTGTTGAGAAATGAGGTGAGGACTAGCCAAATAATAAAAAAGTATATATATATCCTTAAAAACAGACAAACTAAGCACACATTGTTCATTGGTCCCTAACAGATAATTGGTGTGATTTTTTTTTTCCCAACCAAACAATGAATTTGGTCTTTCATAACAAAGTTTCTTGTGCTACAAATGATAATATAACTTATTCCAATGCCTGGCCGATTTGCAACTTCACACCAATGCACCAGACAGGAAACACTGTTTAATTTCTCACTAATTAATTCCACTGAGCTGAATAGAATTATTAGACATCTAAAATGTTCCATCTGCTGCCTTGAACCATCCACTCTATACTGTTCAAGTGTGTTCTTCATTGTCCCTATAATGATGTGTAAAATGTTATCAATGTTGTCTTGGGATTTTTTTTTTTTAAATTACCGCAAAATAAAAAGAAACGTGATCCACTCTTGGGTCCATCTGACGTATTCATTGTTAAAATATTTGAAACACAGTTATATACCAGTAAGCAAAATTCATTAAGCTTCTCAGCTCTTTATGGTGTTTTTCACTTTGGTTTCAGAATGAATTGCAGCATCAAAACAAGTCTTTCACAAGCTAATAACAACATTATGAGCAATTCTAATGAATTTCTAAACATGTTCTTTGCGGAATATCTAATTTATCAATCCAATTCTGTTCTCAACTGATTTTAGGTTTGCTTAGATAATAGGATTGTTATTTCTATAATTGTGCTTAAGTAAACTGTTCGGGTGTTCAACAAGGATCAATCCTTGGACATCTGATTTTTAACTTATTTATGGTCCCACATTCCAGCATTATTATAAAGGGATGACACAAACTTTATTTTAAGCAGGTTGGATTGCTAGAATGTGTGTTTACTGCTTATTTTATTTATTTATTTATTTATTCATTTATTTATTTAGTTGCTCATTCAGAATACCCCAGTTTAGGGTACTTGCATGCATATACTTGGTAAAATCAGGACGGCAGCTCAATATCCAAATTGATTAAAATCCAATCCAATCCACTTTATTTATATAGCACATTTAAACAACAGAACAGTTTCCAAAGTGCTGCACAGAAAAATAATTATACAAACTATACAAGACAATAAACAAACTCAGATACTAATAAATAAACATAAAAACAATAAAACAATAAATAAATAAAACACTGGGCCAAAAGACAACAGAGGACCATACAACTCACGTAGAGCTAAAAGCCAGAGAATAAAAGTGGGTCTTCAGACGAGACTTAAAACACTCCACTGTGAAAGTAGTAAAAGTACTAAAAGGCTTCAAATATAATGTCAATTTAAAAATCTTTCTTGTGGTTTTAAGAGGAATTATCTGACTCTTCTACATATTAAGTTGTTTACATATTCTTTATGATCCCTAGCGTGGGGGTGGTGTACACTTGGTTTCAGTGTGGAACGTTCCTGGTTCAAAACCCACCCCTGCCACATTTCTCCATGTAATGTGGAGTTGTGTCAGGAAGGGTATCCAGTGTGAAACTTGTGCCAGTTCAACATGCAGCTCCCACCTTGGATCTGCTGTGGCGACCGTGACTGAAGACACGGGAGCAAACAAAGGGACTTACTTACTCTTTATGATCCCAGAGATCTGAGGTCTTCTAGCAGCAGCCATTGAATTGTTTCCAGACATTCTGTGGAATGAGTTTACTTGAGAATTACCTCTGTCATTGTTTAAACACAGACTAAAAATCTTCTCAGGATGATGAGCAATTGTGCGTGTGTTTGGTGTACTGTAAAAAAAAGTTTCAGACATTTTGGAATTTTAACAAGACCTTAGTGGACTTTTTTCTTATTATTCTTCTTGTGGTGCAGCTTAGCTAAAATTTCTAGAACAATTGTACATTTTTTGAAAAAGCATAGAATTTGGCACAGATGTAGCCAAATATATTTAAAATAAAACTTGATATTGAGCCTGAAATTTTGACATTGTTGCCATGGCAACCATTTTTCAAAATGAATATTGAAAAATGCTCAAATCCAATTGAAAAAAATATACTACATTATTTGTCTGATCACAAAGATTACAAAAATGTGTAGTTTGGTTCTACTAATGAGTGAATGTTATGGATAAAAACAGCAAAAATGGTGGCAAGGATCCATTTCAGTTTGTAAAGGGCTCAAAAGTTAAAGTTGCTCCAATTGTGGTAGAAAGTGATGCAAACTATTGGTTTAGTTCATAGGATTTGGAAAAGGATTAGTTTGCACCATCTGTCATGCTTAGTTATCATGTTACGGGGTAACATATGTCATAGAAGTCCAATGGACGTAACCTTGTTTGACCTTTACTTTGGAGACCAAACATTCAACACAGTCAAAACTATTCTATTTATTAGTCCTATTAGCTCAGCCAATAATTTGCACACAGCTGCTCCAGATGAGGCTCTGAGACGTCTTTCTTTGTCTTCACTTTGCTGGCCTTGACCTCAGATAGACTTTGTTCCTCCACAAACTTGAACAAAACAGGAAGAAAAAGAACACAAAATGCTTATTATGAAATAATCAGATTGTTAAGGTCTCAGTCACACTGAACCCATGAGAGTGTTCTTTGTTGGGGCGGTGTGCCAATCTCATCATCAATCTTCACGGAGTTTTTCTACAGCCTGGAGAATGTGGCCCTGTTTAAGTGAACTTTAAATATAATCAACACTAAGCTGTTACAAAATAGTAACACTTTGAAAAAAAAGTCTGTGAAATTAATGGTGAAATCCTGTGAATCCACAACATAAAGAAATTGCAATGATGTGTAAAATGTGAAACTAAACTGTATTGTGAATTTAACAGTACAAATATGTCAAAATAATCATTATACCATTGTAGAATTTACAAATGACGTAGTTTAAAAGCAGAAAAACGGTTAATACCAAAAACTGTACAAATCAGTTCAATTTTACAGATGAGAATTTTCACGAATACAGTAAAATACTGATAATTAAGGGTTTGAAACAAGAGGTGATGTGTCTGTTTAACTACATTTAGAGGAAAATAAAACATGAAGTGGCCCATTTTGCAGAGATTTTATCTTCTAAATAGACAATAAAATTATAACAGGTTACTCTGTAAAATTCACATATTTTATGTAAAATAATTTACACGTTTACCATAATTTTTACAGAATTCTCCTGGTAACCACAGCTGCCAGGATTTTTATGTAAAAACAAGGTTTTTTTTTTTTTTTTTTTTTTTAGTGTTGATGTAATAGGAAATGAAATAGTGAAATTAGAAAAACTGACCTCTTTTTTCAGTTCCCTGAATCATTTTTCTTACACCTTCCACTGCAACTGCTCGAGTTAATAAGTAGCTGACAAATAGAACAGGAATGTTTGAATCAAATGGAATGTTTGTCTGTTGGCTGTTTTGGTAAGAATAAGCTGTGGCTTGTGTTGCACTTACACAAGATGTGTACATTTATACATTATGACCTATGTGTTCCTCCTTTGTGTTTGTCAGAAACCATATGATTATGTAATCATTGAGCTTGGGTAACCTTGAAGGGTTAAACTCATTTTGAATGGCTATTTTAAGGAATTACTTAAAGCTACAACTATGGTTGCTATGAAACACTAATTTAACTTGCTTGTCACATTTAAAGGGTTAATTTTTAGCAAAGGTCATGGTCACTGAGGTCAAGGGTAGCAAATTCAATTTTAAAACCAGATTGGGATGAACCTTTGAAGAAATATGTAGGTACGTTCCAGAATTTCCCAAAGAAGATAAGCCAAAGGTCAGGCATGTAGGTGAATGTCAAGGTCATTGGGGTCAAAGGTCAGATTTCTAGTAGCCAATGGTTTGTGCTGTTTTTCTGGAAATTCTACCCAAAGTACAATGTTCGGATTCTTTTTGATGCCATGTTTACCCTACTGAACGTCTTCGTGACTTCCTGCAAACAAGCACTATTGATGAATATTTACGTTAAAATATACAGTGTATCCAGAAACTATTCATAGGGCTTCCCTTGTTCCATCTTTTGTTATATTACAGCCTTATTCTAAAATGGAGTAAATCAATTTTTCCTCAAAATTCTACTCACAACACCCCTTAATGACAAAATTACAAATGTTTTTTTTTATTTTTTGCAAATTTACTAAAAAATAAAAAAACTAAGAAATCACATGTACATAAATATTCACACCCTGTTTCGATACTGTCAACAGTGGGACCTTATACGTAGACAGGTGTGTGTCTTTCCAAATCATGTCGAATCAACTGAATTTACCCCAGGTGGACTCCAATTAAGCTGTAGAAACATCTCAAGGATCATCAGTGGAAACAGGATGCACCTGAGGTCAATTTTGAACTTCATGGCAAAGGCTATGAATACTTAAGTACTTGTGATTTCTTTGTTTTTGTATTGTTAATAAATTTGCAAAAATCTACCAAAAAAATCATCATTGTCATTATGGGGTATTGTGTGTAGAATTTTGAAAAAAGAGAGAATTCCATCCATTTTGGAATAAGGCTGGAACATAACAAAATCGGGAAAAATTGAAGCACTGTGAATATTTTCCAGATGCACAGTATAATTTATATATTAATGTGTTTAATATGAATATTATGGAGAAAAATTAACAATCCTTAGTGGTATCATAACAAGGATAGATAATGATGCTCAGTGAGTATGATTAAAATTACAATGTGTACAACAAAGAACATTAAAATAATGAGCAACATAAAAAGGTGTGTGTGAGTCTGCAACAGGATGAGTGGTTAATATGTTTCAAAAGGGAGTTCAAAATTTGAGCACCAGATGGTGACAGAAGGCTGAAGACGTCACACAGAGTTGCGCAGAAAGGTTGTTATATAAAGATATATACAGTGAGGCAAATCAGTATTTGATTCACTGTTGATTTAGCAAGTTTTCCTTCCTACAAAGAATGGAGAGGTCTGCAATTTTGATCGTAGGTATACTCAAGTGTGAGAGACAGAATCTAAAATATTTCAGAAAATCACATTGTTTGATTTTTAAATAATTAATTTACATTTTTGCATGAAATAAGTATTTGATATGATAGAAAAACAGACTTTAATATTTGGTACAGAAACATTTGTTTGCAGTTGTGTATTTGTATGTTACTGCTGCAAATAAGTATTTGAACACCTGTGAAAATCAATGTTAATATTTGGTACAGTAGCCTTTGTTTGTAATTACAGAGGTCAAACATTTCCTGTAGTTTTTTCACCAAGTTTTCACACACTGCAGCAGGGATTTTGGTCCACTCCTCCATACAGATCTTCTCCAGATCTTTCAGGTTTGGAGTTTCAGCTCCCTCCAAAGATTTTCTATCGAGTTCAGGTCTGGAGACTGGCCAGGCCACTCCAGGACCTTTAAGTGCTTCTTATGGACCCACTCTTAGTTGCCCTGGCTGTGTGTTTGGGGTCATTGTCATGCTAGAAGACCCAACCATGATACATCTTCAATGTTCTTACTGAGGGAAGCAGGTTGTTTGCCAAAATCTCACGATATATGACCCCATCCATCCTCCCTTCAATACGGTGCAGTCGTCCTGTCCCCTTTGCAGAAATGCACCCCCAAAAATGATGTTTCCCACCCCCAATGCTTCACGGTTTGGACGGTGTTCTTGGGGTTCTTCTGATCCTTCAAACACAGCGAGTGGAGTTGATACCAAAAAGCTCTATTCTGGTCTCATCTGACCACATGACCTTCTCCCATGCCTCCTCTGGATCATCCAGATGGTCACTGGTGAACTTCAAACGGGCCTGGACATGTGCTGGCTTGAGCAGGGGGACCTTGCTGCCCTGCAGGATTTTAAACCATGACAGCATCATGTGTTACTAATGTAAGTTTTGTGACTGTGGTCCCAGCTCTCTTCAGGTCATTGACCAGGTCTTCCTGTGTAGTTCTGAGCTTACTCAGAATCATCCTTACCCCACAAAGTGAAATCTTGCATGGAATCCCAGACCGAGGGAGATTGACAGTCATCTTGTGTTTCTTCCACTTTCTAATAAATAATCATAACAGTTGTTGTCTTCTACCAAGCTGCTTGCCTGTTGTCCTGTAGCCCATCCCAGCCTTGTGCAGGTCTACAGTTTTGTCCCTGGTGTCCTTAGACAGCTCTTTGGTCTTGGCTATGGTGGGCAGGTTGGAGTGTGATTGATTGAGTGTGTGAACAGGTGTCTTTTATACAGGTAACAAGTTCAAACAGGTGCAATTAATACAGTTAAAAAGTGCAGAATAGGAGGGCTTCTTAAAGAAAAACTAACAGGTCTGTGAGAGCCAGAATTCCTGCTGGTTGGTAGGTGATCAAATACTTATTACATGCAATAAAATGCAAAAAAATTATTTAAAAATCATACAATGTGATTCTCTGATTCTTTTGTTGTTGTTGTTGTTGTTTTTAGATTCTGCCTCTCACAAATGAATTGTACCTTTGATAAAAAAAAAAATAAAAAAAAATTACAGACTTCTCCATTCTTTGTAGATGGGAAAACTTGCAAAATTGACAGTGGATCAAATACTTATTTGCCTCACTGTCTGAGCCCAGACAGTAAAATCCTGTCAATGCAACATTAAGCAGTGCTGATCATCTAACATCTGAGAGCATTTTATTTTTCACATACTCATGGAAGCTCAACACTCCTCAGTGTAAATTACATACTTGACACAGCAGCATTCAAGAAATGTAATTTTAAAATTAAAACAATTCTACGTGAGTGTGATCTGAAGTGCATAACAAGTAATGTGTTGCATTGCTCCACTTGGTATTTTTCAGCTTTTAATGAATTTCACTCTTCATGAGAAATAACATTAATCACTTTACCAAGCAAAAAGAAATGACTTTTTAAAATTAATCTTGCAGCTTTTTTTAATGTGTGTGAGAAAACTTGCTTTTGACATTTTTTTTTTCTTGCTTGTATTAAAAAAGTCAAAATACTTGACCTGTAAGTAAAGAACTGGCTCACTGTTCACGTGTACGTTTTTCTGATATTTGATTCCATACAATCCACAACAACATTGTGAAACATTTGAACCTCCACCTGAATATTTCATCCTGCCTTCCACAGCTACTGCTGCTGTGATGCACAATGCACCGACAGATGGCGGTGGTTCTTGTTTTACAGTGAAGAGTGATTCAACACGTCACTTGTGAGAATTCAAAATATAAATCCTCTGTCAACTTGTTCGGGTGAGTGCAAAGCCTGTGGAGAAAGCTTTTTTAAAAAGCAGTTTGTCGTTCTCAGTCTTTTATTCCGAAACAAATGGGTTAATTTAACCAAATAAATCCGTTTTGGGTGTGATCGAAACGGTGAGCCGTTTTTAGACACATCATGTTTTGAGCATGTTTTTCTTTTTTTTTTTTTGGTGGTGGTGGGGGGGGGGGGGGTACAATTTTATAAATTAATTGCTTTATTTTGTGTTGAGCAAATTAAAAGATTTTTTTTTTTTTTTTTTTTTTTTACAGAAGGTTATGACCATGACCAAATCTCCTGTATTAATATTTAGGTTTTAATACCTACTCCTGTATATTATATAGTACCATATTTTTTGTATATGTTGTTTATTACCCTTAATATTTAAATATAGTTATATATATGATGTCTTATCTTTCTTATGTCTTAGTATTTATTATTATATATACTTTTTTTCTTGAGCCGCTTGGGTGGGTAGGGAGAGTTCCCATGGGATAAAAAAGCTTTTCAACCTACCATCCCTGGTTCTCAAGACCAGACACCTAAGTGGTTCTACTCTTCTATTTTACTTTTCCATTTTAGATATTTAGATATACCTTAATATACTAGCATAGTCCCACCTTAGAATTGGAATATAATATATAAGATATACCTTACTGAATTTTCTTGAGATCACTTCCCATGCCGGGTCTTTCTGTGTGGAGTTTGTATGTTCTCCCCGTGTTTGCGTGGGTTCCCTCTGGATGCTCTGGTTACCTCCCACATCCAAAGATTAGGTGAATTAGAAACTCTAAATTGACAGTAGCTGTGCTGCTGTGATAAAACCACTTTTTAAGAAACCCAGGAAAATTATAGTCCAATTTCTAACTTACAGTTCTTCCCAAAAGGCTTGGGAAAAGTGGCTGTGTATATCTGTGAGAATGGCTCTGTTTGAGCCTTTACAACCAGCATTAAGGGCAGGTCACTCCACAGAGACTGAACTCAAGTGGTGAACAATTTGTTATTGGCTGTGGATCCTGATTATAGTGTTGTTGTTATTGGAGTGTCACTTTGACGCAGTTCACCTCTGTGTTGTGTTAGGACTGAAAGCTGTTTTTGTATTTCCGGGCAATTACTTGCTTGGCTGAGCTCTTATTTGTCAGGTTGATCACAATGTGTCTTTTATAACAACACATCTGTATTTTCCAAAGTGAAGTATGGGGTACCTCAAGGTTCTGTTTTAAGGACACTGTTATGTCCTCTTTTTTTTTGCACCTCTGACAGAAGTGAAAAGCTGGAGTTTTTTTCTGTTAGCACTCATACTCTAGAATAGTTTAACTTCAGAAATCAGGTGTTGCATTAAGTTGTGTTTGACTGAGATTTTTAAAACTAGACTCAACATTTTTTTGTATGTGACTGCCTACAATCTATGATAATTGTTAATGGTTCATTTTTAGGTTTAAATCTGTATTTTATGTATGTGTAAATTATTGTCTTATATTTAATATTTTATTGTTATTTATTATATTTTATCTTGCGAAGCACTTTGTATGGCAAGTGCTAGCTACATATTATTATTAGGGTTAAAGCATTTTCAAACAGTGCATCAGTTGTTGTATTCATGTATGTATATATGTTGATAAAACCTTTAATTGCAAGATGGTGGAAGTGTGACAACAGTGGTGGATGAAGTGGTGGAGTGTGTAAAGAAAACACTGTAAGTTGTGCGTGTAGATCACCTGGATCTCATATGGACATATTTCAGGGGTGGAATGAGAAAACATTTACAAATAAGAGTCAAAAGAATATTTTATCCGTGGTGACTTCAATATAGACCTACTTAAGGCAAAGCAACATAAAATAACTGACTTCATAAATTTATTGTACAGCTTTGCTTTGTAGTAGAGAAGCTTGAATCTTCGACTGGACTGGGTTGCTTGACGCGAGGATGTTTCGCTTCAAATCGCAGAAGCTTCCTCAGCTAAAATTCTTCGAAACGTCCTCGCGTCAAGCAACCCAGTCCAGTCGAAGATTCAAGCTTCTCTACTATGGAAACCACCTGGACAGCTGAGAGCCTACACAGAAGCTTTTCTTTGTATCCAAAAATCACCAGACGCATTAGAATAACAACACACTGTGCAACATTAATTGACAGTATCTTCACAAATATTACAGAAAATAGCACAGACAGCGGCCTGCTAGTAAGTGGTACCAGTGATCAATTCCCAATGTTTGTAATTTTTGATGTGAACTTTAAAAAGTTAAGGACACAAATCACTCAAAATATGTACGTCTAAAAACAAAGGAAGCGATGGAGGTGTTTAGGAATGATTTACAAGTACAAAACTGAAATATATTAAAAATATATGAGGACGATGTTGTGAACACAACTTATGAAAACATACCTAAACACGAAGTCACTGCATGAATACAAAAATTGTCCGGTGTCTTCAACCGAACGGTCCCCCCTAAAAATCGGTCTGCCCTGCCTTCACTGTGCATGCGTCATTAGCCGTGGTTCATGGATTGTCACTACGTTTCTGCTTCAAATTGCACTCCAGTCATCATCTATCTCAGCGACAGATATCTGAAGCTTTTGTACAACAATCATTTCCACATAAATTCAGCATTATTTCATCATAAAAGATGGAGGAGGTTATCAGCCGCGGCTACATGAGCTGCTAGCTGATGCGTTAACTGACAATGATAGGACAATAAGTATTATGAAAGATGTAGTTTGTGGTTTTAATAAATACTTTGTAAGTATTAGGCCTGAATTGGCAGAAAAAAAAAGTTGAGGCAGATGCAACCAAAGAAGGAGCAGGGCAAGATAATCTGGATAGAAATCCATGGTCAGTTTACAGTTGAACCCTGTTAACTCGTGCATATGCGTAAATCACGATTCGGCTTTACTCACGGTTGATTTGTGGACCCCGAAAATTTACACTACTGTACAATATGCTGTATATTTTTTGGTCAACTTAATTAACTCACGGTTTCAGATAACTCGTGGTCCGATTTGGGTAGTCCAACTCATGCCATTTAACGGGGCTCACCTGTATCTCAGTACCATTTATGAAAAGGAAATAACAGACATTGTTAATAAATGCAAGAACAAAAAAGATTCTACTGATTGGAATGACATTGACTTGATAGTGATTATGAAAGTCACTGAAGTAACAGCAAAACCATTCATTTATATCTCTAATCTGTCTTTTCAGAGCAGTACACTGTCAAATTCCATTACACAAAACAGTGTACAGACACCATTTTACAAATTACAGGCCTGTTTCTCTGCTTTCACAATTCTCCAAGATATTAAAAAAACTCTTCACTGCTGCACTCAACAATTTCAATGATAAATACAATTTGCTAGCAGACAGTCAAGATGGACTCAGAACCAACAGCTCAACTTCACTTGTTCTGATTGAACTCATCGAGAAAATCACAAACAGCTTAGAAAAGAAAAGGTACTCAGTGGCATTCTTCATGAATAACAAATTAAAAAGAAGAAGCTTAAAAAGCTTCTGACACCATTGACAACAACATATTCATAAAAAAAAAATGGTATCAGGGGACCTGTACTAAACTGGTTGAAAAGTTATCTAACAAACGGGCAGCAATTTGTATAGATAGCTGAATATAATGTTTGAATATCACATGTGGTGTACTTCAGGGATCAGTTTTGGGTCCAAAACTCTTCCTTCTGTACATAAATGACATATGTGGAATGTCCAAAACTTAAAAAAAAAATATTCTGGTTGCTGATGACAAACATTTTTGTGGTCTGGTGAGAATTTACCTCTGTTTTTGAGGGATATACAAACAGAAATGAACAAATTAAAAACATGGTTTGATTAAACAAATTGTCTTTAAATTTAAATAAACCTAAATTAATGTTATTTGGAAATCATTTTATAGATGCAGAGGTGCAAATCAAAATAGAAAATGTTTTTATTGAGAGAGTGTATGAAAATAAATTTCTGGGTGTGATATTGGACCACAAAATCAGACGGAAATCCCACATAAATTACGTTCAATCAAAGATGGCGAGGAGTGTGTCAGTTTTGGGGAAAGCTAGACAGATACTGGAATATAAATCTCTGTATATGATATACTGTTTGCCTATTTTACTGTATCTAAACTACTTTGTGGAGGTCTGGGGTAACAACTATGAAAGCAACTTACAACGATTATACATACAACAAAAAAAGAGCAATTATGACTGTACATAATGTGGGGTAGGGAGCACACTAACACACTGTTTCTGAGATCGCATGCATTGGAATTTGGAGATTCAGTTAAATTAAAACAGCACAGATTATGTCTATATGGCTGTAATCTGGCTTGTTTATGTCACTGTTTGGTGATGTACTTGATCAAACACGTGTATACAGATTAAACACGTGTATACAGATTAAAAAAACTTCCGGGCAATATTCCAAAATTGTTTTGTGACAGGAATTTGGTGGTGGTGGTGGTGTGGGGGTTATAATTTAAGAAGAGCATTAAACTTAAAGCACTGTGTTTGCACAACTGTGAAGTGTATGTGTATTTCAGTTTGTGTGATGGATTTAGTGTAGCAGATAACCAAAACAATCATGCAAATGGTGATACAAGCATCAAATTCAGCACAAATACTCCTTAGACATTATTCTTTTGAAATAACCGATTAGCCACCTGAATTTTCAGTAGGCAGCCAGGTAGAGGTCAGTTGAAGAATTACACAGGGGTCAAAATTAAAAGATGCTTTAATCATATTGAAAACTATATCACATTATTCGCTTGAACATAACAATTCCAAAAAGGTATAGCTTGGACTATCTGTGACTTAATGTTATGGAGTTATGGGGTAAATATCTCAAGAATGGTGACAAAGGTCAGTTTCACTTTGTACAGGGGTCAAAAGTTAAAGTGGTCAACGTCCATTGTATTCTATGATATGTCACATATGTCAACCCATAACATAACTAAGCATGACACATGGTCCAAACTATTCCTTTTTAAAACTCTGTTACCTCAACAAATAATTTGCATCACTTTTTACCAAAAAAATGGGGCAACTTTAACTTTTGACCCCTGTACAAATTTAAACTGACCTTTGTCACCATTCTTGCTGTTTTTATCCCATAACTCCATAACATTCAGTCACAGATAGTCCAAACTATACCTTTTTGGAATTGTTATGGTCAAGCGAATAATGTAATATACAACCCAATTCCAGTGAAGTTGGGATGTTGTGTGAAATGTAAATACAAATGGAATACGATTTGCAAATCCTCTTCGACTTATATTCAATTGAGTACACCACAAAGACAAGATATTTAATGTTCAAACTGATAAACTTTATTGTTTTTGTGCAAATATTTGCTCATTTTGAAATGGATGCCTGCAAGACATTTCAAAAAAGCTGGAACAGTGGTATGTTTACCACTGTGTTACATCACCTTTCCTTCTAACAACACTCAATAAGCGTTTGGGAACTGAGGACACTAATTGTGAGTGTCATGATTGGGTATAAAAGGAGCATCCCCAAAAGGCTCAACCGTTCACAAGCAAAGATGGGGCGAGGCTCACCACTTTGTGAACAGCTGCGTGAAAAAATAGTCCAACAGTTTAAGAACAATGTTTCTCAACATTCAGTTGCAAGAAATTTAGGGATTCCATCATCTACAGTCCATAATATAATCAGAAGATTCAGAGAATCTGGAGAATTTTCTACACATAAGCGGCAAGGCCGAAAACCAACATTGAATGCCCGTGACCTTTGATCCCTCAGGCGGCACTGCATTAAAAACCGACATCATTGTATAAAGGATTTTACCACGTGGGCTCAGGAACACTTCAGAAAACCATTGTCAGTTAACACAGTTTATCGCTACATCTACAATTGCAAGTTAAAACTCTACCATGCAAAGGGAAAGCCATACATCAACAACATCCAGAAACACCACCGCCTTCTCTGGGCCCGAGCTCATTTGAAATGGACAGACGCAAAGTGGAAAAGTGTGCTGCAGTCTGATGAGTCCACATTTCAAATTGTTTTTGAAAATCATGGACATTGTGTCCTCCGGACAAAAGAGGAAAAAGACCATCCAGATTGTTACCAGCGCAAAGTTCTAAAGCCAGCATCTGTGATTGTATGGGGGTGTGTTAGTGCCCATGACATGGGCAACTTATACATCTGTGATGGCACCATCAATGCTGAAAGATACATCCAGGTTTTGGAGCAACACATGCTGCCATCCAAGCAACGTCTTTTTCAGGGACGTCCCTGCTTATTTCAGCAAGACAATGCCAAGCCACATTCTGCACGTGTTAAAACATCGTGGCTTCATAGTAAAAGAGTGCAGGTACTAGACTGGCCTGCCTGCAGTCCAGACCTGTCGCCCACTGAAAATGTGTGGTGCATTATGAAGCACAAAATACGACAACGGAGACCCCGGACTGTTGAACAATTGAAGTCGTACTTCAAGCAAGAATGGGAAAGAATTCCACCTACAAAGCTTCAACAGTTAGTGTCCTCAGTTCCCAAATGCTTATTGAGTGTTGTTAGAAGGAAAGGTGATGTAACACAGTGGTAAACATACCACTGTCACAGCTTTTTTGAAACGCGTTGCAGGTATCCATTTCAAAATGAGCAAATATTTGCACAAAAACAATAAAGTTTATCAGTTTGAACATTAAATATCTTGTATTTGTGGTGTATTCAATGGAATACAGGCTGAAGAGGATTTACAAATCATTGTATTCTGTTTTTATTTACATTTTACACAGTGTCCCAACTTCATTGGAATTGTTGTAGTTTTCAATATGATGAGAGCATCTTTTACTTTTGACCCCTGTGTAATTCTTCAGTTGACCTCTACCTGGCTGCCTATTGAAAATTCAGGTGGCTAATTGGTTATTTCAAAAGAGTAATGTCTAAGGAGTATTTGTGCCAAAGTTGATGCTTGTATCACCATTTGCAGGATTCGGCTCTAAATATTCTCATATCTGCTGCACTAATTTGTGGAATGGTTTGGATGAAGAATTACAGAGAAGCACTAATATCGAGCACTTTAAAAAATGTACAGAAGGAAAGTATTAAGAACGTATGTGGACGAGCAGGTTCGTGATGAGAGATGGGTTTATGTATGGATAAAAATTGGTGGATTGTTTATATATAATTGTTGATTTAATTAATTATTACATATTTTTATGTATTTATTTTTCAGAACTGAGTGCACATTGGACTGTAAATATCTTGGATTTAGTTGGTTATGTGATTAAGATATAATTTATTTTAAAATATGAATAGTGAGAAGAGGACAGGAGTCTACGTGTTTACTTCTTCCTGCTCCTTTTCTAGCATTATTTCTTAGTTTCTTGAAGATTGTTGTTGTTATTATTATTATTATTATTAGTCCTTTGTTGAAAATAAATTTGAATCATCCATTCATTCGTTTATGCAAGTGATATACATTTTGAGTATTTTGGAACAGTGAGTAATGTTCTGAAGCCATTGTTTTATTGAGTGATCTGAGTGTTTGGAAACACTAAATACGTTTTGAAAGTAGTTAAATATTTAATTTAGTGTTCATATTATTTTAAAACCATGAATCTGAAGCACTTTTTCAAGTGTTTCAAAGCAGTGACTAATTTTCTGATGTAAATGTTTTATTTAATTTCTCCATTTTTTTTAATAAAATGATTTTTTAAAAATTATTTAATTAAATTTTCAAGTGTTTGTAAACAGTAAATTGTTTTGCTGCTGTTGCTGTTTTTGCTGTTTTGTTTTTGATAAAGAATGGCCACCGTCCAGTAGATGTCGCTGTCAAGCAGTTCTGGATGTTTTGGAAGCAGTGAGTCATTTTCTGCAGCTGTTGCTTCATTTTGTGTCTTGAGTATTTCAAAACAGTGTATTGTTTTCTGATGCAGTTGTTTCATTTAGAGTTTAGAGAATTTGCAAACATTGATTTACTTTCTGAAGTATTTAATTATATTGGCAGCTATGCTTCTTTGCAAACTGTTGATTTTTGCCAAATGTTTGATTCAGTTGACTGAACTGATTTCTGGGACATCTTGAGAATTCACAAGATCCCCAACAAGTTGCAGGAAATCATAGCCAGCCTATATAAAGGGACTGTGACTGCTGTGGGGAGTGGAGGTGGAATGGTTGTTTTTTTCCAATGGTGTTCATCAGGGATGTGTCACTGGCACCTACTTGCATGGGCTGGGTGTTTGGTAGGGTTGTGGAAACCAGTGACTTGGGTACCTTTGTTGGTGCAGAAAATTTTACTTACTTCCAGTTTGCAGATGATGCTGTGATCTTTGTGGAACCAGTGGATAATCAGAGTGCAGTGTTTGAGCAGCTGGGTGAGTAATTGGAGTATCTGCTTCCGTGTGTTTCCTGGATCGACACTAACATCCAGGCTTGCTGTGACTTGTTGAACTCTACCATCAAGTACGATATCTCAAATATGATATCTCGTATATCTCGACCAGAAGTACATCTGTTTGTTTGTGGTTAATTTGTCAAATGTGCATACACATTTGCTTATGTTAGTAGTGACATTTAATCTAGTTCTAGGAGTTTGAGAATGAGAGACACCTGAGAAGAGTTCATGGAGTCATGAGGTCACTGGATAAAGGTGTTTAGTGATGCTGATACATTTGCAGGAGAATGAAGGTCCAAGTCTTTCGGGTCCTGCGGCTTTCTGTCTTTTTACGTGGTTGTGAGACTTTGATGCTATCCAGGACCCTAAGGTGGACTAGATGTGTTTGGTACTAGGTATCTTCAGAGAACTGTCGGGTATCACTGGAATGACTTTGTGTCCAGCAAATGGCTTTTCAAGGAGAGTCAGATGAGGAGTATCACTTGCATTGTGGGGAACATCAGCCATTACATTTTGGTCATGTGATATGTTTCTGTGACTATGATGACCAATGTGGTTCTATAGTATGGTGGAGGCGGTGATGAGTGGCACCAGCACATGCTGACCTGACACGGTTGAAAGTATCATAACTTGTTTTTGCTGTCACCACAGTACTACTCAAACATCATTTGCAAATTCCCTTTAGAACATTGGCATATGGTGAAATAACTGTAAAGTCTTGAAAAGTAGAAAATTAAGTGTTTCAATAAAAGTGTTTTTCACAAGTTTATTCATATTACAATTTAAGTTTTGTTACGAAATTAATACATAAAATCATATATCAATAATTCATTCAGGATCAAAACAAGTGTTGGTGGCCCTGGTAGGCACCAGACCTAAGCTTTGAAAGTGAGACAAATAAAACACCCTTGACAAAGGACCTCATTTCAAGCTACATGTAAGTTTAACCACAGCTGCTCCTAATTTCCATCATCCGCCCGGCATCTATTATCAGCATTAGCATCCATAGGGGAGGTGATGGTCTAGTGGTTAAGCTGTTGGGCTTGAAACTAGAGGATCCATTGTTAAAATCCCAGCCTGATCGGAAAATCACTAAGGGCCCTTGGGAAAGGTCCTTAATCCCTTATTGCTCCCGGTGTGTAGTGAGCACCTTGTGTGGCAGCACCCTGACATCGGGGTGAATGTGAGGCATTATTGTAAGGCGCTTTGAGTGTCTGATGCAGATGGAAAAGCACTATATAAAAAGGCAGTCTATTTACCATTAACCATCCAGCAGGTGGCAGACAGGTTAACAGTATACTACAAAAACAAAACAAGGTTACTTTTTGAATTAATCTGATGCAACAAAGGTAACCACCATCTAATCAGGTTTTTTTTTATTATTATTATATTATATTAGATTAGATAGAACTTTATTAATGCCATAGGAAGACTCCCTCAGGGAAATTGAGGTTCCAGCAGCATTGGACAGAAGCACACAGAGTGAGGAGTTGTACATTCTGATGCCTTGAGGGCCAAAGGAGTTTTTCAGTCTGTTGGTCCTTCACTTGGGAAGGAGCAGTGGCCGAAGAGGCTCTTCTGGTTGCTGATGATGGTGTGCAGAGGGTGACTGGAATTGTCCATAATGTCCAGCAGTTTGTCCAGTGTCCTCTTCTCTGCCACCATCACCAAAGAGTCCAGCTTCATGCCAACCAGAGCCAGCCTGCCTGATCAGTTTGTCCAGCCCAGACATATGCCCTTTTAATTTGGTAGGTTATTATATCATAGCATTATTGTTTTTGAGTTATCATATTGGCAAACTGGTGGAGAGGACTCATTCATTCACTCACTGCATTATTACATGGTTCCTTGTGCATAGCATTTGATCCCAAAATTGCTCCCAGTGTGCAGTTGAGCACCTGGCATTAGTGTATGTGAGGCATCATTGTAAAAGCACGTTGAGCATCTGTGTTGGATGGAAAAGCTCTGTAGAACTGCAGTTAATTTACAGGGTTAATGTAGAGACTTTTCCAAAGCCTCTATTCCAAACTTTTCACTGGTAATGGAGAATATTTCACATCGAGTCATTGGTGGTTGCTGACAAGCAATTACTGTTGCATTGCAGTACTGCCAAGCTGCTGAATCAATACTCTACTACTCCCTGCTAAAATAATTACATCCTGGCTTATCCCATTTGCTCGAGGTCATCACATCAGATCCGGTATGGATCCATATGTTGATTTGACACTGGTTTTATGCCACATAGCCTTCTGGATGCAACTGCACATGTACAAGGAGAATGGCATGGTGGGCTTTAAATCAAAGACCTTCTTTCTGGAAGGTGAAAGTGCCAACTACTGCACCACCATGCTGCCATTACTTCTTACCATGGACTGTATATACAGTATACTGGACAAACCATCCATAATGTTACCCATAGGTTTTTGGAAGAGCAGTTCTGAAGCTCAAGTAGGGCAGCTGCAAATGTTGCCATGTTGGCAGTGCCATACTCCACCCAAGCCATAAATGGGTAAAAAGGTGGAGTCTGGACAAAACCAGCATGACCAATGCAGGACAAATGAAGTCTGAACATGCATAGTTGGCCCGTATGACCAGTATATTGCTTTAGAAACCATATATATATATATATATATATATATATATATATATATATATATATATACACTCAACAAAAATATAAACGCAACACTTTTGGTTTTGCTCCCATTTTGTATGAGATGAACTCAAAGATCTAAAACTTTTTCCACATACACAATATCACCATTTCCCTCAAATATTGTTCACAAACCAGTCTAAATCTGTGATAGTGAGCACTTCTTCTTTGCTGAGATTATCCATCCCACCTCACAGGTGTGCCATATCAAGATGCTGATTAGACACCATGATTAGTGCACAGGTGTGCCTTAGACTGCCCACAATAAAAGGCCACTCTGAAAGGTGCAGTTTTATCAAACAGCACAATGCCACAGATGCCGCAAGATTTGAGGGAGCGTGCAATTAGCATGCTGACAGCAGGAATGTCAACCAGAGCTGTTGCTCGTGTATTGAATGTTCATTTCTCTACCATAAGCCATCTCCAAAGGCGTTTCAGAGAATTTGGCAGTACATCCAACCAGCCTCACAACCGCAGACCACGTGTAACCACACCAGCCCAGGACCTCCACATCCAGCATGTTCACCTCCAAGATCGTCTGAGACCAGCCACTCGGACAGCTGCTGAAACAATCGGTTTGCATAACCAAAGAATTTCTGCACAAACTGTCAGAAACCGTCTCAGGGAAGCTCATCTGCATGCTCGTCGTCCTCATCGGGGTCTCGACCTGACTCCAGTTCGTCGTTGTAACCGACTTGAGTGGGCAAATGCCCATTGAAGAGGAGTGGACCAACATTCTACAGGCCACAATTGACAACCTGATCAACTCTATGCGAAGGAGATGTGTTGCACTGCATGAGGCAAATTGTGGACTGTCTAAGGCACACCTGTGCACTAATCATGGTGTCTAATCAGCATCTTGATATGGCACACCTGTGAGGTGGGATGGATTATCTCAGCAAAGGAGAAGTGCTCACTATCACAGATTTAGACTGGTTTGTGAACAGTATTTTTTGGGAAATGGTATTGATATTGTGTATGTGGAGAAAGTTTTAGATCTTTGAGTTCATCTCATACAAAATGGGAGCAAAACCAAAAGTGTTGCGTTTATATTTTTGTTGAGTGTGTGTGTGTATATATATATATATGTGTATATATATATATATATATATATATATATATATATATATATATATATATATATACTGTATTTTTGTACATACGAGGGCTGTCAATAAAGTATAGGTCCTTTTTATTTTTTCAAAAACTATTTGGATTTCATTCATATGTTTTTACGTCAGACATGCTTGAACCCTCGTGCGCGTGCGTGAGTTTTTCCACGCCTGTCGGTGACGTCATTCGCCTGTGAGCACTCCTTGTGGGAGGAGTCGTCCAGCCCCTCGTCGGAATTCCTTTGTCTGAGAAGTTGCTGAGAGACTGGCGCTTTGTTTGATCAAAATTTTTTCTAAACCTGTGAGACACATTGAAGTGGACACGGTTCGAAAAATTAAGCTGGTTTTCGGTGAAAATTTTAACGGGTGATGAGAGATTTTGAGGTGATACTGTCGCTTTAAGGACTTCCCACGGAGCGAGATGTCATGCAGCGCTCTCAGGCGCCGTCGTCAGCCTGTCTCAAGCTGAAAACCTCCACATTTCAGGCTCTGTTGATCCAGGACGTCGTGAGAGAACAGAGAAGTTTCAGAAGAAGTCAGTTTCAGCATTTTATCCCGATATTCCACTGTTAAAGGAGATTTTTTTTAATGAAAATGCGGTGCGGCGGCACAGGAAAAACACCTCCGTGTTGATAACCATTTGTAAAATCCAGGCGGCTTTTGATGGCTTTCAGTGGAGTGAGTATATGAGAAATTGTTTAACAGCTGGACATGTTCCAACTTGTCCTTAAGGCTTCCAACAGAGGTGTTTTTCCTGTGGCGGAGTGTCGCGGCGGCTGCGAGCCGACGCTGCAATCCATCCGCACGTCTTTCATTAAAAAAATGTCCTTTAACAGTGGAATATCTGGATAAAATGCTGAAACCGACTTCTTCTGAAACTTCTCTGTTATCTCACGACGTCCTGGATCAACAGAGCCTGAAATGTGGAGGTTTTCAGCTTGAGACAGGCTGACGACGGCGCCTGAGAGCGCTGCATGACATCTCGCACCGTGGGAAGTCCTTAAAGCGACAGTATCACCTCAAAATCTCTCATCAGCCGTTAAAATTTTCACAGAAAACCAGCTTAATTTTTTGAACCGTGTCCACTTCGATGTGTCTGTCAGGTTTAGAAAAAATTTTGATCAAACAAAGCGCCAGTCTCTCAGCAACTTCTCAGACAAAGGAATTCCGACGAGGGGCTGGACGACTCCTCCCACAAGGAGTGCTCACAGGCGAATGACGTCACCGACAGGCGTGGAAAAACTCACGCATGCGCACGAGGGTTCAAGCATGTCTGACGTAGAAAACATATGAATGAAATCCATATATTTTTTGAAAAAAATAAAAAGGACCTATACTTTATTGACAGACCTCGTATATACTTTTTTTTCTTAGCATTGCACTTTGTATATTGCTGAATAAATCAAACCAAATATCACCAAACTACCTGCTAATTAGTGCTAACCTATTGCTAACATAAATTAAATATTGCTAAAATATCACTCAACAGAAATGCCGGTGCACCAACTTCTTAGATAGTCCTTTAGTATATCTAACTATGCAGCAAGGCCTATTAGGTCAGATATTTGTAATAAAATGCTCTGAAAGGTCAAACAGTCGACTCAAGTGGATTGAGTCCACGATAGCGAGGAGCCACTGCTCATGGGACCCTGACACAGTTGTCACTCAAAGTGACCATGACCAAATTAGTTATAACTTTGCAGCTTAAAATAGCTTAAACTGATAATTAATTAAAATAAAAATGCCCCACCCCCAAGTATAGTTGTCTTAAAGGGGGAAGCTAACTATCAAGACTATTTTTATTTATTATTTTTTTTATCCAACATTTATCCACATTCTTAATTTATTTTATTAATATATAATGGTTGTCTTTGTTTTTATTCTTGCATCACGACTTGCACAGTGGTTTCCACAGTAACTCATAATAAACTAACTTGGATCTTGAAACCTGAAACCCACCCCATAGCTCCGCCCCTGCACACACCACTGGGTTTGCATGTAGATGGAAATCAAGCGTGATCAGAACAATAACACGTGGAAACCTGATTGAAACAAACGCTGCAGCATGTGTACGTGCATGCAAGTGCGAGGGCATGTAGTGGGATTTATGTGGATTTGGCACGTTTTAATAAGCTCAGAGACAATTATGCATAAAAAAATGTTTTTGCGTATTTTCTGCCAAGCCAATTTTTGCGGTTGCGTAACTGTCAGGTAGGTTGTTCAAACGATGCGCACGTTGCGATTTTTTTCTTTTTTTTTTTGACCAAAATCCAATCGCACCCCCCCGCCCCCATCTCAAGTACAATTACGTGATGGGTGACGTTGCAGCCTGCGGAGGAGGGCTCTGGGCAGGGACCACTTGGACCAAAGAGGAGTAAACATTATTTGGTTCAGGCGTAGAAAAGACGCGTTACGAGGCAGCGGACCCGGGGCGCCGCGCCGAAGCCAAGCCCATTGTCTCCTGCAACACACAACGACTCGGGATAAGGGCTTCGAGCGCAGACTGCGGTAGGCTGTAGTCCGCAAAACAGCGGGTACTTCCTGCGGGATCACTGTGGAGGAAAAAAAAGGGCCCCGCGGACAGATCTGGCTAATAACGGAAAATGAATCACAGTCAAGTTCTGATAATATGAACAAGAGCCGCGTTTTGTTGCGTTTGGAGACCAACGATTGATGCGTCTGCGCCGATCGCTTTGCACACCATCAGTTCACGCGGACTTCTTTTGTTCGCGTCGCTCCGGATTCAAATTCTAGCTGCATATTCGTGTTGGAAAAACGAAAAAGGACCGAGAGAGAGAGAGAGAGAGAGAGAGAGAGAGAGAGAGAGAGAGAGTTCCAAACCGAGATGAATTTCCAGTCGAGCGTCCCGGTATCCGGTATCTCGCAGCAGTCTCAGCCGGCCATGCCCACTCCAGGCACGGTCCCGGCGCCAGTTCCCGTCCCAGTTCCCCAGTCCATCCCGTCCCAGTTCGGATCCGGATCGTCCGCAAGCTCAGGGGCCGGTCAGTTCGGTTCCGGGACTGTTTCGGGCCAGGCTACCCAGCCTGGCCCAGCGGGCTCGCAGTTTGTTTTGTCCAACTCGGCGGCCATCAGGGCTGAGATCCACCGGTTCGAGTCTGTGCATCCAAACATTTACGCAATCTACGACCTGATCGAACGCATCGATGACCTGGCGCTGCAGAACCAGATCCGCGAGCATGTGATCTCAATCGAAGGTGAGTTCTGGGCTTCATTCATTGATGGTTGGTGTTGTCTTTTTTTTTTTTTTTTTTTTTTTGGAGGCGGGGTGGCTGTCCTCTTTATTCACACACTGTCATGGGAGCACAAAAACAAAAAGCCAACCTCAAAGTTCTTGTTCATGGTCTGATTTGCTCCTCTGCACTGCAGTCTGAACACGAAAAGGCACCCACAAGATGCGCACTGTTCAGATCATCTGCACAAGGCAGCATTTCCACAATCATATCTGCAAACCCCCACTTGTGGACAAGTGATGTATATTTTTATTATTCGTGAAAACAGTTTCAGCCATGCAGTGAGACAAGGGAACTCACTTCTGACATGAAGCTGCTGATTGCCCTGTATGATGCAGAGGCGCCCTCACACAGACAGGGACCACAAGGAGTGAAAATAATGATGTACTACTAGAGATGGCAAGATGGAGATCGCGACACTGAGCCGTGCCAGGCAAAACCGAGAGCAGCAGGTCAAATCGGCGTCAGACTTGCTGTAACATTTGTTTGTTTGTTTGTTTTTGTTTTTTTTTCTGGAGCTTATTCATGTGTTTCTCTCTGCTCTTGTGTTTGACTTCTGGTTGTGGCATGTCATAGGCGATCTGTCTGAAACAGTAAACCTTCACTCAGGTAGGGTTATTGGTTTTAAGTTGCATTGTTGGGGTTGATCTGGCCGGCATTCAATTAGTTGGAAGCAGAAGGTAATTATTCTCCTCCAAAAGAAAATTTTCACAACTGTAAGGAACAAGTTTTTTCTGTCACTTTAAATGGAAAGGACCTAATACTTGAATGATAAGGATTCGTACACCTGTTGTGATTTGATATGTATCACTATATATAATTAGACTGCTCATGTTTCATTTTAAGGAAAAAATTATTCTGAAATATAAAATGTAATCCTTGATGTTACCTGTTTCCTATTATATATTTTATGAATAATTTATGGTTCTTCTGCCAAAGATAATTTTTTCCCATGCTGTAGTTGGTTGTTTCATGGTATTGCAATACGCATGTAAAAAAAACTACAATTCATCCAAGCACCACAATACAATTATCACAATACGTGATGTATCACTCCGCCCTTATCCAGCAGTATATCTGGTTGCAGTATATCTGGTTGAATCTGGTTGAAACAAAACCTCCACACAGTGCTTTAAAAAAAATATTAGTCCACTGAAATGAAGTGTTCCGCACCACTATGCCATTACTTTATGTGCAAATAAGGAGAAATTATGATATATATTTGAAGCTCATTGGCATAAATGCACTAGAATCATCAAACAACTCTCAAACAACCAAGAAATACAGTGCAGTGGAGTGTAATGTTAGAAGATGGAATATATAAAAAGACTTTCTTGGCAATGGAAATAGAGAAAAGCTTACCATGGCCCTAAAACATGGTTGTCCTCACAGGCAAGTGTGTCAGAACATGGTTGAAAAAGAAGCTAGAACACAGTGTTCTTAGAGCGCAAACCTCCACTAACACTAGTTTCCAATTCCACAAATTTTACCTTGGAAAAAAATTGAAATGTCAAAGTCCTGTTGGAAGTGGCTTTTCATAAGATAAAATATAATACAAAATATAGATCAAAAGGGCTTTTCAATGGTAAAATGAAATATCCACTAAATCTGCAATATGGATGAGATGCAGCTCAAACTTAGGCTATTCACTGAGAGTGCCAGTTTGCACCTCATTGTCACAAATGAGTGATTTGGTCATGTTTGATTAAGATATAATGTAAAATATACATTAAATGGGGTTTTCAATGTTAAATTTAAATGGCCACAAAATCTGCAATATAGATCAGATCCAGATCAAAGTAGTCGATAAAGGATACCATCCTACACAAGCTGTCAAATATGAAAGAAATTCAGTGTTTTTTGTCATAGTTATGAATTTTTGAAAATTCACTCAATATTAAAGGATAGGGATTTTTTTTCCAAGATTTCTCCTGATTTTGACCTATGACCTTGAAAATTGAATCAGTTCTTGTCTGTCAGGATATGGAGCCAATGTAAAACTTTCATACTGACATATGAAAAATTGTGGGTTACAGGCTGTTCACAAGCAAACAAACAGGGGTGAAAACATAACCTCTGCCCAACTTCGTTGGTGGAGGTAATAAGGCCATGTTACAAGGAGAGCAGGATGTGTTCCACAGAAGGGCTTCCTCTCTATGGGCTCAGTGAGCCACAGTCCTTGAGGTGGGGGCCCACTGGGTCAGAATTTTCAGAAAGTACTCTATAATAACAAGAGTCACTGTCTGCTGTGAGCAGCTCGCATCTGCAATCTCTGTTGCAATAGATAGCAAAGTGCAGTGTGTAAAGCCACTCCTCATAACTCAGTTTCCTGAATGTGCTTCAAAATAAAAGCACTTTAACATACAAGTAGCGACAGCTGCGCAACAAATGTGGCTATGACATCATTGTGGTGCACTAACATTGGTAAATTCATGCAGCTTCAGTGACATTAGCAAAAGATTTATTAAAAAATCCCATCTGCTCAAAGTAATGTTAATCATTGAAATCACCTACTGGAGTCAGTGGCTGCAAAGAAAACCTGCCCCCTCTTGGCCCTTTCTGGAATACTTTGGACACAACAAGCAGCACCTTCTGTCAGGAAGTTTAAGTCAGTAAGTAAAATTTATTTATATAGCACCTTTGAAGAATAAAATCCCAAAGTACTTTACAAATGAAGATAAAAAGTTGGGACACACTTTCCCGTAATGGGTACTGGTACTATACGAGGTCTGTTAGAAAAGTATCGGACCTTTTTATTTTTTGCAAAAACCATATGGATTTGAATCACGTGTGATTGCATCAGACAAGCTTGAACCTTCGTGCGCATGCGTGAGTTTTTTCACGCCTGTTGGTTGCGTCATTTGCCTGTGAGCAGGCTTTGTGTGAGCACTGGTCCACCCCTCTCGTTGGATTTTTATTGCGAATAAATGTCTGAAAGATTTGGAGCTTTGCTGCATCAATTTTTTTCCAGAAACTGTGAGAGACCTCCAGGTGGACACCGTTTGGAAATTTAATATGGCTTTCAGGGACGATTTTATGGGGATTATACAGATTAAGGAGTGTTACTGCCGCTTTAAGGACGGCCCACAACTGCTGAGAGTGCGGCGCGCTCCCAGCGCCGATCGACATGCTCAGACCCCGCTGAAACAACCAGATCATTTCCAACGTGAAGGCTTTGTTGATCCGGGACCTCGTCTGACTTTCACAAAAAGGTGTGGACATCAGCACTTTTTTGGCACATTCCACTGTTACAGGAGTTTCTTTCATGGAAAGAAAAGCGGAGGGACGCGCCACGGAGCCGTTCATTACACGGGACAAAACCAGCTTGGTGTTGGTCTCACAGGACGGCTTTCAGATGGATTCCGGTTGCTTTTCAGTCATGTGATTATCCGATTGTGATTGTGCATGAGCTGGACATGCCCCAACATGTCCCGGAAGGCTTCATCATGGCGTTGCTTTGCGCCATGCAGCTCCACCGCAACGCGCGGAACTCCTCTGCACATCTGTCTTAATGTGCTGAAAAAGTGCTGATGTCCACGTCTTTTCACAATTCCTGTGCTAGTCAGACGACATACCGGATCAAGACAGCGTCCAGTTTAGAAATGAATGGCACATTCCACTGTTACAGGAGTTTTTGTCATGGAAAGAGGAGCGCGGTGGAGCCGCATGGCGCAAAGCAACGCTGTGATGAAACCTTCCAGGACATGTTGGGGCATGTCCAGCTCATTCACAATCGGATAATCACATGACTGAAAAGCAACCGGAATCCATCTGAAATTCACCTGAAAGCCGTCCTGTGAGACCAACACCGAGGTGGTTTTGTCCCGCGTAATGAACGGCTCCGTGGCGCGTCCCTCCACTTTTCTTTCCATGAAAAAAAACTCCTGTAACAGTGGAATGTGCCGAATAAGTGCTGATGTCCACGCTTTCTGCCTTTTTGTGAAAGTCAGATGAGGTCCCGGATCAACAAAGCCTTCATGTTGGAAATGATCTGGTTGTTTCAGCGGGGTCTGAGCATGTTGATCGACGCTGGGAGTGCGCCGCGCTCTCAGCGGTTGTGGGCCGTCCTTAAAGCGGCAGTAACACTCCTTAATCTGTATAATCCCCATAAAATCGTTCCTGAAAGCCATATTAATTTTCCGAACGGTGTCCACCTGGAGGTCTCTCACAGCTTCTGGAAAAAAATTGATGCAGCAAAGCTCCAAAAAGTTCAGACATTTATTCGCAATAAAAATCCCACGAGAAGGGTGGACCAGTGCTCACACAAAGCCTGCTCACAGGCGAATGACGCAACCGACAGACGTGAAAAAACTCACGCATGTGCACAAAGGTTCAAGCTTGTCTGATGCAATCACATGTGATTCAAATCCATATGGTTTTTGAAAAAAATTAAAAGGTCAGATACTTTTCTAACAGACCTCGTAGATTAACCCTTAGTGCCCTTATGAGACTCTCCTGTGTCCTGGTTAACCTTTTATCATATATCTATTTGTAGATGATATATCTAAAGAGTGTTCTCGAGGAATACATGTCTCACATTCAGAAAGCTGAGATTGTTCTGAACATTTTGATATTCAAGACATGGTATTACACTACAAGAAAGTACTTTAAAATGGGAATTTCTTAAGTTATGGCAACATTGAGAAAATGCCATTCGGGCTCTAAGGGTTAATACAGAAATTAAAACACAACAAAAGTTAAAAATAATTAAAAGCAAGCATGTATAAATGGGTCTTCAACTTCATTTTAAAAGCTTAAACAACGAGCACAGATCTCAAATATAATGGGAGTGCATTCCACAGTTTGGGAGCCATAACCTCAAAAGCATAGTGTCCTTTGGTTTTCAGCTAAGACTGAGGATCAATCAAAGAGGTTTTGGTCAGAGGACCTCAGAGACCTTCTTGTTATATATGGATAGGGATGGGTATCAAGAACCGGTTCCTTTCGGGTATCGTTAAGAAATGATTCGATCCATCGACATCAATAACCTTTTTACTTAACGATTCCCCTATCGGTCCTTCAGAGTGGCCGTTGTTTTTGGGGGTGTTTGTCAGGAAAATTATAATTTCTCTTCTCCCTGCAGCGGGTCTGTAATCAACTTTTCTGCAGCGCGGCTTTGCTTTGAACCTTGAACCAATCAAAGCAGTGATTCTCGGATCGAAGCAGTGCTTCGATCATTGCTTCGTTGATTAATTTTTTTTTCTTTCGCTTTCCCCATGGCTGTGAGTATTATTTATCTTTTTATGTTAAACCGACCTGTTATGGTCTTCTGAAACAGTTGATAGATGTATTTTATAATTTAAAAACGGGACCGATGCTAACACGTTAGCATGTCTATGGCATTTTCAATGTTAAAATTAGCATTAAGCAGTTGCAGCTGTCAGGTCGTTTTGACCGTTGGGGTTTTTACGTAATTATTGTATGGCCTTGTCTTACAATATGAAGCGCCTTGGGGCAACTGTTTGTTGTGATTTGGCGCTATATAAATAAAATTGATTTGATTGATTGATTATTATTATTATAACATAAAGTCATTACCAGAATACCCAATATTACTATCTAGTTTTTGTGCAAAAGTGAAATTAATAATCTCAACATTATTTACCATCTACTTAAAAGCAAAAACACACATAAAACATTTTTTTATATACAGCTATATAAATTGGGGCGTTAAGGGGTTAATAATAATAGCAAGCACAACAATAATAGTAATGATAACTAATCTAATGATTATATACAATTTTAGAGAGAGACAAAAAGAACCTGAATAAAAACACAACAGAAAATATAAAACCAACTAACAATGAACATACATAAATACATACATACATACAGAAATAAATGTTTCCTGTGAACACCTAGTGACTCTTACACCTCCACTTCATCCCTGTCTTATTTAAGTTTAATGACAGTTTGTTTCAGTCAAACCATATTTTCAGTGTGTTAATTTCTTCAGTGATTTCCTCCAGAACTATCTGCCAAGCTAGAAAACTGCTGCATCCTTGTAAGAGCAGAATACTACTGGAATGAATTTGAATAAGGAAAGTTTTTTTTTTTTTTTTCCGCTCACCTAAATGGATGCGGCACTCACTGCAGTTTATTGTCTGGAATAGTCCCAGATTGCATTTCAGAGCTTCTAGAATTCAAACATTTTTGTGCAGGTGGTGTTGTGGGGTAATTTTGGGTTTCAGCTTTTTTTTGTTTTTCACCACTTTCATCCCTGAATATGTCAATTGTGAGTCACTTTTGTGCAGATTAAAGTTACAAACTGAGACTCCTGTCTTGTTGCGAGAAAGAAACGAGAATCGTCCTCCGTTCTGTTCACACAGCTCCAAACGCTGTGCAGCTCTCTGACGAGTCAAGTTAGAACGATAGAGTCCAGTCGGAATTAATAACTTCAAAGCGAAACACCATTTTGTTTATTTATTTATGTCCAGAGATCAAGGATACAGTGACCAATTTCATATTTATTTACTTTAAGACTCAATGAAATACATAGAAAACCTGTAAAGCCTACTTTTAGTACAAAATTCACAAGAGGTATCGATAAGGGAATCGATAAGGAATCGGATCGATAAGCAGAATCGATAATGGCATCGATATCGATAAAGTCTTATCAATACTCATCCCTACATATGGATGCAGAATTTCACTAATATAGAGAGGCATTTGTCCATGCAGAGCTCTGAAAATAACTAACCACCAAGATTTTAAACTGAAGTCTAAATTATATGAGGAGTGCAGCAAAGACAAAACAGATGTCACGTGAGACCTCTTCAAGGACATCGTAAGAATCCTCACAGCTGCATTTGGCAGTGTTTGTAAGTAATCCAGCGATGACGTGCTGAGGCAAAAGAACAATGAATTACATTGGTCCAAACGTGATGAAATGAATGCATGAGTGATCATTTCCATTTAAGATCGAGACACAATGTGACGGCAGGGGTGGTGACCAAGTGGGTAGTGCACTTGGCTTCATTGCAGAAGGTTCCCAGTTTGAACCACATTTCCCCAGATTCACCTTGAATCTGCTGTGGCGACCCCGAGTGAAAACAAGGGGGGAGCCAAAGGGACTTTCGAGACACAAGGTGACTGACGCAGGCACTGATCTGTAAATGGGAAAAAAAAACAACATTGTACAAGACAACTAACATATTTATCAAAGTTAAGAGCCTGGTCATATATAACACTGAGATTTCTAATTGTCGGATGAACTAGTGATGACAGAAAGCCAAGATTCGCAATCACTATGGGAACAAAATTAGGCAAGGGACAAACATGAACTTCAGATTTTGCTGTATGAACCAACAGGTAATTAGAAACTACTGTGCTTTGTCATGTGACAAAGCATGATAAAGTATAAAGATTCAAAACAAAGGTAACCGACATCATCTTTGGTAATTAAATGCCGGAGCTGATTCAACAAGAAAGAAGAACAACACAGAAGTAAAGCACTGAGGTGAACGCGTGTTTTGACAAAACTGTGCAGAACCCAGTGGGCCAAACTGTGACGCTAGATCAACATACTCAGGCTTTCTATGTTTGAGCTGGCTCAACAAATCCTGAAGTTTGGATTGGTGCTAATTGGAACTGATGGCCCTGTCGTACCATGACAATTTAGCCAGTGTGTGTTGATGTATCAAAAATGCTGCCAATATGCCATTATACAGTAGTTGACATGCTTAGTAAGTTCTGTGGTCGTCTGGAACACGTCAAATACGTTTACATACATAGGTTCAAAGCATGTTACTCAAAGGTTACAAATACATTTTGGGTATGCTCAACATTATATTGATGTATTTTGACTTATGAGTAACTTACAAGTAACGCGCATCAACAGTCCCATAATTTACCTACAACTTACAGCCCATACGCTGGCATGTGATGAAAATATTGTGTGTGCACAAAATTTTTTTGATAGCCTTGCCATACTACGTGCTTCCATGTGCTCTTAACTTATACAGAACCTACCCATAACTTGCCATATTTGCTCTATCAAACACCCTGGGTACATGCAATTTTCGAAAAGGTATTTATTGATGATCGTTTGCGTGCATGTGCTTACATGTATGCTGTACCCAGGACAGCCTTACGGTACATATGGACATGTGTACTGCATGCAAGAGAAGCAGCACAGACGCGAAACAAGTTTTTGTGCATGCAGTAGCTGCTACGCAATTACATAAAATGGCGCCACACAAATGTTGCTACTCAGCAGCACTCAAGCTAAAAGGCGCAAAAGAAGCAGAAGAGAAGAGGAAGCACCATGCTGCTTGGATTTTCCTAGTTGATAGGAAATGAGTCTGGGAGTGGTGTATGAACAAGGATAAGCTTGCAACCCTGGTGAAAAAATGGCAAACTGGCTGTCTGGTGGGGGAAGGAAAGTGCGTTATGTGGACATTGAAGAGGAGTTGATAAAATGATTCCAGGAAAGGAGAATGGCAGGTGTCCGCATGGCAGGGAAGGATCTGAAATACGAGGCACTGCGGCTGCTTAAGCAACATGGAAACCAGAACTTCAGAGCCTCGAAAGTCTGGTATTTGAAGTTTTTGGAATGACATAACATATCAAGCTGATGATGCACTCATGTTGCTCAGCACCCTAAAGAGCTTCAACTGACTGATAATAAGGTGGACAAATTTCTGAAGTATGTCATGAGTGTGCAAGATACGCAAATATGATTGGGAATACGGATGAAACATCAGTTTGGTTTGACTAGGACTATTTCCTTTCACACTGTTATCAGGAATTCACAATTTTACTACATACAATGTTCTGAAAAAAAAATGTATTAGACGTACGCCAACTTATTTTGCCAAATTTTTAATATATTGGAATATGCAGGCTAAATTGTCAAGGTGTGACAGGGCCATAAGGTGTGGTATCATCATCATCATCAATTTTATTTATATAGCGCCAAATCACAACAAACAGTTGCCCCAAGGCACTTTATATTGTAAGGCAAGGCCATACAATAATTACGTAAAAACCCCAACGGTCAAAACGATCCCCTGTGAGCAAACACTTGGCGACAGTGGGAAGGAAAAACTCCCTTTTAACAGGAAGAAACCTCCAGCAGAACCAGGCTCAGGGAGGGGCAGTCTTCTGCTGGGACTGGTTGGGGCTGAGGGAGAGAACCAGGAAAAAGACATGCTGTGGAGGGGAGCAGAGATCAATCACTAATGGTTAAATGCAGAGTGGTGCATACAGAGCAAAAAGAGAAAGAAACACTCAGTGCATCATGGGAACCCCCCAGCAGTCTAAGTCTATAGCAGCATAACTAAGGGATGGTTCAGGGTCACCTGATCCAGCCCTAACTATAAGCTTTAGCAAAAAGGAAAGTTTTAAGCCTAATCTTAAAAGTAAAGAGGGTGTCTGTCTCCCTGATCCGAATGGGGAGCTGGTTCCACAGGAGAGGAGCCTGAAAGCTGAAGGCTCTGCCTCCCATTCTACTCTTACAAACCCTAGGAACTACAAGTAAGCCTGCAGTCTGAGAGCGAGCGCTCTATTGGGGTGATATGGTACTATGAGGTCCCTAAGATAAGATGGGACCTGATTATTCAAAAACCTTATAAGTAAGAAGAATAATTTTAAATTCTATTCTAGAATTAACAGGAAGCCAATGAAGAGAGGCCAGTATGGGTGAGATATGCTCTCTCCTTCTAGTCCCCGTTAGTACTCTAGCTGCAGCATTTTGAATTAACTGAAGACTTTTCAGGGAACTTTTAGGACAACCTGATAATAATGAATTACAATAGTCCAGCCTAGAGGAAATAAATGCATGAATTAGTTTTTCAGCATCACTCTGAGACAAGACCTTTCTAATTTTAGAGATATTGCGTAAATGCAAAAAAGCAGTCCTACATATTTGTTTAATATGCGCTTTGAATGACATATCCTGATCAAAAATGACTCCAAGATTTCTCATAGTATTACTAGAGGTCAGGGTAATGCCATCCAGAGTAAGGATCTGGTTAGGCACCATGTTTCTAAGATTTGTGGGGCCAAGTACAATAACTTCAGTTTTATCTGAGTTTAAAAGCAGGAAATTAGAGGTCATCCATGTCTTTATGTCTGTAAGACAATCCTGCAGTTTAGCTAATTGGTGTGTGTCCTCTGGCTTCATGGATAGATAAAGCTGGGTATCATCTGCGTAACAATGAAATCTTGAATTGTTAATCTTGGCTTTTTGCTCAAATGTTTCCTATAAAAGATATGTTACCTTTCAATGCACCCCACCACATTTAGAGGTCTGAAACATTAACCATCACTCACTCACCTTCAGTCGCTTACTCCAGTTGAGGGTCATGGGGAGCTGGGGCCTATCCTGGCAGTCATGATGCATGAGGCGGGGTACACCCTGAACAGGATGCCAGTCTGTCACAGGGCTACATAGACAAACAAACACATTCACACCCGCACGCGCACCTACGGACAATTTAATGTTTCCACTCCACCTAACCTGCATATCTTTGGATGTGGGAGGAAGCCGGAGCACCTGGAGAGAACTCACGCGAACATGCAAACTCCACACAGAAAGGCCACAGGTGGGAATCGATCCCATGACATTTTTGCTGTGAGGCACCAGTGCTAACCACTAAGCTACTGTACTGCCAACATTAAATATGATGCAGCAAAAAATAAAATTAACAATAAATGGCTTTATGCCTGACTGTCCCATAATGAAGGCTAAGTGGAAATCACCTTAGCTTTTGACCAACTTTAAGTGAAATTAATTTAAAAACAATGAATATTATTTGTGATAAATACCACAAATTAATTTTTTTTTTCTTTTCTATTAGGAAAAACTGTTTTATAGTTTCTGGAAAAATCCAGGTGGGTGGTGGCCAAGTGGTTCATGTGCTTGCTTTGAAATCAGAAGGTTCCTAGTTCAAGCCCACTTGTGCCCATTTTCCTTGCAGTGTGGAGTTGCATCAGAAAGGACAGCATAAAACTTGTGCCAAATCAATGTGCAGATCCCTGTGGTGTCTGCAGAAGTGACCCAGAAGAAAAAGGAGAAGTCGAAGGAACTTAGTTTGATATTTTAACAAAATCCCATCTCACAACAATGTGACATATCAAAACACTGATCTCTAATCAGTGTTCCAGTAGATGCTGTGCAAGCAGAGTTAAACTTCTCCTTTTTATTTTTGGCTGCTATTTCCCACATATGGCATATAGAATGTATTCTCTCTGCTGACAATCTGTATCACTCAGAGAATATCAGGACAAGCCAATGAATCACAAAGAGATTATGTACCATGTACTAATAAATTTGGACTATTTTTAAATTTGGCGTATTTTAGAATTTTGTGTAATCTCTTCTTATTTGCATACTCATGTTTGTTTATCCATTGTTATGGTTGAGTGATATTTTAGAGAAGGGGTTTCTATCAAAATGAGGCCAAAACAATTTGGAATGTATAAATGTAACTGGAAAATTTTAAAGAAAGTTCAAACACAACAAGCCTAAATTCCTCACACAGACACATCAGCTGTTAGTCTTGCCACTAATTTATCATTTTGTTATGAAAATCATAGTTTATTTGTTGTATATATTGTATTTTTATTGTGCCAGTAAACTAGACTGGACAGTAGTTGCATCACAGGAGAGGAGGAAAACCTGATTTATAGGTTCTCCTCTATACGAGGTCTATTAGAAAAGTATCCGACCTTATTATTTTATTCAAAAACCATATGGATTTGAATCACGTGTGATTGCGTCAGACAAGCTTGAACCCTCGTGCGCATGCGTGAGTTTTTCCACGCCTGTCGGTTGCGTCATTCGCCTGTGAGCAGGCTTTGAGTGAGGAGTGGTCCACCCCCTCAGCGGATTTTCATTGTCAGGAAATGGCGGAATGATTTGGGCTTTTTTTCCATCAGAATTTTTTCAGAAACTGTTAGAGACTGGCAGCTGGAAACCATTCGAAAAATTTATCTGGCTTTCAGTGAAAATTTTACGGGCTTCACAGAGAATAAGGACTGTTACTACAGCTTTAAGGACGCTCGGCGCGCCGCGCTCCATGCTGCCATCAAGAGCCACAAACCACCGGATCATTTCTAAACGGATGGCTCTGTGGAGCCGGGACCGTCGTGTGCACTTTCTCTGGTTATCACAAGAGCTGGACATCAACCATTTTCCGGCAGATTTCACTTTTAACAAGAGATTTTGTCATGGAAAGCCGAGCGGAGGCTTCGCGCGTCACGATAGATTCGCTACTGGAGCGAGACAAAACCACCTCCGTTTTGGTCTCACAGGACGGCTTTGAGATGGCGTTCAGACAGCTGTCGGTGGTTTTTCCATCGAGTGGTTATCCGAGAAATTGTGGATGTGCCTGGACATGCCAGAACATGTCCCGTGAGGCTTCATCACGGCGTTGCTGTGCGCCATGCGGCACCGCCGCGAAGCGCGAAGCCTCCGCTCCTCTTTCCATGACACAAACTCCTGTAACAGTGGAATGTGCCGTTCATTTCCAAACTGGACGCTGTGTTTTATCCAGGACGTCGTCTGACTAGCACAGGAATTGTGAAAAGACGTGGACATCAGCACATTGAGACAGACGTGCGGAGGAATTCCGCGCGTCGCGGTGGTGCCGCATGGCGCAAAGCAACGCCATGATGAAGACTCACGGGACATGTTCTGGCATGTCCAGGCACATCCACAATTTCTCGGATAATCACTCGATGGAAAAACCACCGACAGCTGTCTGAACGCCATCTCAAAGCCGTCCTGTGAGACCAAAACGGAGGTGGTTTTGTCTCGTTCCAGTAGCGAATCTTTCGTGACGTGCAAAGCCTCCCCTCGGCTTTCCATGACAAAATCTCTTGTTAAAAGTGAAATCTGCCGGAAAATGGTTGATGTCCAGCTCTTGTGATAACGAGAGAAAGTGCACACGATGGTCCCGGCTCCACAGAGCCATCCGTTTAGAAATGATCTGGTGGTTTGTGGCTCTCGATGGCAGCACAGAGCGCGGCGCGCCAAGCATCCTTAAAGCCGTCCTTAAAGCTGTAGTAACAGTCCTTATTCTCTGTGAAGCCCGTAAAATTTTCACTGAAAGCCAGATAAATTTTTCGAATGGTTTCCAGCTGCCAGTCTCTAACAGTTTCTGAAAAAAGTCTGATGGGAAAAAAAGCCCAAATCATTGCACCATTTCCTGACAATGAAAATCCGCAGAGGGGGTGGACCACTCCTCACTTAAAGCCTGCTCACAGGCGAATGATGCAACCGACAGGCGTGGAAAAACTCACGCATGCGCACGAGGGTTCAAGCTTGTCTGACGCAATCACACGTGATTCAAATCCATATGGTTTTTGAAAAAAATAATAAGGTCTGATACTTTTCTAATAGACCTCGTAAATACACGGTCCCTCAAAACTTGTGGCATTGTGTTGTGATAAAACTGAACATTACAGAGTGGCCTTTTATTGTGGCCAGCCTAAGGCACACCAGTGCAATAATCATGCTGTCTAATCAGCATCTTGATATGCCACACTTGTGAGGTGGGACGGATTATCTCTGCAAAGGAGAAGTGCTCACTAACACATATTTAGACAGATTTGTGAACAGTATTTGAGAGAAACAGGTCTTTTGTCTATATAGAAAATGTTTTAGATCTTTAAGTTCAACTCATTAAAAATGGGAGCAAAAACAAAACAAACAATAAAGAGTAACTAGTACAAAATCTGAACACATATAAGCAAGTAAAGGAAAAAAGAACAAACATTATGCTATAAGCTTCCAGGTAAAATGTGAAGAGTGTAACTGTGTCTTTAAGGCTCACAATGAGCACAAGGACTTTCAGTGATTTATTCAGTGACTTCCATCGCTGTCGATTTCTAATAGTGGTGGGCAGATCAATAGAAATAACGATACCAACGCTGGTATTGATATTGATTGATACCAGTGTAATGAGATTGATACTTTAGTGTCAGTTTCTCTCCTGTATGCACTGCTGCATTCAGAAAAGAAGTGCACTGAAGGGGAGAAATGTTGTTTTATTTGTTGTATTTGCAGAAAACACATTCTACTTGAAATTCTACTTGTTTTATAACATTTGTTGTAGACATAATTTTGTACACTTTGTTTATTTAAGAAAAAAATCCAGAAAAGAAGTGCAACAAAAGGAGAAATTTTATTTAATTTTTGTGGTGTAGTTTCTGAACACTACCTGGAAAAAAGAATTTGTCTTAATTTATTCTATAGTGATAGTTTTGTGCACTTTGTTTATTTACGAAGAAGAAAAAAACCTAGACATGGCAGTATATAGGGAATAATGGTTTTGTTACTCTTCTGTTGTTTCTGAACAAGAGCCTTTCTGATGATATTATCCTCCATTTACCTATAAACTTTGCCAAGATTCTGTCCTGGGTTTCAACTAATTAATATTCCAAACAAACAAACAAAAAAAAGGATACACTTGATAAAAATTCATTCACATTTAGCAATTTTATGATGCATTCACCTTAATTATTAAAAAGTATCTGTATCTGATATTGGCCCTGTATTTACTTGGTATTGGATCAGTACCAAATCTTGCAGTATTGCACACCACTAATCTCTAATTGTGATTTAAAAAATGTCTAGAATATTACTATTAAAATATATATAATATATATTTCACACACTGAATTAAAAATGACGGCCCTGGGGTTTGTTGTTATAAATATGCACCATTTTATTTTTGTGTTACATAAATTATTGATATTTTCTTCAAGGTTGTGCTGTATTTTATAACACTACTCTGAACCTGTTAATATAAAAATTATTTTCACAAGTGTAATAATTTCAAATATACTGCATGAAGCAAAATACCCTGAATTTGATATACATTGGGTGAAAATTCAGAGGACCTGAGTAAAAGTGCGGCATTTTTACAGCTGATTTAAGATGAAACTCTGAACTTCTCAGCCACGTTAGGTTTGCACCACAAGTTACAATGGTGATCTAGCATTTAAATCAATCATTTCAGCCTCACGACTGCTGAATAATTCATTCTAAATGGTAGAGTTATAAATAAAAAGACAAACTGTCCAAAACACAAAGGTTATCCAAGCGGCTCCATGTGGATAAGCATCTGCCTTTGCGTCCTTGCAAAACACATTAAATCTGACCTTTTACATCTCTGCGGAGAAGATCAAAGGTGCAAAATGAGCTGCCATCTGGAATCAACTTACTGTTTTTCTTATTATTTATGCATGAATTACTTAAAATGTATAAACATGGAATCGACGGAGCCTGATGTGAAAGAATAATAGATTTAAAGGGGTCATATTACGAGGTCTATTAGAAAAGTATCCGACCTTATTATTTTTTCAAAAACCATATGGATTTGAATCACGTGTGATTACATCAGACATGCTTGAACCCTCGTGGGCATGCGAGAGTTTTTTCACGCCTGTCGGTTACGTCATTCGCCTGTGGGCAGTCTTTGAGTGAGGAGTCGTCCACCCGCTCGTCGATTTTTTTCATTGTTTAGGAATGGCTCAGAGACTGTTGCTTTGTTTGATAAAAATTTTTTCAAAACTGTAAGGCACAACTGAGTGGACACCATTCAATAAATTCAGCTGGTTTTCTGTAAAAATTTTAACGGCTGATGAGAGATTTTGGTCTGGTAGTGTCGCTTTAAGGACGGTCCACGGCGCCTGACGGCGATCTGCGCTTCGAGGCGGCAGCGTCTCGCCGTTTCAAGTTGAAAACTTCCACATTTCAGGCTCTGTTGACGCAGTAAGTCGTCAGAGAACAGAGGACTTTCAGAAGAAGTCGGCATGAGGAGTTTATTCGGACATTCCATTGTTAACGGTCATTTTGTAATGAAAGAACGTGCGGGCAGAGTCGCATGTCGGGCTGGACCCGACCGCGGGGGGTCGCGGCAGGAAAAACACCTCCGTGTTGGAAATCTTAACGGGCAAGTTGGAACATGCCCAAGCTGTTAAACAATTTCTGTTACTCACTTGTTGAAAGCCATTAAAAGCCACCTGAATTCTACAAATGGTTTTCAACACGGAGGTGTTTTTCCTGTCGCGGCGCACACAGATTTGCCGAGTCGTCACGGAAACGACTCGGCGAATTTGCGCGTACGTCTTTCATTAAAAAAATGTCCTTAAACAGTGGAATGTCCGCATAAATTCCTCATGCCGGCCTCTTCTGAATCTTTTCTGTTCTCTCACGATGTCCTGGGTGAATTAAGCCTTAAATTAGGATGTTTTAAGCTCGAAACAGACCGACGACAGCGCCTGGAAGCGCTGCAGGACGTCCCGCTCCGTGGGAAGTCCTTACACCGACAGAAACACCCCATAATCTCTCATCAGCCGTTAAACTTTTCACAGAAAACCATCTTAATTTCTCGAATAGTGTCCACTCGGATATTCCTCACAGGTCCAGAAAAAATTTTGATAAAGCAACCGTCGCCGCGCCGTCTCGATCAGCGTGTGAAACAAAGGAATTCAGCCGAGAGGGCGGGACCACATCTCACTCAAGGCCTGCCCACAGGGAAATGACGTCACCGACACGCGTGAAAAAACTCACGCATGCGCACGAGGGTTCAAGCATGATTGGTGTAATCGCATGTCATTCAAATCCATATAGTTAAAAAAAAAATAAAAGGGTCGGTTTATTATCTAAGAGACCTCGTATAGATCTTTATACATCCTATGCTTACTTTCAACAAGCTAATATAGCTTATTGGATGTTTTAAAACAACTATAAGCACTTACGTCCAGTCGCAAGGTGCATTGAGGAACATGCAAAGTGCTCAGAAATGTAAAATCTAATGTAAAGTGATTTGCTCATCTTTTAAAAATGTAATTGTACGTAGATCTGTAAAGCCTGATAACTGGCTTAAAAAAGTCACACAGATAAATCACATGAGCATATTAAAGAACGAGATCAATCCAAGATATTTTTTGTTGTTGGACTATTTGACTGTTTTTGCAAGTTGACCAAGAACAGTTTTCGATTGGATTGGACTGCTGTTTAAAGTTCATGCTGGACTGTTTGGAACCTCTTGACACCAAAGGACCAGTGATACACACCAAAATGTAAGTCCCTTTTCTGTTGTTTATAAATTAATAAAATATCAAATGACAAGGCTCTATTTTAGGCGTGATATAAAACAAATAATGTTTTTTTTCATTCGTCAAATGGAAAGAATATATCATCAGGTGAAAAATGGAATGTTTCATTCAACGAGGCAGAGCTGAGATGAATGGAACATTCCATCTTTCACCAATGCACCCATAAACGTTCATTATTTGTATACTATTAGCTTCATGGAGACTCAGAAACACAGTACACCTTTTATTGTGTCTGAAAGTATCTAAAAAAGCAAAATGGAAACAGAAAGAGAGCAACAGTATACAAATAATGAATGTATATGAGTTCAATGGTATGAATATTTCATGAGGTGAAAGATGGAATGTTCCATTCAACGTTCACATTCGCTGTAATGTGGTGTTAAGTTTCACACACATCCCTGGGTGTGGTGAACCAACCTGCTTTAAATCAGAGCCCTCTGCCTGGCTGCGAACTCACGCACCTGCTAATTGACTGAGACCGCAAAGGGCTGTGATTTGTTACTTTTCCGGTTTCACTCCTTCCTGTCCCGTCATATTTTAATAGTTTTTGCACTACACATGCTGTTTACATTTTGATCATGGATCAAATATATTTGGCAGAAAAGTCTGAGAATATGACCAACTTCACAACCCAGAGTCAGAAAAAGACACTCAAATGACCTGCAATTCATGGAGAGAAAGTACACGTACCATAACGTTGCTTTGGATATTGATGATTGAATAAAGAAGGGGAGCTCGTTGAGGGACAAATTAATCCAGAAAAAGCCACTGTTCTTGTTGTAAATTGCACAGAGACACGACGGAGAACTTTAAAAGGGCCACGCGCATGTCAGTCATTGCAGAAGTGTAAATTAGGATTTAGGATTTTACAGCACGACTCAGCAGTGGATTTAGAAAAAAATAGCTACTTGACCAAATGTAATCTTTTTAATGCACATAATGCCCGGTGTTAGTTTAAGGCAGGTGTTTTGCCCATTCCTCTTTGCTGCACCTCTCAAGTTCCATCAGGTTGGATTGAGAGCATTGGTGCACAGCCGTTCTCCGAACTTTCCAGAGATATTCAGGACAGACTTGGCGTCATGGGCAGGCCTTAGGGTGCCTTGCCCGCCCTTGGAATCATTTGGGACTGCCCTGGACGGATGAGCCTGTCAGTTACCCGCCAACCACAAAACAAAAACAAAGGCAGGCTACCATGATTACAATTTGTATAAATGTCCAATGTAGATGCTTTATAATAATATCGCTAAATAGAATATGTAGTAATTATTAAACTATAGCATAATAGTTATCAGGTACACATACAGAGACAGGTGCACTCGCAGCGGGAGTTACCGCAGCAACCCGATTGACAGTCCCACTTTACTGCATGCCCATATATGGCACATGTATATGACAAATAGAATATGAACCTGTCTTTAAACTAAATCAAAACAACAAAATCGGTGCGTTATTCTTGACCAGTGTGTCAAAAGACATACAGGCTGGGGAAATGAAACAAACAACCCCATGAATCTATTTAATAGCCTAAAAAATGTTTTCTCCCGTGGGACAGGAGAAAACACAAAATCAATGCATTGCTATTATTTTGCGGGCATAAATTCTCAGAGTTTCGTGGATGTGTGTGGGACTGGACATACACATCGTGGGAACGGGCAGGACTCTAGCACACTTTGTGAGCGGTAAGGGTGAAAAATTCAGCAGGAGCGAGGCAGGCAGGAGTGGCTGCGGGACAAAGAAAATAGTTCCGTACAGGGCTCTACTTTACACTTCTGGCCTAAAAAAAAGTGCCCCCTCAGAGCAATGCAAGGCCCCTCCTCAAATCTGTGTCTGGCATCGGGACTGATTCAGGTCCAGGCTCTGGCTGGGCCACTCAAGGACATTCATGGAGTTGTCCTGAAGCCACTCCTTTGATAGCTTTGCTGTGTGCATAGGGTCATAGGAGCAGGTCACTGGAGCAGGTTTTCATCCAGGATGTCTCTGTACATTGCTGCATTTGTCTTTCCCTCAATCCTGACTAGTCTCCCAGTTCCTGCTGCTGAAAAACATCCCCACAGCATGATGTTGCCACCACCATGCTTCACTGTAGGGATGGTGCTTGGTTTCCTCCAAATGTAACGCCTGGCATTCACGCCAAAGAGTTCAATCTTTGTCTCATCAGACCAGAGAATTTTGTTTTTCATTGTCTGAGAGTCCTTCAGGTGCTTTTTGGCAAATTGTCATGTGCCTTTTACTAAGGAGTGGCTTCCGTCTGGCTGCTCTACCATACAGGCCTGATTGTGGTGGATTGTTGCAGAGATGGTTGTCCTTCTGGAAGGTTCTCCTCTCTCCACAGAGGAATGCTGGAGCTCTGACAGAGTGACCAACGGGTTGTTTGTCACCTCCTTGACTAAGGCCCTTCTCCCCTGATCGCTCAGTTTAGAGGGTCAGCCCCGCTCTAGGAAGAGTCCTGATAGATTCAAACCTTTTCCATTATTTTCTATGATGGAGTCCACCGTGTATATTGGGACCTTCAAAGCAGCAGATTTCTGCCTCAAGACGATCCTGTCTCAGAGGTCTACAGACAATTCCTTTGACTTCATGCTTGATTTGACATGCACTGTAAACTGTGGGACCTTATATGTAGACAGGTGTGTGCCTTTCCAAATCTTGTCCAGTCAACATGTGATTGTGCATGGGATTTCTTGTTTTGTTTGGTTTTTTGTTTGTTTGTTTTTTTGTTGTTTTTTACAAATTTGCAAAAATTTCAAAAACACTTTTTTCACATTGTCATTATGGGGTATTGTGTGTAGAATTTTGAGGGAAAAAATAAATGTCATCCATTTTGGAATAAGGCTGTAACATAACAAAATATGGAAAAAGTGAAGCGCTGTGAATACTGTATGGATGCACTGTAAACACACATCTGCTTTGGTTATTGAGATTTATGCAGTTATTACTTCAAAACAGTTCACTGTGACAATAAATCTGCATTTCACACTTTTGTGTAAAGTTTGCAATTGATCTGTGGTTCATATGTCTGCTGGACAGTGTGTGTTTCTTGGGGGTTTCTGTATGGATAATGGATTAACCGTGGTATGTTTGAGCTCTATTCTGAGCTGCAGGACAAAGTGGAATATCATGCATTATTTTATTGTTTTATTTTTGTGTGTAGGTTACTATTGCATGGAAAACATTGAATCATAAATATGAAAATATGCCTAAGTCCCCTGTGTTCCTTATTGCGGGCTGTATTTGGCCCACATGTCACCATTTGAGACCTCTGGCTTGCACTCAAATTCATTAGTGACTATAGTTCTTAAGGATGTTTGTACAACTCGTGGTTTTGAGGTTTTGTTTTTCTCCTGGCAGAAGTGATTGTTGAGAAAATGAGCACTTATTTAAATAGTTTCCTACGTGTTCACAAAGATAAAGTAAAAAATTATCAGCGTTCAGCAATTGCATTTCCTACTAAAGGTGCCCTGACAATTGCCCGACTTTGATCCGCGCACTTGCATGCACATTGTCGTGACGATCCCACCTACTGTGTTCCCAGCTGGACGCCACGCTTTGTTCCAATGGCTGCCACACATTGTGCGCTGGACGCTGCGTCTGTAAAATAATTATTTTGTCGCGGATTAATTATTTTCTCTTCAAGTTGGCTGTTGAAAATGGCTCAAATCCCTTCCTGAATCACAGAGGAACGCTCCAGCCATAGCTTTTCTCTGAACAAGGGGGAGAACACATTTGGAGCCGTCTAAAAAGGTAATTATTTGTCATGTTTAAATTGTCATGGCTTGGTAAAACAGTTGCATGTTCTTTCCTTATGTGCAGCTGTAAAAGTATGTTTATGATGGATTTAACATCTCGTTATAATCGTTCAGACGAGCTGTGCTTTGATGCAGTGCTCTGACGCAAACACTCACTTCTTTACTTGACTTGACGAGCTGCTCGTACTGTTTGCGAGTAGATTGCTTAATGCTCACTGCCACTTCACGTTTGTTGCATGACATTTATGTGTGAAAGATTTTTTGAACATTTCAAAATTCTCTTTGCGCAGTTGCACGCGCATGTGCCCCTCTCACATTCAATCTGCACCCGTTAAAGGCGAGTTTACTCTTGTGCATGACACAGTGCGTGCATCAAAGTCGTGCAACTGTCAGGGGGGCTTAAGCATTAACAGTATGCTAATAAACAACAAAATAATCTGTTGATTTTATCATTAAAATGGAAATAATTAGCCCACATTATATTGGCCACCCCAGTCTGCTGTTAATTTCTCTGGCAGGTATAATGGGGGTGTTGTGTAGTTTGGCCTTGAGTTAAGTTGAGGACAGAAATGGTCAACTAGTTCGCCTGAGGTCTCGGCTGTTTGTTCTCTTCAGATGGTTATGCAATTTTATCTGTGAAGGCCTTTATTCTTGTGCTGATGGGCGACTTTTGTGATTGGCCACATCTTTTAATGATGCATTTCCTATTGTTTGCTTGCCCCCCACAATGGATCATTCTTATACACCGTTAGGACGTTGTTACTGGGCGATTCTATGGTAACAGAATTATAATCGGAGCACATTTTTAATGGGGAGCTAAAATATGGCCAGATTTTCCAGGCGTTGTAATTCCGTTACCATAGAATCACCCAACTTTGCAAATGAGTGAGTTGCTGCAGCTGCATAAGGTGTTGTCACACTATGACAGATACAGCAAATGGATTAGTTATGTATTTAAATATTTTGTCCAGAGGCAAAATCATGTAATCCGTCGGTTTTCCATGGATTTGGACTCTGATGGATGCATGATATCACATTTTCACAGACAACACAGAGAGCCGCAGAATGATTTTATGGGTATCAAGACATATACACACACTAGCCACTTTATTAGGTACACCTGTAACACAAATAACCAATCAGCCAATCACATGGCAGCAACTCAATGCATTTAGACATCTAGACGTGGTGAAGATGACTTGCTGAATTTCAAATTGAGCATCAGAATGGGGAAGAATGGGGATTTAATTAACCTTGAATGTTGCATGTTTGTTGGTGGCAGACAGGCTGGTCTGAGTATTTCAGAAATTGCTGATCTTCTGGGATTTTGACACACAACCATCTCTAGGTTTTACAGAGAATAGTCAGAAAAAGAGAAGATATCCAGTGAGGGGCAGTTAGTATAACGAATGAAAATGCCTTGTTAATGTCAGAGGAGAATGAGCGACTGTGTGACGCCATCATGTCAATATGGACCAACATCTCTGAGGAATGTTTCCATCACATTGTTGAAGCTATGCTATGAAGCATGAAGACAGTTCCAAAGGCAAAAGGGGATCCATCCTGACTACTAGCAAGTTGTCCCTAATAAAGTGGCCGGTGAGTGTATGTGCGTTGGGGTGAGCCGGATTTGAGCGGGATTTGCTGAGGTCTGAACACAAATGTGGCTAGAATCCAGCTAGCTCAGGGATCATGACATCATACCCGCTCATTACATTCTTGTGCTGATATCGTCTTCTCACTGTGCCGGTATTCTGTGCCGGTGCAGTAGTGGGGACAGCAAACAACCTTCTTTATCTGCAGTGCCGTCGCACCAAGAGAATTTGTCTGACACTGACATCCAAATAAAAAAACAAAGCACACAACCATGCTGTTTTTTTTTTTTTCTTTTGTCTGACCTTGCCTCAATGAACAGCGGTGCTGCATGTTGCTGTGTTGGGAACTGTCCTCTCTTCCCTCGTGAAGAATTCACACCCCACCCCAATCAGAAGCCCAGTCTGAAGCATCAACCAATCACAGAATATGAATGCATGAGTATTGTGGAAGTAACAAACAATTAAAGGAGAAATGTGCAGGCAGTGGGAAATCTCTCTGCCTGCTGTCCGCTCAAAGTTTTGAGCATGCACAAAATTTTCAGACGGACATCAACTGACAAGGAACGCAATTAGCGAATGGGAAAAGGACTTTTGCAAGACAAAAAGACAAACACAAACAGATATTCAACATTCATATCAGTTCCTCATACGTTCCTTGGTCCATCATGGTGTGACAGGTGTTTTAAATTTTAAAAGAATATCACAGTGACGTGATATCATAGTGATACATTTCTCGGACACAGTGCCTCGAAGCTGCTGCTCCACATTTATCATAAAAAAATTGCGTTACAGCACTGAGAATGGCAAGAAAGCAGGCAAGCCTTATTTCCTTAGTGCCTAAAGGGGTCATATTGTGTAAAATCAACTGTCCTGTGGTTATAAATGTGGAAACCCTGCTGCTTTAAGCACAATTTAGGGTTAAAATGGCTCGTGTTAGACTGTGTGACATATGTCATGAATGCCCACATCTGGACATGTGCTTGCTCGATGCAATGTGCACAAAACATTGTTCATTCTTCCCATATCTTCTTTTATTTTATACACACACACACACACACATATATATATACACTCAACAAAAATATAAACGCAACACTTTTGGTTTTGCTCCCATTTTGTATGAGATGAACTCAAAGATCTAAAACTTTTTCCACATACACAATATCACCATTTCCCTCAAATATTGTTCACAAACCAGTCTAAATCTGTGATAGTGAGCACTTCTCCTTTGCTGAGATAATCCATCCCACCTCACAGGTGTGCCATATCAAGATGCTGATTAGACACCATGATTAGTGCACAGGTGTGCCTTAGACTGCCCACAATAAAAGGCCACTCTGAAAGGTGCAGTTTTATCACACAGCACAATGCCACAGATGTTGCAAGATTTGAGGGAGCGTGCAATTGGCATGCTGACAGCAGGAATGTCAACCAGAGCTGTTGCTCGTGTATTGAATGTTCATTTCTCTACCATAAGCCGTCTCCAAAGGCGTTTCAGAGAATTTGGCAGTACATCCAACCAGCCTCAAAACCACAGACCACATGTAACCACACCAGCCCAGGACCTCCACATCCAGCATGTTCACCTCCACGATCGTCTGAGACCAGCCACTTGGACAGCTGCTGAAATAATCGGTTGGCATAACCAAAGAAATCGTGCACAACTGTCAGAAACCATCTCAGGGAAGCTCATCTGCATGCTTGTCGTCCTCATTGGGGTCTTGACCTGACTCCAGTTCGTCGTCGTAACTGACTTGAGTGGGCAAATGCTCACATTCGCTGGCGTTTGGCACGTTGGAGAGGTGTTCTCTTCACGGATGAATCCCGGTTCACACTGTTCAGGGCAGATGGCAGACAGCGTGTGTGGCGTCGTGTGGGTGAGCGGTATTCTGATGTCAGTGTTGTGGATCGAGTGGCCCATGGTGGCGGTGGGGTTATGGTATGGGCAGGCGTCTGTTATGGACGAAGAACACAGGTGCATTTTATTGATGGCATTTTGAATGCACAGAGATACCGTGACGAGATCCTGAGGCCCATTGTTGTGCCATACATCCAAGAACATCACCTCATGTTGCAGCAGGATAATGCACGGCCCCATGTTGCAAGGATCTGTACACAATTCTTGGAAGCTGAAAATGTCCCAGTTCTTGCATGGCCGGCATACTCACCGGACATGTCACCCATTGAGCATGTTTGGGATGCTCTGGACCGGTGTATACGACAGTGTGTACCAGTTCCTGCCAATATCCAGCAACTTCGCACAGCCATTGAAAAGGAGTGGACCAACATTCCACAGGCCACAATTGACAACCTGATCAACTCTATGCGAAGGAGATGTGTTGCACTGCATGAGGCAAATGGTGGTCACACCAGATACTGACTGGTATCCCCCCCCAATGAAACAAAACTGCACCTTTCAGAGTGGCCTTTTATTGTGGACAGTCTAAGGCACACCTGTGCACTAATCATGGTGTCTAATCAGCATCCTGATATGGCACACCTGTGAGGTGGGATGGATTATCTCAGCAAAGGAGAAGTGCTCACTATCACAGATTTAGACTGGTTTGTGAACAATATTTGAGGGAAATGGTGATATTGTGTATGTGGAAAAAGTTTTAGATCTTTGAGTTCATCTCATACAAAATGGGAGCAAAACCAAAAGTGTTGCGTTTATATTTTTGTTGAGTATGTGTGTGTGTGTATATTATATTATATATATATATATATATATATATATATATATATATACACACACACTAGCGTGTTGCCCGTGAGGATCCACAGGCTCTTGATTGGTTAGTGTTTATAAAATAGGTAGCTGACATTTTTCAAGGGTGGTAATATATTAAGCAATGAGTTAGAATGGCGTGAGTCCATGTTTTTACAACCTTAGACCTCAACAATTTTTAGAAGAGGAACGCAACCATTTTATTTCCTGTTAATTATGTAATTTTTTTAATGTTAATTTACTGTCTTAATGTATTTATACATTGTTTAGGTTCTTGTTATCCTATACACACTATTATTATTTTATTTTTACTTCTATTTTGTCATTTCATTTTTAAATGGACCACAATGGAAATAATTGTTTTCACTTTCTTGTGTTATGTTATCCATGCGTTTTGAACGTATGGCAAGTTTCGTTACTAAGTTATAGTTATTAACTATGGCAACCCTTACCAAAAAATAGTACTGATAAGTATATAAAAAGTAAACTGGAAGTATACTTGAAACATACTTGCATGTACTACTTTTTGGTAAGGGAAGTTTAATAACTGTTGATATAAACTATGCTAATATTCATTGGATGCATCTCAGAATATTTGAACAGAAATCAAACAAAAAATCTAAGATTCAGATTTTCTATATTACAGGAAACAAATTACTTTTTCTTCTAACAGGCCTTATCTAAGAAACACATCAATTTGTCCTCTTTCACCTCTATTTTTTTAAATGATTTATTTAATTTTTTAAAAAACTGTAATATTGAATTTAGTGTCAAGAATCATGCAGTTTCACTGGCATTGGTATCGATGACGAAATGTTTGTATTGTGACAACCCTATTGTCTATGGGGTATTTTTGGACACCTCCATACTGAAAGTGTATAGTTAGCATTTCATTGGGTCATACTATCTATACACTACTGTATGTGCTATCTAGGTGTGCCTAATATAGTGACATGCATTGGTCACTTTATTAGGCACACCTGGCTAGGGCTGCAGCTATCGATTATTTTAGTAATCGAGTTTTCTATTGATTATTCTGGCGATTAATCGAGTATTCGGATAAAAAAAATTAATTTAATTTCATTAATTTACATAAGCTTAATTTAACAGTTTCACCTGACAGAGAAAACGATGAGTCTGTTTAATGAACAACCAATTCAACTCCTCTTAAAATAAACATTTTTATTGGCAGACTTTGGTGGCATAACTTAACTGGTAGCTGCTTCTTTAAAGAAAGAAAAGTGGCATTGGCATATTCTGGATTAATTTTAAAACTGACAAAAAAAAAAGTTGACCAAAAACTTAAAACATATTGCCATATTAGACCTGAAAGAAGTTTCTGTTGGAAGTATTTTACACACAGGATGAGCAGGTTAGATGAATTGGAAACTTGTCCAGGTCTCCCTTGAAAAAGAGATCTTGATCTCAATAGGACTAACCTGGTTAAATAAAGATTAAATTAAAGTGGGAGGGGAACTGTTGGCTTTTTAGTTACTTAAGACACTGGAATTGAGAGGATTTAGTACTGCTATAATCGACTGATGCAGAAGGTGGCAGCGATAAGGATGCCGGCTGCCATTAAACGCCACAGAAGAAGAGAGGGTACGTGTGGTTTATGTCACAATAGCGTGTTTTGAGGTCGGAGTGCATTTCTGTATTCACAGAATGCCTCAAGAACCCACAAAAAGTGAATAAAAGTACTTACTTTACTCATTTGTTGTCAGTCTGGGTAAATAGTCGGACTAATCTCATTTCCTCAGCGGCGTGTTCGTGAGACAAAAATAAACGTGTTTTTGTCACGGCAAGAGGTCAGAGCTATCTCTGACCACCAGTTAGCTCCAGCACAATGTGAACTGAATAATGAATAATTTATAGATTCTTAACGATACCCATCCCACTTGCAATCACTGATCTAAATTAAATACTTTTGTATTACCTGTTGGTTTCACTTGGCAGGCTCGATGCATACGAGGTCTGACCATAAAGTATCGTACCTTATTTTTTTTTTTAAACTACATGGATTTGATTCATATGTTTTCACGTCAGACAAGCTTGAACCCTTGTGCGCATGCGTGAGTTTTTCCACGCCTGTCGGTGACGTCATTCGCCTGTGAGCACGCCTTGTGGAAGGAGTGGTCCCGCCCCGTCATCGGATTTTCATTGTCTGGAAATGGCGGAATGATTTGGGGTTTTTTTTCCATCAGAATGTTTTCAGAAGCTGTTAGAGACTGGCACCTGGAAACTATTCGAAAAATTTATCTGGCTTTCGGTGAAAATTTTACGGGCTTCACAGAGAATAAGGTCTGTTAGTACAACTTTATGGACCCCTTTAAGGACGCTCGGCGCGCCGCGCTCCGAGCTGTATTCTCTGTGAAGCCCGTAAAATTTTTCGAATAGTTTCCAGGTGCCAGTCTCTAACAGCTTCTGAAAAAATTCTGATGGAAAAAAACCCCCAAATCATTCCGCCATTTCCAGACAATGAAAATCCGACGACGGGGCGGGACCACTCCTTCCACAAGGCGTGCTCACAGGCGAATGACGTCACCGACAGGCGTGGGAAAAACTCACGCATGCGCACAAGGGTTCAAGCTTGTCTGACGTGAAAACATATGAATCAAATCCATATAGTTTAAAAAAAAAAAAAGTATGGTACTTTATGGACAGACCTCGTACAGTGGATGTTTTCAGCTCAGGTGCTGTAGCATGGAAGAAGTGGTGTTATGGAAAGCTAATTCCATTTTGCAGTACACGCATTGTGCTGTGTTTTGCTTTTGGTTTAATTGATAATGGTCCCACACTTTTGACAGTTTCTGACGTTTTCTCCGTGGGTTATTTTGTGCGCCCTGCCGCTCACAGTTTTCATTTCTGTCCATCTACATTTTGCATTCCGCGCTTTGCATACACTTTACTGCACGCTGTGCATGTATCGCGCACATAGCAGTGAATTAAACGAAGCCTCGAGGCAGAGAATTTTGCCTCCAAGCACTTTAGTAATCGAATTACTCAAATTATTTGAGGAATCGTTTCAGCCCTACACCTGGCTGGACTCCTTTTTGCCCTCTGAGCTGTTTTAGTTGCCTTGGTTCAGTTTGGTGTTGG